>NC_062982.1:2492500-2831129 GCF_023078275.1 Leguminivora glycinivorella
ACGTGGTAAAGGCCCAGGCCCCCCGGGGGGTCACGTGGTCTATTTGTATGACCAGCCCAGGCTCCAGGGGGGTAGTCATGACCCCCATGACCCCCCCCCATCATCAATGGATCCGCGCATGCCTACAGGACAGGCTCTGCCTAGTGTAGGAACCTTTGTAAGTCTTCGCGTTCATGTTATTAGACGCAAAAACGACGGGATGTTATAAGTTTGACGTGTCTGTCTGTGTATGTGTCTGTCTGGCAGTCTGTCTGTCTGTCTGTCTGTCTGTCTGTCTGTCTGTGTGTGTCTGTCTCTGGCATCGTAGCTCCCGAACGGATGAACCGATTTAGATTTACTTTTTTTTGTTTGAAAGCTGAGTTAGTCGGGAGTGTTCTTAGCCACGATTCATGAAAATCGGACCACTATGTCGCGGTCGGGGGTTTTACAAAATTTTATATAGATTTTAGTACATACTAGTACTAATAACGTAAATAATTTCCAGATTATTATGTAATTAACAAAATTATTTTACTGTTTCAGGTAAGACTGTCAAAAATAAATCGGTCGACAAAAGTAGGTAAATGTTTTATCCATTTTCTTTCCTTGTTTCTTACATAAGTTGGTAATTACTGGATAAGTAATAAAATAGCTACTCGAGTTTACTAATGATAATGACCTTTTGTTGCAATAATGGTTTGTTTTGTTTTTCTCATATTCTTAGAAGAGTAATCGATTTTTTTGGGTGTATCAAGAGTATTGTTTGTTATTTAACGTAATGTTTCTACATCGATTAAGTTCGAGACTACTTATAATGTAAACGTCTTAAATCTTCAAACTTTGTTATCTTTCTCTAGTGGCAAGTACATAGTTATCCAAAGTTATCTAACGACGCGATTCATACTATAAAATAAAATTTTTTCGACGGGATTCATACTCAGAATCGTGAGGTCTTTCGATCTTGATAGGAGAAAAAAAATGTCCCACGATTTCCATACATTTTCAAACATTCCATTCCGTTATCGTCATACAAAATGTATGACAAAATGGTAGCGGAAAGGGAAAAAATCTTGGGACACTTTTTTCTAAGTAGCTACTATTAGGATTGAGAGCTCGCAATTCTGGGTGGAAAGCAGATTTTTTTTTTTTTTTATTAAAAATTTCCAAGTACAAAAAAGTGGGGGTGACAATTTTGAAAAAAAAAAGTGCCCAGATAATTATATTTATGTCAAAATTAAGATTTTTGTTGGTATAGGTACATATTATTATGTTGAACGAATATTTGACGTATCTATTACTTACTTATCTTAAAGTTCGAATCATATAGGCCTTGAAAGTCCAATAGATTAAACGAACTTATGGCATTAGGGTTCTACAACTTCTAAGTAGTTTATCCAGACTTGTTAAAGTACTTATTTTACTTTTAAATCTGGTAAACTCTATAATGAAATTATCTGTGTCTGTGACTGAGAAATGTTTGAAACAATTTTTAAGTAGGCCATCGTTTAATATTAGTTTGTATTGATTTTCGATATGTTTTAATGTAGATAAAATATACAAAAAAATCCACGGAACATACATACATACATACATACAATCACGCCTGTATCCCATAAAGGGGTAGGCAGAACACATGAAACTACTAAAGCTTCAGTGCCACTCTTGGCAAATAAGAGGTTGAAAGAAAACGAAACTGTGACATTGCAGTGACAGGTTGCCAGCCTCTCGCCTACGCCACAATTTAACCCATATCCCACAGTCGCCTTCTACGATACCCACGGGAAGAAAGGAGGTGGTGAAAATCTTAACCCGTCACCACACAGGCTCCAATCCAATAATCCACGGAAAATTAAAAATATCTAGCTGTCCATCCTATCGGGCGCTAAAGTTATCGCCATTTTATGAACAGTGTACAGCCACAGATTATTAATAAGTTACTAACGTAATCCTTCACTTGCCCGCAAAACGACAAATACCTACGCTTTATTTAAGTAATCCATACGAATATTATAAATGAGAAAGTGTGTGTGTCTGTTTCAGTGGCGGCTGGTGAAAATTTCTGCTAGGCAACACTGAGCAAAAAGTTTGTTTGTCCGTCTTTCACGGCAAAACGGAGCGACGAATTGACGTGATTTTTTAAGTGGAGATAGTTGAAGGTATTGACGAGTGACATAGGCTACTTTTTGTCTCTTTCTAACGCGAGCGAAGCCGCGGGCAAAAGCTAGTATTTAATAAATTCAAAAACTCTATTTTTAAAAACTAGTAATAACAGAGTAAACAAGTAATAAAAACAAAACAAATAAAATAATTCACATCTTCGCAATTGCAAGTTTAGCTGGAGTTGGGAATGGGAGCAGCCATTCAGCCGTTCAAGACCCAACAGTTTCGCTGCAGGTTTAAAGTGACGTGTGCCTCGTGTGCACATGCTTGTGGCTCGAATTAAAGCAGTACATATCCTTGTTCTGTTAACTAATTTAAGTTAATTCAGCGATGCCCTCTGCACTCATACTCAGGACCACCAGAGGACCTGCTGCGCCTAACACCCGACGCAATTGCGTGGCTGAGCTCACTGAATGTTGACATTTAGTTTAAATTGTAATTGTATTTTAATGTGTATTCTCTGACATTCATATAACTGCCTGTTTTTTTGTGTATGCCATACGATTAAATAAATAAATTTAAGTTTAAGAATATTATGTACGAGCCACGCGACTACACAGGCGGGCGCGTGGCGCCCCTCGACCGCTTGTTACCTCGAGGCAACTGCTAGCGGGTAGGTAGTATAGGTACCTTAACGCGCGACCGCGAGCGAGTGACGTAGGCCTGGTACAGGTAACACTATAGCACAGTATAATAAAGAGTACTATCGTACAGTATGGCCACTTCCGCTCCCCGCTGAAAGCGCCACCCACCCCCTCTCGGTTACCTCATAGTTACCGCCTGTCAAAAACGAGAACAGTCGACCTGTCATATTTCACTCATACAAGCATGGTACGCGTTCACCTACACGAGCTTAGACTGTGTGCTAGGAACGAGCCTCTTTCATATATTTGATCGCCAGTGTCCGAGGTGTGACTATAGTTTCAGAATATTAATCCCCAATACCCGCTCTATCAAGAGCGCATTGTGTCGCGAGAGTAAGTCAAGTGTAGTAGAGTAGAGCGGATGTCTCGAGGAGCTCTCGAGAGTTGCTTACCTGGGATTATGTCAGGCGTTGCCTGGATACAGGTTGAGAGGGCAATAAGCTGCCTAGATATTAGAAGTTGAAATTTGATGTCTTGGAACACATTAAATGATAATGAATTAAAAACGCTTTGATACTAAAATTAATCTTTATATAGGTGGAAGATCTGATCGCAATGTTCATAAAGTGGCATTTTTAGCTGCTCTAATTTTATGTTACAAAACTTCACTTATCATTGTTAATTAAAGTGGAACATTTTTAATAAAAAGTTTTTTAACATTACTAACCATTAATAATACTTTATTTGAGGGTTTGAAGGGTTATTCTCAAAAAAATTTTTTGAAAAATATCCTCTTCAACCGGTTTTAGAAGATTTTTCACAAAATACTTTAACCGATTTCAGTAAAATTTAACAAGAAGTAACGCAATAGTATTCTCTTAAAATCACAAAAAGAATTTTACAAATCGGTTAATGCGTTTTTGGGTAATAGCATAATATGCATAGGTACTTACTACATACTAGTTCACTGTCTCAGCAATCCGAAGTCCGCCATAATTTATGTTCGAAATTTCACTATCTACACTGTTACATTTAATATAGGTAAATAGTTTTTGTACGCTCAATAACCTGAAGTAATAGTTTATTTCAAGTTTTGTAGTAATCATTCACGCCAAAGTCACTAAAATGTAGGCGTAGATGAGGTAATAAGTAAGAAAAAGTAATGTGTAACGGTAATTACATAGGTTTCTGGGGCGATTTAAACCAATCATGTTTGCAATATACTTACGCCCCTAGTTACACGCAGTGTTTTTCATCACACTTGCAATAAAAAGATAAAAAAGTATTTATGGTAGTCCAAAATACAAATTTAAACACTCCCTTGGGAAAAAGTTTTTTCTTTTACTCCTGATACACCTGCGTGCGATTGCACACTTACTGCACAAGAGTGATAAAAAGTTATTAAACAACATCTTCATCGCTGGTGGAATTCGATACAAACACATCCGTAACACGGCTGACAATGCTAGACTAACTAGGTATTAAGTGATTAAAAGCACTCATGGTACTATTTAGTTATGATACCTTTGTCAAAAAGTCTGCGTAAGTCCAGTTTCTTGAACGCAGAGATAGCTAGTTGTTTATCGAGATTTAGACCGAGATAGAAATATGGTATGATACGTTAAGAGGTTAGAGGTGGTTCTACTGAACTGGAGTTCAATTTGTGGCGTTAATTTCCTTGCCTTGTGCTACATCCAGATCTCGACATGAACTTAAGCCTGGTGCCCACTAAGCTCGCCGAGTCGAATCTCATTAATTCGCTAACTACGTCCATTAGCGACGCGTCGAATCGGATTCATCGTTCATTGTAAATGTATGCAGGGCTCGATTCGACGCGGCTCGACTCCACCTAAGTGTCCTCAAGGCTTTATGCAGCCTTTGTGACAGAGATTTCATACCTAAAGAGTACCATGAGTGGTTTCAATCACTTCATACTGCAGTTGGTGAAGTGGTACACAGTTGTGACATCTGAAGTCTACTCGTACCGTAGGTATGCTAGTAAGTAAAGTAAAGTAAAGTTTATTCATTGTTAACTGTGTACATAAGATGGTATGATATACAGGAAATACAGTATCAACAGTTGCCCATTTCGAGTGTACAATATTCTTAAAAACTACTGACTATATTAGCTTACTGGCTAACTTATAATTATTACCTGGGATATTTCAGAAAAAACTCATTTAGGTTGTAGAAAAAATTTCTATCAACCAATTTTGTAACTTAAGCTTATATCTATTACCCTCATCAACTGGTAAGGCGTTAAAAATAGATGCTAGATGTCGCTTTATGGGAATCAGCAGCGATGAAGATGACGTTTAATAACTTTATCACTATTTTATTAATAAGAATATCGTCTACCTACGTCTACAATACAGTGACTTTGGCGCAGTGAATTTAGTTTCGTAGGCCAATTCCACTTCGAGTTGCTAAAACAACGATACATGTTATGCGATTACTCACAGACGTCTGAACCGATTTGTATTATTTATCGTAATTCAAAGGTTAATTTAAGGTTATTTGCCAACCAGCTTAGGTTACCAAATTAAAATTAGTATGAAATAACTTTGCACTAATGCAATCCACAAGATTTTGTGGATAAAATGCAACTCTCTCGTCCGTTTTCGAAGAACTAAGAGAGCCTTTACCAGTCGGTGAAATGGCAAAAAAGATTTGATTTAAATGTAACACTGTAATTAGTAACGGTCATCGAAGTTATGAAACATAAAATTACACTAAATTCGATTCCTTCAGCCTAAACCCTTTGGGTTATTGTATTTTTAACCGATTTCAAAAAAAGGAGGAGGTTCTCAACGCACTTTTTGCTAATCACGAGAACATCATATGAAAAACGAAGCTTAATTTAAGACAAACAATGGGTTATATCTATAAAGAAGAGAAATATACAAACATTTATTTCTACAGGAAAAACCAACTAAGTAGGTATTCGACTGTTTTATTAAATCGTATTTATTCGTCAACTAAATACATTCTGAACATATATACGACAAAGTAGTAAACAAAAAAATATAAGTAGGTTTTAAAATGCCATACACATAACGTACATTTCTTCATGTTTTCATATAAAACGTGCCTTCAAACTTTCAAACCGCATTATCTCAAAATCGCCTATTTACACATAGTCGGTATTTGCAGTAATAGACCGTTATCCTTTCATTCATCACATCACATCACAAACCAATTATAGTCCCTATACAACTTTTTGGTAGAATGACATTGCTGATGTTTGTAAACAAACATCTTCTGGAAAAACATCTTAAAGACATTTGGTGTATTTAGCCTGGCTTAAAATAAAGAATTTTGTTCATAGTTTCATTTGCAAAAATGAAATATGTACACATTAAACTTTTTTGTAGAACATAAGATGGCTACTTTAACAAAATGTTTAAATGCAAAAAAACACTATACACCATTAAAAGGTTCTACTTGGCGGATAAAGCATAAAAGTTTATATTAAATATTCATATCACATTTTGGCAGTTTATAATGCAACAAATTGACCATTAAGTAACTTTATGCGAAAGCTATCTTTTGAATGCAGCTTCGTATCAATACATGGGTTTTAACATATTGTAGTCCTTGAAAACCTTATTCTATAGGCGCTAAAAACTCGATTTCGTCAAAAAGTCACTTAGTCGGTATTTGCATTAATGGGACGATTTATTTATGTGAACCATTAATTACCCTATTTTATTTTTATTTTAAATGGGCTTACTCCTGGCCACAGACTAGCCAAAGGCAAAGACGTAGCCTACGATGGAGTGAGCTCGCTCAGAAGATGCCTATTCACTCTTGATTTGAAGGTTGAAAGGTCAGGATCGGACAGCCAAATTTTTTACCTAGTTAATTTTATCTAGTTGTAACGTAGGTGTCGATTTATAACACCCTTGCCGTGTTTTAACATTTAATTTATCACCACTCGCTTAGGACTTCATTTTTCCGCACTAGTATTGTCATTTAATATACCGTTATTTCACACGTATTGTTTCCTCATGTATAAATACACGAAAATGCTTCCTTGCGCAAAAACTGAAAAGTTTCACTGTGCACCAATTTTTCTCCTGAAAAATGGTGGCCTAACCATCCAGGCTAAATTGCTTCGAGTAAGGAACAATACAACTCCATTTAGGCTGTCGCTTTTCAGTTTAAAAGTTGACCTAAAATGAATAGGAAAACCATAAAGCAAACCATTGGCTGAAAGGTAGTACTTGAATTAAGTTCAAAGAAAATCCTTTTTTTTTTCGAATTTTAGTTCATAAATTACAATTATTTTTACCCATAAAAATATTTATATGATCATAATATGATTTTCAATGTTTTTATTGTTATGTCCACAATATTATTATAAAGCGATTCAAACTTTATAAGGTGCATTGGGGTAATTTCGAAAGTCGTCTAATTTTGAAAGTCGCATAAAAATTACCATTATTTCCTTCATATCAAGATTCCCCTTTCGAAATTACCCGAGCATTTCTGTGATTCGAATTTACCCTAATGCACCTTAGTATTTTTTGCAGCCTGTGTTCAAAAAAGGTCAAAATAGGCAAGTGGTATGGACAAAAGATGCCACGAGTATTTTTTTCACGAAATAAGGACACACAATAATAAATACCCTTTCCGGCATTCGAACCCGGAACCATCGGCGTTAGCTGCTAAGCTAAATCGGTCGTCAAATATATTTTTTTTATGAGTAGGAGTACCTACATAGTTTTCTAGCACGAACGAAATGACACTAGTGATTTCCTTCCGATCGATAACTTACATTATAATATGTCATTAATTATTATAATTATGTCATTCATTATTGCCGTGGCACTGGATCTTGAGTAGTTTCATGTGCTCTGCTTACCCCGTTTAGGGAATATAGGCTTAAATTTAGGTGTATATAACATTAATGTTTTATACAAATGTTTGAAAATAAATGGACAATAAAATAATAAAACGAATTATATTTCATAAGTTTTTACATTATTAATCAAAATTTTAGAGGTTATTTTTAGGGGTAATTATTAGACTTATGTAAGGCTATTTGATCGATAAAAGGATTGTCGATGTTTTTGTCAAGCACTTACAACTTGGCGTTCATGCCAGAAAAATATCTATGTATATTTATGAGACATATCTATCACTAATAACTTTAATTTTTTTCTGAGCCTTTGTCAGTCTTTAAGACTCTGACATAAAATGGAAAATGTTACAGGAAAGCAATACAATTTGATAGCTTAGTTAAAATAAATGTCGACAAAGACAAATCGTATTTTAAAGGTCAAAGTAATTTTGATACGACCATTTTCTTTCCCTAATCGCTATTATAAATTTATAGGACATTTTTACACAGGTGCCCCGTGTGGTGACGGGTTAAGAATTTCACCACCCCCTTTCTTCCGGTGGGTGTCGTAGAAATCGACGGTGGGATAGGGGTTAAATTGTGGCGTAGGCGAGAGGCTGGCAACCTGTCACTGCAATGTCACAATTTGGATTTCTTTCAACCCCTTTTTGCCAAGAGTGGCACTGAAACTTAGGAGTTCATGTGCTTAGCCTACCCCTTTATGGGATACAGGCGTGATTATATATATGTATGTATGTATGTTTTACACAGGTTGATTTAGCCCTACAGTGACCTCAAAACGCTCGAGTTTTTGAGCTTACTATCTTTATTACACAAATAATTGCCCATACGGGGATACGAACCCATAACCGCCGGCTTAGCAGGCCTACCCTGCCTGTTAAGTTGATGGTCCTGGGTTCGATTCAGTAAGGGCATTCATTTGTTTTATGAACATGTCCTGGATGGATTGTAGCCTAGCATTATAGTACAAGCTTTGCTTAGTTTGGGACTAAGTCATGTGTAAGATGCCCCCCCCCCCTCAATATTTGTATATTTATATTTATTTTTCGAAAAGGAATATAAGTCCTCCTAGATAAAAAAAACAACAGTTTACCGATAAAACCACTGACAAACTTACAATTTAAAATCAGCGGGCCGATTTTTGAGTCTCACGCACGTCTCACGCGTTCGAATTCAGAAAATTGTCACTGAAAATAATAGGCAAGTCACCGTTTTCAACCGGTATTTTAGTGACAGTGAGACTCAAAAGTCGGCCCCCAGAACCATCAAACATTTTCAGCGACACTTTGGTCTTCTAATTCCATTGCGATATCAAAGCCGTTCCGAGACATGGTTCCAACTTTAATGGAGTTCCTTACGATTGGAACTCTGTCGCAATAAGGACATTTAGGATTTCTTTTTTAAAGTCCGTCTTTAACTGAGTTGCCAGTGAGTCCAGTGTCAGAGACTGTGAAAAGCCAATTCTTGGTTAAGACGGGGTCAATTCTCCATACAAACGCTCTCGACTATTTACTCACTGGTTTTTGAAGACAGAGCTATGATTTTGTCAACACAGATTATTATTATTTTTATCTGTGTAAATTACTTTGCACTCTTGTGGATAGAATGCAATTTTGCTATCTGTTTCCGAATAGCAAAGTAAGCCTTTACCCATTGGAGTGGTGAAAAACATATTACATAATAAACATCAATTTGATGACGAGTCTTAAACAAGTTATTTAATTTCTTGCCAACCACTTGAGTTAAACGGCAAACCTAAAAGTATTTTCTAATTTAACTTCAGTGTAACGGCGCCGTCAAGTTTTATCATTACTGTCTGGCTTCAATTTTATCCTGCATTTTCTTTACAGTCTAACTTTAACGTACAGCCAACCAATTGGAACCCTGGGCCAGTGTAGAACTCTGTCATAGTGACGATATAAATCAGATTGTAAGAAATCTCTTTCTGCTTGTCATTTTGACATGGTTGTAGAGTGGCCTAGGTTTCCAATTGGTTGACTATACACTGACATCTGTATACACCATTTACTGATTCTTGGTTAGTTTTATTTAAGTTATACGGTGTGCTACCAGCAAGTGGGCTTTTTAGAGCGTGATCTAACATGGTTACTTAACTTAACTATGCTCTTAACGAAGTCAATATTATGCTCTTAATTTAATTAATAAATATAAAGGTTGACTACTCTCTAACAAAAATTAAATTACCAGCAATGTGCAGCACAGTCATATAAAGTATGAGGGATGTGATAAATAATATTCCAAAGTGCACGCAGTACACTGACTGTGCGGATTTCGTAAAATTAACTATGCAGTTAATTTAAATAACTATGATTTGCTGATATACGCCAACGGTTGCTAATGGATCTTGTTATTATTAGTTTTAATTAATACAGTAACATACAGTACTGACTGGGATATAGCCCGTGATTGCCTTTTTGATTTTTATCGAGCTCCCTATATTTCAACGCAGTCATGATGCATGTAACTGCGTTAAAATATCGGGAGCTCGACAACAATCGAAAAGGTAATCACGGTCTTTATCTTCGTTAATATAAGACCGTGTGGTTCGTCAATACATGCACAAAAAAGTCGGCCTGGCCGAAAAGAATATCATTTCGCAGAAAACTAACACGTATGTATGTATTGATCGCGACTTGTACGCTTCCTTATTTTGTCAAAAAAATAACAACTTATTCTGTATTTTTTTTTGCACAGATCCTACTTGTAGTAATACTAGTTTAATCATGAATTGCTTTTTAGATGTCATTCTGATATCAGCTTAGTTTCGTATTGGCCTGTGGATCACATATACGTAATTCCCCAGACTTGTTAATCTGAGCTATAAAGTCTAGATTTTCTCGTCTATAAAGCTTGAGATCTCGTCTTGTCTAGTGCTTACGACATAGCCTAGGGATTAGTCAGACCTAAATATGATTAAATAGATGAGATAAAGGAACTCATTTCATCTAGGAGACACCCTAGACATTTCTTCGACAAAAAAATATCATTTGGCAATGAGTACACCGTACTCGAAAACAGATCTTGAATTCGAATCTCGATTAAAATTTTCATTAATTTCAATTAAAATGTCTTTAAATTTTACGATAGCGGTTTTAGTAAATGATTATATTCATATTCATTTATTTCGTAAATGCACATGTACATTACACCTCAACAGTTACAGTTTATACATACAAATTTAAAATTTAGAATAATGGATTATGCTTCGAAACACTAAATGGCTGGAAAAAATTCAAATAAAAAAAATGCAATTTTATAAATTGGGAGGCAAACGAGTAGACAGGTCGCCTGGTGGTAAGCGATCACCGCCACCCATTGACACCCGAAACACCGGAAATGTTGGACGTGCGTTGTCGGCCTTTGAGATGGGTGTACGCTCTTTACTAGAAAAACAAAAAAAACCTTCCTTTTAAAAATTCCAAGGATTTTTTTTAGTGAAATACACGAAATATTAACGAACCATGACCATAAATAATAAAAAAAAAAAAAAAGATAAAAGATATTTTATTGAGTCAATAGAGGTGCTTAATTCTACTTACAATTTTAACATTTTACTATCATGGACCCGCCACCCGCCACCAGCCACACATTGTTTCGTCGAACGCCGAAGTGACCGGTTGTCGCGTATTCCGTTCGAACATTTTTACAGCATGGTGTCTCGAAATTAATCTTTTAGTTTCTATTTCTGGTCAATCCAGTGTTATTCGTGTTTTTATTTAAAAAAGTGGCTTATAACGTTTCGGAATTATGAAATTTTTCAATTTCATCCGTCAATTCTTTCTTCCCTTTTAATTTACGCTCGTTCGTCTTGAATAATGAGATATATTATGCCTCGCTAGCGATCATTATTCGTCTTTCGAGGTTCTCACTATAGAAATGAACGAGCGGTGCTTTATGATTCTACCCACTTTTTTGTAAGAAAGTTCCATGCTGCAAAAATCGTTACCGTTAATCAGTTTTCTTTTTAAACTATTCGCATTTCCGAGACTAAAGTAGGAAGTGTTATCCGCGTATTAAAAGTTTCGCGCTAGAATATAAGCGGTAACGTAGGTAAGTTGCTCCGCCTGGGACCACGTGCTCCGGGGACTACGTGCTTCGCGACCGCGGGCTGCGCGACCTGCGGGCTGCGGCGGCGGCCGCGGCGGAGGGCGCGGTGGAGGAATACCGCGCTCCGAGGAGGTTTGAATTTCTCCGACGAATGGGTGAGCAGATTCATATTATTTTAGAAAGAACATGTTCGGTTTCCGATTCGGTGCGGAGGCCCCAAGCCACGTGTCGGCGCCGAAACTTACTGTAGCGCTGCGATAGCGCCGCTGACCGCGGCAGTGTTGTCCGCCGCGTCGGCGCCGCCGAGGTTGCGTAGAAGTTGCCTCCTCGTTAACGATGGCCATCTCTGCGGTGCCGCCGAACAACGTTGTGGCCGCCGCATAGGCGCCGCGTGCGACGCTGTAAGTATGTCTGCTGCTGCCCCGACGCGAGCGCCGTGCCGTTAGTGATCAGTCGTCAATACGCAGGCTACCAGCGCGGCCACCTTCTGCCCCCGCCACAACGCCGCGAGCCTGCTGAAGCTGTCCACCAGTATCGCTGGCCGCCACGCTTATGCTGGCGCCTCGATGGTGATGCAGCGCGCTCATCTGCCGTGACAACGCCGCGATCCTGCTGAAGCTGTCCACCAGTATCGCTGGCCGCCACGCTTATGCTGGCGCCTCGATGGTGATGCAGAGCGTTCGTCTGCCGTGACAACGCCGCGATCCTGCTGAAGCTGTCCACCAGTATCGCTGGCCGCCACGCTTATGCTGGCGCCTCGATGGTGATGCAGAGCGTTCGTCTGCCGTGACAACGCCGCGATCCTGCTGAAGCTGTCCACCAGTATCGCTGGCCGCCACGCTTATGCTGGCGCCTCGATGGTGATGCAGAGCGTGCGTCTGCCTTGACAACGCCGCGAGCCTGCTGAAGCTGTCCACCAATATCGCTGGCCGCCACGCTTATGCTGGCGCCTCGATGGTGATGCAGAGCGTTCGTCTGCCGTGACAACGCCGCGATCCTGCTGAAGCTGTCCACCAGTATCGCTGGCCGCCACGCTTATGCTGGCGCCTCGATGGTGATGCAGAGCGTGCGTCTGCCTTGACAACGCCGCGATCCTGCTGAAGCTGTCCACCAATATCGCTGGCCGCCACGCTTATGCTGGCGCCTCGATGGTGATGCAGAGCGTTCGTCTGCCGTGACAACGCCGCGATCCTGCTGACTGTCCACCTGCTGTAGCTGTCCACCAGTATCGCTGGCCGCCACGCTTATGCTGGCGCCTCGATGGTGATGCAGAGCGTTCGTCTGCCGTGACAACGCCGCGATCCTGCTGACTGTCCACCTGCTGTAGCTGTCCACCAGTATCGCTGGCCGCCACGCTTATGCTGGCGCCTCGATGGTGATGCAGCGAGCTCATCTGCCATGACAACGCCGCGATCCTGCTGAAGCTGTCCACCAGTATTGCTGGGCGCCACGCTTATGCTGGCGCTTCAGTGGTGATGCGGAGCGTAATACTGTTAACCGCTGCACAGGCGTCGCAATCCTTCTGCTGCGTCTGCCGTGACAACGCCGCAAGCTACTTGAAGTTTTCCACCGGTGTCGACGGCCGACACGCTGATGCTGGCGCCTTGATGTCGCCTCGATCGCACGAGGTAAGATTGCAGACGCGGCGACCTTCATCGCGCCACCGAGCGCAATACTGCGGCTGCCGCGAAGGCGTCGCTAATTTTCCTGCCGCGTTTGCCGTGACGACGCCGCGAACTCTGTTGATGCTGTTCACCGATGTAGCTGACTGCCACGCTGGCGCCGGTGCCTCCCGCGCTGACGGCGGCGACCTCGAGAGGGCCACTGAGCACGATACTGCGTGACGCGACAGGGCATCGAGACGCCTTTCGAGCTGACGACGGCCGTCTCAATCTCACCGCCGAACATAACAGCGTCTGCTGCAGTGACAAGCTGGTAAGATTGCTGATGTGGGCCCTTGGTGCTGCTAGCCGCCACGCTGATAACGCCCGTCGCGCCTAAGATGTCACGCTCACCGCGAACACTGTCTTCCCCTACAATGGTGCTACGACCACGACTATCCAGGCTCCGTCTGCTACGGTATCGCTGCTGACCAGGCTGATACTACCCTCCAATGTGACGCCGGGCGCCGCTATCAGCTGACATCCCGTACACTATGGTATCCACTCTTCTCTTTCCAGTTCCCGTGAAGTACGACAGTATTTACACTCTATTTTGACCAAGGACTCCTCCGTCGCCGAAGTGAGAACAGATAAATTCTAAAGATGCTACGTCCTAACGTGGTTTGGACACCCATAGTTGAACGAGGTAAGACGTCAATAACCGGACGAGGAGCCGCACTGCTGCGAGGGTGTCCTGACGATGTTCGCGAGCTATCTAATCGGAGAGGCGCCTCGCGAGACGACCCTGTGATTCCTGTACATCGCTCATTGTGTAGGTCAAAAACATCGTAAAGGTTTGCGGAAAAAAAAAAATAAAAATAAAAAAAAAATTAAAATCTCTTTCAGAATGTCCAGATCTGAATTCGAGCCAGCGTCCTGCATCCTGAGCGTGCGTCTGTTTACCGGGTGGACACCAAAACCGATCGGTAATCTGGCCGCGGGGGTTCCAAGTACACGACGATTTCCCGTAGGCTTGTGGCGCCCACTGTCCATTCGAGAGATTAACTTATTCGCCGAGCCTCTAATAAACAAATTGGGAAAAATAAACCCGCTTCGCCTTAGTGAACTTGAGATTCCAGCTCAAAGCGAAAGGGGCCAGGAACTCAGGAGGACTTCAGTAGTTATCATCTGGCTCGACTATACTGAATTAATATAGTGCTTGATTCGATCGTTGAACCTGATTTCATCAATTTCACAACTTTCGTAGTCTACAGAGGAAGGTTGCACCGCTGCAGTTTCCAGCATTACCTCGTACAGCTGCCGATAGCTGTAGGCCAATCGCCCCTGTTTTGCTTGCATCTGCAGCCCGATAAGACCTTCAATAATCGGAACATTGTACGAAGTAAAGCTCTTCCGATGGAAAATAATCTTCAACAGGCGGTGGCGCTAGCGACTGAAGTGACATGCAGCCGGATTAAGGTTCGCATAGCACTATATGCTATGCACAGTTCGGTTGTATGTTATGCTGTACGATGGCAGGATTACATCTCTTCTGTTACGAGTAACTACGACAGTAACTGCTGACTCCAACAGACTGTCGTACGAGGTCAGTATGCACCCCCTGGGAGCCAAGTAAGTGACCTTCGGTGACCTCGCCTTCTTCTGCTTCGCCCGTCATCGTACCTCTTCGTCTGCGAGAGCCCTGCATTACGTCGTACAACGGTACGTATTAAGCCTCCGCCACACATAGCGCTAACGCTACGCTATCAGCGCGCTGAATGCGCGTGCATTCCGCTCGCGTCCCGCGCGCGTTGCGCTCGCAATCAGCGCTCGTTAGTTCCCGCTAGCGCCCACTGGGCGCAACGCCAGCGTTTGTGCGGTGCACCGCCATTATTGCGCTCCGCCTACGCTCTTAAAGCGCGCATGTGTGGCGGTGTTTTAATTCACCCCTTGACCTGCTAACACAGCCTCATGCCTGCTGCATGGTGAGTTATATAACAGCACACGGAATCGTACCGTCCAAAGTCACACATTTCAGAGATATAAAATTTAAAAAACAAGTTCTCGCCATGCATACCTACTACCTTCAACATAGCCCAGCGCCCTGCGGCGTAAACCCATCATTATTTTAGAGTAGATCTTTTTGTGTCGTGAAACCATTTTATTGTTATTTTCGGGGTTGGGGGGCGGGACTTTGTTGTCTCGGATTTGGATACTCGTATAATTGTAATCAAACTTCACAGGTAAGTTCGTTTGATTATTAATTATACCTCCTATCCAAATCCGAGACAACAAATATTATTTACTATGCAGATGTTCAGAGCCTTGCATGTCAATACAAATACTGCATGCGAAAATAAAATAAAGTAAGAACATCAAAATATGATATAGTGTTAAGTTTCGTATGAGTACCTACTTAATGGTATTAAGTATCTGATGATGTGACTTCATGATGACGTCATTAAGCAAATTAAAAGTTATTCCTATTATTTAAAGTTAAGTTATTCCTATTATTTTATATATAACCTATTGAAAATGTTATAATTATATTAAGCTTTATGAATGTTTTTGATATTCCTTGGTTATGGTAACACTGATTAGTTTGCAACTTCTAAGGTCTTAGAACGGCGCTTTTTGGCTTTTAATGAAATGTTTTTAAATTAGTATTAATTACGTTTTAAAGTCAAGGTCATTTTCATCAGTTTTCATTTAAGGAAATAATATATATAGATTACATTTTTTTTGTGTTGATTAATTGATTAATTGTTTTTTAACATAGTAATGGTAATTTTTTTGAATATTGTATAACTAGCTTTATTTATAGTGTGAAACTGACTTAGAAATCTATATTTTTATGTTCAGGGTTCGTTAATATTTCTTGTATATTTCTTCTGCACATTATAATTTTTCCTCAGTCACGTTGACCACGAACGCTGTAAAGTGTTCGAAACGTCGGGATGGATTATAAATTCATTATACGCGATTTAATCCGTTTCCATAGTTTTATTTCATGAGTAACTATCGCGGTAACCAAGGAAGATTTTTTTTAGCATTAAAGCTTTTTGGTTTATTCAATATTTACGCTCGAGTTTCCGGAATCACTGATCAACTTTTAAACCCCAGTATACTGCGGCAAGCTACACAAAGCAATGCGACGAAGTTTTAGTAAAAATTGCCTGTTCCCTTAATCTGGATTGCAGCATTGGAAATTGTTGGGACCGAGTTTTTTCAAGCTTTTTGCTTTCAGCGCTGTAACTGAAATTGTTTTACATTTTAACTACTCACAATTTGAGTTTGAAGCGGTATATTTACTTTTTTCTACTCCCGTGTTGTTATTCGTCATTTACAGTGTCGTGCATAGATCGTTAAAACCCTACATAAAAGATGCCCGCCCCCGCCCGGCGCCCCGCGCACCCACGCATACGATATAGCTCTGAAAGCATTGTTAGGAAGCCTTTAAGGGATATAGCGTGGGTGCGCGGGGCGCCGGGGGCTGGCGGCGGCGGGGGGAGTGCGAGCGACAGGGTGAGTGCAGGAACAAAGGGGAGGCCGACGCGTCAAAATACAGGAAATAGTGCGAATTTCGTGAACGTTATTCTAGAACACTATTAAGAAGTAAGTGCATGGTCGTAGAAAAAGTATTGTATGCAACGGTGTTTAACTGAGTCAAAAAATACTCGTGACGTCTATATTAACAATTCGGCTTCGCCTCAAATTGTTACTCACGCCACTCGTCTTTTTTGACCTCACTTAAACGCCAGTTGCATAAAATACTATTAAGTAAAATGTGTTAAGGTAGCTACTGCCTAAAACTCTCTTAAACTAAAAAAAAATATCCCCGGTAGAAACATAACACTGAGGATCTTTAAGTGGTATTATTTGGCTGCAGTTTTCTCTGAAGTGCAGGTACTTGTACATCTACAATTGAGGTCTGTTATGTAAGTATATCTGCCTTCGGATCTGGTGTGATCAAACTTCTCTTTTGGGCGATATTTGCCACGGCTCATAAGAGCCTGGGGTCCGCTTTTACAACTTGTCTCAATATCTGATCTTCAAACCCGATGGATAACTAGGCCTTATTGGGATTAGTCCGGTTTCTCACATGTTTTCCTTCACCGAAAAGCGACTGGCAAAATTAAATATCAAATAACATTTCGCACATAAGGTCCGAAAAACTAATTGGTACGAGTCGGAAATCGAACCCGCGACCTCCGGATTGAAAGTCGCACGCTCTTACCGCTAGGCCACCAGTGTAGTATCTTATCTTATCTTAAATCTGCGGGGGCCCTTACGGATACACTTCGACCCATCGGGATCTTTTGTGCAATTACCCCCTACGATCCTAAGATCCTTCAGCTATTCAGGAGCTTCTCAACCATCTCCACGTATCGGATGATGAGGCTCATGGGTAGCTCTCTGAAGTCCTTTGGTACCAGGTAGCATGCTCCAAAGTTTTTCATTCTTTGTCTGGCGAGGGCGTGACATTCAGCCGGAAATCAAACCCGCGACCTCCGGATTGAAAGTCGCACGCTCTTACCGCTAGGCCACTAGTGTACATAGTAGCAACATGTAACAATTTATTCATTTTATGTAACGTTTTAAAATTGAGGACGTTTTGTAACGTAGAATATTTTGTTGGCGCTGAATTTTAATGGGGTTTAAATTTAAATTGTTATTTTATTATTCGCCGGGAACAAGCAATCAACGGAGGGGTGAAATGGTAATTTGCACACTAACATTTTGTCTATCTACGTATATATCTACTTTTGTAGACCGATCAGTGTCCTGACTGTTGCTCCACATACAAGGTAATTATCAACTAGTAATTGATTATCAGTTTACTTTTAAAACGATCGATATTTGAAACGAAACAAGTGACTGATCGATGAACTTGATCATCTCAAATACGATTATTTCTTTGTACCAGAACGTTTAATTATGTAATTAGAGTATCGGTTTGCGATATCGTAAAGTAGAAATTACGATGCACTAGTAGATACAGGATGTGAACGTGTTGTCCCATTTCCTATCCCAAGGGAAAACATTTATTTCACAACTCAAGGCTCTAAACCAATTTACCTTTTATTCAGAGTTATCCCTGTCCATGAATATAGTTTCTACTAGAAGAGACGTGAAAAATTGAACGAAAAAAATAATAATTATGGGACATTATAAATTTAAATATACTTATATATCATACACAAAAGAAAAAGCGACAAGGCCCACTGGTGGCCGAGCCGGGAATCGAACCCGGGTCTTCAGCTTACGCGGCTATCGTCTTCACCACTAGACCACCCGCCCCCGCCGCCGTAAAAAAATATTCAATAAAATAATTTGATTTGTTCCCTAGTTGTAATTATGGGACATTCTTAGACAGAGGCTTATAATATACAAATACTTAAAACATCCATGACTCAAGAAAAAATATCTGTGCTCATCACACAAATAAATGGACTTCCCGGGATTCGTACCCAGGACCGCGGCTTAGCAGAGTCACTATCACTACCGACTAGGCCTGACCCACAGTATAATAAAGAGTACTATCGTACAGTATGGCCACTCCCGCTCCCCGCTGAAAGCGCCGCCCACCCCCTCCCGGTTACCTCATAGTTACCGCCTGTCAAAAACGAGAACAGTCGACATGTCATATATCACTCATACAAGCATGGTACGCGTTCACCTACACGAGCTTAGACTGTGTGCTAGGAACGCGCCTCTTTCATATATTTGATCGCCAGTGTCCGAGGTGTGCCTGACCGGTCGTCAAATGCTCGTAAGGAACTTTCAGTTGGAGTTGTAGACAAAAGTGACAAGACTTTTCATTAGTTTTATTATAGTCACAAACCAAATGTGTGTGCAGGCAGGCGGAGCGTGAGTCCGTGGGCCTGAATACCTCGAAATAATTTAACCACGAATTTTTGATGCAAAAAATATATGCCTTTCGTAATTTTTGGAGAATTTTCTTTTGTAGATTTTTGAATAATTTTATATGACTTTTAATAAATTATAACCAAAAAATAAAATTTGGGAGTTATTTTTCATATTTTTTTTGTATTATCTATTAGCATGACAAGACAGAATACACAGTGTTGTAACAATCAGTCAAAAATGCGTTTTTGCCCGAATTATAACCAAAACAAGTTTTACAGATCTCTGAATCTAAGTCAAATCCACAAATTTCATAATGACATTAGTCTCTAAATGTAGTCAGGATTACACTGTTAAAGTTTTTCGGGTTATTCAGGCCCACGGTGTATAAAAACTGTTCTCCTTTGGGAGTTATGAAATTTTTAGTACCGAATTTAACTTTTTAAATCTTTTTACATACTTTTTATATTGCAAGTCTGATAGATCTGGTATATTGTCAGAAATATTCAAACGTGTTTCTAATTTAGTCACATTACGTATGTTTTGTCTCTTAAAGGGTACATACACTCGTATAACATGTCTATATTTACTAAGTCTATGTTCGACTTTATTAACTTTTTAGGTCACACGATATCGTCTGATACTCCCATTCCTTACTTACGAAACACCGTATCTTTTACTAATAAACTATTCAAAATACGAACTTGGTGTGTACACAATAAATCCTAATTTTGAATGCGACTGATTTGATAGTTATGGGTTTGATAAAGTGAAACAGTGAGTTTTCTAATAAACTGTTGATTAAAATGGCTGCCATTCCGGTTTTGAAACTGAAATGAAGTATGTACTATAGTTTTATCATACAAATTTTGACTGTAAATCATCGTCCTTGCGTTATCCCGGCATTTACCACGGCGCATGGGAGCCTGGGGTCCGCTTTGACAACTAATCCCAAGATTTAACGTAGGCACCAGGGCTCGGATACCGGTTAAAATTTCAAACCGTTATCATGAACTTGCGGCAAAACGTTTAAATTTCGTTTTCGCTCGAAAAACCGCTATTTTTAAACCGGTTTTTAGGGGAACGTTTTCATAAAGGTTTCGTTCGATTAACCGGTTTAGAACAAAATAAACCGGTTTATTCCGCAGCATGGATAGGTAGTACTGTTCTGACCAAACAAAAAAGTCTCTGCGTAGGTATTTACGCGGCGCCGGTGCGTTTCGCCGCTCGTCGAATAAACCGGTTTATTTCGGTTAGATTAAAGTTCTCATAACGTTCGCGTTCTTTACAAAGTTCGGAGTAAAACCGGTTTTAACCGGTAAAAAATAAACTGGTTCCGAGCCCTGGTAGGCTAGTACCTACACAACTACACAACTACAGTTGTTGTGTAGTTGTTGTGTAGTTGTGTTCTGCGAAAGCGACTGCCATCCGACCTTCAAACCCGAAGGGTAACTAGGCCTTATTGGGATTGTGCGATAGTTTTATAACGCAAATTTTGACTGTAAGCAGCTTTGGCTAAAGTTTAATATCGTAATTACAGTGTTTAATTGCATATTTTTTGGAACGGGTTGTAGCGGGTTTCCATACAAATAATTCAAATGAATCGCATATTTTTTTCAATGTTAATAGACTCAGGACATTATTGTACAGTCAGCCAAAAAAGTGGTTTATCACTTTTCGACCTTATTAGTTCAAAAAAAAGTCGAAAAGTAGTAAACCACTTTCTTGGCTGACCGTACAGGGATGTAATTTCATTAAAATCACAAGTTCCATTGTAAGCAAAAGAGGGGCTGAGCATTTTTTTTTTTGCCATTTTTTTATTTTTAATTTTTTTAGGGAATTTTAGATCAATTGTACTCAGAATCACGAGTACTTTCAATCTCACTGGGAGACAAAAAGTGTCCCAGAATTTTCATACATTTTTGTTACTTTCCAAAAACGACGGGATGTTATAAGTTTGACGTGTCTGTCTGTCTGTTTGTCTGTCTGTGTGTGTGTCTGTGGCATCGTAGCTCCCGAACGGATGAACCGATTTAGATTTAGTTTTTTTTGTCTGAAGGCTAAGTTAGTCGGGAGTGTTCTTAGCCATGTTTCATGAAAATCAGTCAGGGGTTTTTTCAAAATTTTAATTTTGTTACAAGCTTTTATTTTTACAGTTTGTCTTTACATTTTTTTTTATAAGCTAAGTTAGTTTAGTGTCCCACAGCCTCGGCAAAGGTCTCTCCTCATCTTGTCCTTAAAAAATCGTGTGACCAAATTTTACATTGTAACGCAAAAAAGTACTTTATTTACCTGCTATTTTTTCCTCATCACCAACTGACCCAATAAGTGACGTCACTACGAGCTCGTAGAAGCTCTACGTGGCTACGTCGCTACGTCAGCCTGCTACGCGTTTACGTGATGCCTACGTAACAGACTCGTTCAAACGATCACTTACATGTGATGTGGTGAAAGTATCTTTTTTCCTCTTTGCGTTATCCCGGCATTTGCAACGGGTCATGGGAGCCTGGGATCCGCTTTGACGACTAATCCCAAGATTTGGCGTAGGCACTAGTTTTACGAAAGCGGATGCCATCTGACCTTCCAACCCGAAGGGTAACTAGGCCTTATTGGAATTAGTCCGGTGTCCTCACGATGTTCACCGAAAAGCGACTGGCAAATATGAAATAACATTTTGCACATAAGTTCAGAAAAAACTCATTAGTACGAGCCGGGTTCGAACCGGCGACCTCTGGATCGAAAGTCGCACGCTTTTACCGCTAGGCCACCAGCGCTATGTGGTGAAAGTATTTATTAAGTTATTAATAGGTTACTCATCAGAGAAAATAATTTTGATTGTATGGCAAAAGATGTGTATTTATTTATTTATTTACTACTCGTTTAAAAGTCATGTGACTATTTCCATACATTATTTTAATCAGGCAATTTATAAACTGCAAAAATCTATATTCATATTCATATTCTTTATTTGTATTAATCATACATTGTCATGGTTTCATACATAGTACTTGACGGCGCTATTGCCAAGCGCCGTCACGGCCAAACTGACTATCGACCGTCCTCGGGCGCTATTCTGTGAGAGGTCCTGCAACAAACCAAACACTGACCCATCCGCTCGTCCAACCTGACAAGCTAAAATAAACAATAATAATTAGTATATACTTATGTCAGTAGTATATAGGTATGTCAGAGATGTGTACAGTAAAATTTAAAAATAAAATTAGTTATGATTTTAAACTGAACATTTTTTATAGCAGCTATATACCGTCCATTTCAATACGTCAGGGTAACGTAAGATAACAATAGGAACTACCCTTCCATGAATTCTTTAACACTTTCTAAACCGGGCTCTACGCGGCGCTACGACATTTTCGCTACATACGGGGAAACCCATGTAATCGGCTACGCTTCTACGAGCGGTGTGCCCGACAGTCGGGTTCTTGGTAGCGAAAGTGTTAATTGAATAAAATGCTTTCTGGGTTAGGAAACACTTCAGTTTTTTTTATAAAAAGTATATTAGAATAGAATAGAATAGAATAGAATAGAATAAACGTTTATTCGTGAACACAGGTAAGACAAAATACACATAATAACAACAGACAGAAAGGAATGAAGTGCCACGAAATGGCCTCATCTCAGCGTGTTGCTGGTGACTTCCAGCGCTGATCTTCCGATATTATATATTGATTTAGACGTCTGTTCTACAGCAGAAAAGTACGTGAAGCGATTGAAATTAGGAAGCATCGAAATTGCAACCAAAATGAGGGGCAGGGAATTTCTTCTTCGTGGAATCCAGTGATTAGCAAATGTAAGCGTGAAAAAATACCGAGGGACACACCGGCTGATGTCGTGAGTGTGTGTGTAGGCAAAGTGACTAAGTGACACTTTTGCGCTAGGGTTAGCGCAAAAGTGATGAATAATCAAGAACAAGTGCGGGTAGTTCGAAAAACTCGCGCGGCTAGAAGATGTTGATGCAATTCCTCGCCAGTCTACCCGTGACCACGAACATAATGTGATGTTCGAAACGTCGGGCCAAATATAAATGTAAGTGTTTACGCGATTAAGTCCCGTTTTGTTCTAAAATTATTAAAAGTATATTATGTCCAAGGGCATGTATTTTTGATTTACTTCATCCTTAAAACATTATATATCCAAGGATATATCTTAATGTGCTTAAAACAAGAACACTGCAGGCTTATTGGCATCCGGTTGTATGTAGACCGCGATACAAAGGATTAGTCCCTCTTAGCCAAGAGTACTATCGTTAACGCTCCGAAGCGTATCTTAATTCTCTCTCTACCACTCTTCCGTATTGGTACGAAACGGACAGGTTGCGGACCGTTCGTCACGGAGCTTTAACGATTGTACTTTTGGCTACGGGCCCGGGCGAGCTTAGACAGTTAAGTAAGGTTTAAATTTATGAGTTCTGTGTGTGAGATAAATTAATTGTAATTTCATGAATCTTTTGATGTTATTCGTCTGTATCTCTACCCTACAATAACCTATATAAATTCTAAGAAAAAAACGTACCTCAAAGCCATATAGAAAAAGGTACGGTGGCCTAGATGGCGTTACACCTTTGGGGAACGCTTAGCTAGATGGCGCTTATATTAATATTTGACATTTAAACACATATTAGGCTTATGTCGTTCACGAACTATGAACTGTTAGGAATAAAATCCCACCAATGACCGAAATGAACTGAATCTTCCGTGCTCTGTAAATCGGTCTTTGCTCATTTAGTTCAGTATGGGATCGGCGAGCGCGAGCGGTTCGGAACGAGAACGAGTGTGTGACTGCGCCGACAGAGAGCGATGAGCTACTTAGCAGAGCAACACAAAAACGTCAAGTTTTCATATTAGGCTTCGGTTACTTACAACCTTTCGGCCCGGAATGTTATTCTGTGGACTATTCGTATCATTTTGACACTATTCGTTCCCATTCGTTCTGATCTTTCCGACCGTCGTGGTCGCTGGTCTGGCTGAACTAAATGAGCAAAAGACCTAAAAGAGCGAACTAGTTCGTGAGAGCGATTGAACGAGATCGGAGCGCTCCGATCAACGAACGAAACGGCACAAGCCTAACACATACCAAGCTAACAATATGTGACAAAATGTCAAAACTGAGGTTCAAAAGTTTGAAGCCTGTCGAGAGATGGCAGTCTATGGACTGTGATTACACATTTTACTTTGACAGTAACTCTCTATAATACTCGATCCTCTTTGGTAAAGATAACAATTCATGTACGAGTACAGTACAGTCAGCGTCAAATACATTGTGAGTATTGTGACGGCCAAAGCGCCAATAACTATATCGTAACCGATCTTTACTACTACAGGTCTTTATTACTGATTTTTAACTCCCGACGCAAAAACTACGGGGTGTTATAAGTTTGACGTGTCTGACTGTGCGTGTGTGTGTCTGTCTGTGGCATCGTAGCTTCCGAACGGATGAACCGATTTCGATTTAGTTTTTTTTTGTCTGAAAGCTGAGTAAGTCGGGAGTGTTTTTAGCCAAGTTTCATGAAAATCGGTCTACTATGTCGCGGTCGGGGGTTTTTCAATTTTTTTTTTTTTTGTGTTTAGGTTATTAACTGAATTTGCTACAATCTGTAGGCTATTTCATCACAGTGACATTGACAATTGACACTCGCAATTCTGTGCTCTGGTTGCATTGTTATTCGGCGTCAACCTTTTTTTGTTCAACAGGCAATGAACGGCGAAATATCACTGTCGATGTCGGGCGATAATTATCACTGTTGTGACATAGGGCACTGGTAAAAACAAAAGACCATCGAATTGAAGCACTATTCAGGTCATAAATTGTAGAAAAGAATAGAAACTTAGAAAGCATTTACTGTTAAATAATGTAGGCAGGGCAGGGCCGGTATATGCTTCATGTACGTGGCAGTATGGGTCTCATACATAATGTATGGCGGATGCAGGGGTCTATTTATTTTGTTACTCCGTACAAAATAAATATGGATAGCTAGTTTAAAGTGTTTTTAGATAGTTTGTTCAAGTATATTGATTGATTAAAAACTATAGACTTAATTGCCTGAAATAAATTGAATTTTATAGACTGCTAGCGTTACGCTAGCGCTACGTATGATTAAAAGTTTTAATACATAATATTAGATAAAAAAATACGAGTATTATCACCATTCAAGAAAGAAAAGGTGCGGTGGCCTAGATGGCGTTACACCTTTAGAGGACACTCGGCTAGATGGCGCTAATATTATTTGAAATTTTAACACATATCAAGCTAAGAATATGGGCCAAATTGTCAAAACTGAGGTTCAAAAGTATTAAGCCTGTGTCGAGAGATGGCAGTCTATGCACTGTGATTACATATTTTACTTTGACAGCAACTCTCTATAATACTCTATCCTCTTTGGTTCGATAGCACAAAATAAGGTGCAGCGGGCCAATTGTGACTGGAGGGGTAATTTTCAACTGATCCAATTTTTCCCATGTTTTATGTCAACATGAGCTCCATAATTATATACCCATAGCTGGGCATTAACTCGTTAATCCGTTAATCGTTAATTAACGAAGTTAACATTTCGATTAACGGATTAACTTTTAAGTTAACTTTAAAAAATGTTACGGTTTCGTTAACTTCCGTTAAATTTCACCGAGTACGTTAATCGTTAATCCAGCATCCCAAGTGGCTCGCTGCGCCGCGAAAACCACGTTCTTACTGCTACTGTAAAAGCCCGTAGTACGGCAAAACCTAGGATTTATCGGTAAAAGCAGATCCGTCGGTTATAAACAGTCTAAAGACCAATTGGCGACTTTGGATCACTTATTCGAGATCTTCTAAATCTTATTAGGCGTGCTAGATCGATCACTAACCTGGGAATAGAGTCCAATCATCAGGCATGACAGACAAATCGCGCAACCGACGCATCGAGTTAGAGTCCGGCGCGGGCCTTAGATTACTCTACCAAGTTATCGTGGCCCACAGCATCGAGTTGTCATCTCAAATCTCAATCTGAAGAACCGACGCACCACGATCGCGACCTCATGAATGACCCAATAATTACCAATCCGAAGTAAAACCTAGGATTTAGCCAACCAACGGCGGTAAAAGCCCGAAGAGACCGTAATTATTACATTTCGGTTTCTTACCGATTGACGTCACAGGTTTTAATGGTTTTTGGTGGATACTTAGTAAATAGGAATACATAATACCTACAGTGAAGTCCTATTTTTATGACGTGTTAACGGATTATCGATTAACTTTAACTTCCGTTAAATCTACCGAAATGTATCGCTTTAACGATTAACGAAGTTAACTTTTCAAGTAACAGATTAACGATTATCGAAGTTAACTATTTGATTAACGGTGCCCAGCTATGTATATACCCGTATATATCCACTGAAAACGCGTGCCATATATGACTAGTGGATACTCTATTTAATTTAAGAAATGTAAAACATGGACAAATAAAGTAGTTGAAAATTGTCCCACAGTTTAATTGTCCCGCTGTACCTTACAAGAAACCTATTTTTACAGTCATACATAACAACAGTCCTTTAAAATATCTCATCTTCTGCATGACTTAGGTGAACTCATGTCACGTTCCCCCAAATTAAATATACCTAGTTGTCGCTACGTGTTCCGTGTGTGTGATGCTGTAGGCACAAAAATGTATGCAACCAGAATATTGTGTGGCAATATAGGTTTCGAGGTTTTTGTTTACTGAACTTGCTTAATTTAGTAAAGGTTTTGGATATGAAATATTTGGTTTTGATAGCTAAAAAAAATAACGAGTAACTTTTATTTCATTGTTATCTCTTGTTTTCCTAAAAAATAGTTTTAAAAAGGCACATATATCTGTGCCGGAAAAAAAATACGAGAAAATAGACCAAGGCCCGCTACCATTATGTCTTCAAACAAAAATACCGGTTTTATTTCGTTTTTGACCGTTCTTTGGTTTATTATTTTATTGTTGATGGAACAACAAGTTGGAAAAAAGTTGTTTTCTAAATAAGTTACAGCGGGGCAATCACGACTGCGCAATTTTCAAGTGAAGAAAAAATCGAGTACTTGAAATTGGTCAGTTTTGTGACGACAATTAAGCATAGAATCTGTCTAAAACTTTACTTTTTTCACATTCTGAATGTAGATTATCGCTTAAAGTTTATGCAATTAACACAAAAACAGTATTTTTATTGAAATTCCATGCTTAATTATAGTCATAAAACTGACAGTGAGTTAATTTTTGTTAACAGCTTACGCTAATTGGGGAGTCCCAAATTCTGAAAATGCCCCCAACTATTATTAATTTTTTCCTTATGATTTTTTAATTTTAACCTAAAAATAAAATAAAAAATTTGTTCGGTAATATTTTGTATTGTTGGTAGAGAGATATTTTTTAAATTATATTTTAGTTTGTTCGGAAAGACAAGTGTCGTGAAATGTTTAGTTTGTTCGTAACTCGTCTCTTTCCCCACAGACTATACAATTTTTTTAATAGCCCGTGTGTATGTGTCCCACTGCTGGGCAAAGGCCTCTCCCCGTGATTTCCACAGCTCCCGTTGGTGTGGTATTTCTGGCCAATTAATCATGAAGGTATCAAGGTCGTCCCGCCATCTCCGTCTGGGCCTGCCATGTCCGCGCTTAATTCGAGGCATCCATTTGGTGGCTATGCCGGCCCACCTATCCGGGTGCATGCGGCAAACGCGGCCTGCCCAGTCCCACTTTAGTGTGGCGGTCTTCTCCCCGGGTGTGTAATGATTAGTATAACTTTTTTTGGTATAGTTACATTTGATATAACAACATTTGGTGTATATTTAAAGGATATAATCACTCATTTTACATAATTAACATTTGGTATAACGACAAAACCCCCATCAGTTTTTAACCCATAAGTAAATAAATAAATAAATAAATAAATAAATAAATAAATAAATAAATAAATAAATAAATAAATATTATATGACATTCTTACACAGATTGACTGAGGCCCACGGTAAGCTCAAGAAGGCTTGTGTTGTGGGTACTCAGACAACGATATATATAATATATAAATACTTATATACATAGAAAACATCCATGACTCAGGAACAAATATCTGTGCTCATCACACAAATAAATGCCCTTACCGGGATTCGAACCCGGGACCGCGGCGCAGCAGGCAGGGTCACTACCGACTGCGCCAGACCGGTCGTCAAAGGTGTTATAAGTTTGACGTGTCTGTCTGTCTGTTTGTCTGGCTGTCTGTTTGTCTGTCTGTCTGTGTGTGTGTGTCTGTCTGTGGCATCGTAGCTCCCGAACGGATGAACCGATTTAGTGTTCTTAGCCATGTTTCATGAAAATCGGCCTACTATGTCGCGGTCGGGGGTTTTTTTCAAAATTTCAATTTTGTGGTTAGGTTAGTTCGTTTTGAAGCGCAGTGTAGTGTTTCGGATGCGATCTATTCTAGTAACTAGACTATATATACAATTAAACTGGAAAATACTTCTGAGAATTATATACTTAATACCTAAGAAGCTGTAATTTCCTTGAACTTTTTCTATTGACTGAGCTTTGTGACAGTTCAGCCATTTTGCTTCAATAGTTTGTAGGCCTAGAATATAGGGCACGGAGCGGTCGCGCTTAATGTCAAGGCACAGGCATTCTTTGCTATTCTGCGACAGTATTGATAACTTGGAAATAAAAACCGGCCAAGAGCGTGTCGGGCCACGCTCAGTGTAGGGTTCCGTAGTTTTCCGTATTTTTCTCAAAATCGACTAAACCTATCAAGTTCAAAACAATTTTTCTAGAAAGTCTTTATAAAGTTCTATCTTTGTGATTTTTTTCATATTTTTTAAACATATCGTTCAAAAGTTAGAGGGGGGGGCACACTTTTTTTTACTTTAGGAGCGATTATTTCCGAAAATATGAATATTATCAAAAAACGATTTTAACAAACCCATATTCATTTTTAAATACCTATCCAGCAATATATCACACGTTAGGATTGCAATGAAAAAAAAAAAATTACTGCACACTTTACGTGTAGGAGGAGGGGGGGGGGTACCCTAATAAAACATTTATTCCACTTTTTATTTTTGCACTTTGTCGGCGTGATTGATATACATATTGGTACCAAATTTCAGCTTTCTAGTGCTGACGGTCACTGAGATTATCCGCGGACGCACGGACGGACAGACATGGCGAAACTATAAGGGTTCCTAGTTGGCTACGGAACCCTAAAAAGAAGTTTCGGTTTGGTATTTCTTGGGAGAGAATAAAGGAGGAGGGAATCTTATAGGGAGGGTAAAATAATATAAACAAATCTAGATATAAAATACCGTAGGCTCAGTCAATCTGTGTAAGAATTATTTATTTATTTATTAATAGCCTACATGGTGTCCCACTGCTGGGCAAAGGCCTCCCCCATGGATCTCCATCCGTCACGGTCTTGAGCAATCTCCGGCCAGTCGCTAAGATATGCGTGCAGGTCATCCCGCCATCTCCGCCTGGGTCTGCCAGATCCTCGCCCGTCTTGCGACACCCAGACCGTGGCAATTTTTGCCCACCTCTGCGGATGCATGCGACAGACATGGCCGGCCCAGTCCCATTTCAGCTTGGCGGTCTTAACTCCAACATCAGTAATGCCTGTTTTAGAGCGCAGCGTAGAGTTACGGATTCTGTTAATCCGTTTAAGAATATCCTATAATAATTAATATTTAAAATAAAATTATGGAATCGGATTATATCGCTTACGATGAATTTACAATTCATCCCGATTACGTTTTTCAACATAGTAAATGTAAGTTTCTTGAATATTGTATAATTAGTTTTATTAACAGTGTGTGAACAAGCCTTAAAAATCTTTATTAGGTTCATTAATATTGGGTTGGTAAGAAAGTAATGAGCGATCGATTGAATTCCACATAAAATTTTTGAGAGAGTTCTAGAATCTTCTATGGTCGAAAGTATATAAAGGGCGAGTCGCACAGTTTCTCGTCAGTCATTCACTAGCTGTCGCCGAGCTAATATAAGGAAGAAAATGGACGAATTAAAAGTGCATGTAAGGCATTGCTTACTATATGAATTTCAGTCTGGCCATTCAGCCGCCGAAGCAGTGCGTAATATATGTCAGCGTGTTGCTCCTGAAGTTGTGTCTGAGGCCACGGCGAAACGCCTTCCAGCGGTTTCGTAGTGGCGACTTTTCATTATCAGATCAACCTAAGTCTGGTCGACCGGTGAAGATTGATGTAGCCAAATTAAAAACCTTAATTGAAGGAGATCCGAGGCTAACGAGTCGTACTCTTGCTACCGAGTTAGGCTGCTCTCATGTCACCATAGAAACACATTTACACGAGTTGGGAAAAAACTACAAATACAGTGTTTGGATACCGCACGAACTTGATAGAGATCAACTAAACCGCCGTGCCGATATCTGCATACAACTTCTATCTTTTCGCCGCACATTCAACTGGTTGGACCATCTTATCACTGGAGATGAAAAATGGGTCTTATATATAAATCACACACGCAAACGTCAGTGGCTAGCTCCAAACGAAAAAGGAATAGAGGTACCAAAATAGAGCCACACCCGAAAAAAGTTATGCTGTCCGTTTGGTGGGATATTCATGGTATTATTCACTGGGAACTCCTACCAAGTGGAATGACTGTTACCGCATCAGTATACTGTAATCAGCTTGAAAATTTAAACCAAAAAATCTGTCAGAATCGTCCACAGCATGCTAAAGTTTTTTTCTTACACGACAATGCTCGCCCACACATTGCAAAAGTGACTCGGCTAAAGCTATTGGAGCTAGGTTGGAAAGTGATACCTCATCCACCGTACTCTCCAGACTTGGCACCTACAGATTACGCATTGTTCAGATCGCTAAGCAATGCCTTGAATGAAAAAAAGTTCGATGATCAAGCCCATCTACGACAGTACATAGCTGAGTTTTTTGAATCTAAACCTAAGAACTTCTTCGCCGATGCTATTCATTCTTTACCAGAACTATGGAGACAAGTAGTAGATAACGAAGGCCGTTATATTTTTGATAAATGATTAAAATAATAAATTAAATAAAAATTACAATATTGGTTATGATTCGCTCATTACTTTCTTACCAACCCAATATTTCTTGTATGTGTGTACTAAGTATACGCCTATGTGCGTTTTCACATTATCCGATCCGATATCGGATGTCGAAAGGATTTTGAAGGCAAAAATCAAAGATGGCGGCTTAAATGTATGGGATATCGGTCCTACATCCGATATAAATATAAATATAAATAAATAAATATAAATATAAATATTATAGGACATTCTTACACAGATTGACTGAGGCCCACGGTAAGCTCAAGAAGGCTCGGATATCGGATCGGATAATGTGAAAACGCACTATGAGTCAGTATATTGCAAGAAAACACCTTATTTTACCTACTCTCTAGCGTTTCGCACCCAAAATTGCTTTCAAACCATTTCAATCATAAATAAGAAACATTAATAACTTTACTGTAGCCGTAAGATACCTCCATTTTGACGTATAGTGGTATAAAGGTATTACGTTACTATATTACGTTAACATATCGTGGGCAATACGTTATTAAGTCCCCTTACAGGTATTCCATACCCATCCAAATATACATATATCTTAACAGTATACAACAACAGGATACCCAATTTGAGCACGTAACTCACTTGAAATCAGGCTTAAAATCGTGTGTACAGGAATATAGGCCGAGCCTGACTGACCGCATCGCGTTGGTATATATCATAACCGCATACAAGATATTAATATCTGTTTTGGAGATGTTCCATATTTAAATGCGAGTATTTTAAGGTTGGGTTACTGTGAATTTTATATTTAGGGCCCATTCACAGATATGGGAACGAGATCGGACGTGCACTGAGAGAAAAAAACAACTAGATTGCATGTAAGTTGAACAAATATTTTGGTTAAAATAGCGCCTACGTGCTCTTTGGTTCAAACGACAAGTTTGATTTTGTTAAGTGTAACTAGTACATTCTACAAGTTTTATTTTATTTCAGATTTGTAATAAACTCATATCAGCTGATTACCGTTTTCAATCAATGATTTATTTGAATCAACAAGTCGATTCTATAAAAGCAACATGTCACATATTGTTTTAAACTAATATCTTTTAACAAGTTTGACCTTGTTGTTCGTACAATCAACTTGTATCATCAATATTGTGATTTATTCCGTTTACTAAAATACTTTTGTTTCAGACGGATAAACACGCAACAAGTCAAACTTTATGATGTAAATATATTGTGTTTGTATAATTTTAGTTTAGTTTACTAATCGATCTGTGGGCTATTTCACCACAGTGACATTGACACTTGACACTGACAATTTTGTGCTTCTTTCGAAGTTGATAAGTAACATTGTTACTCAGCGTCAATATTTCCTTGTTGAACAGGCAATGAACGGCGAAATGTTACTGTCGGGCGACAATTGTCACTACCTATTGTGACATACGCCACAAATGGGATGGCATAACTTTTTTTTAAATATTCTTTTACGACTTTGAAGTGCGCGCTGACAGTGATTTTCTTATCACCAGAAAAACAATAATTTCTCCTTGATTAAATTATTTAAACTAACAATAGTTTTTTTTTATTTTCAGGTAAGCAGATTTTGCGTTGCGATCAAGGCGTTTAGAGTAAGTTTTCTCGTGAGTAAAATAACATACCTATATGTATGTGAATTATCAGCCCATTTAAAACTCTTATTCACATTTTGATCAAAACCAATATTATGTCTTGTGAAACTGAAAAATAAAACGAAAACTCCAGAATACGTGCTTCCTGGAACCTAAGACTAAGTTAGATCAATTTTTCGCCTCCGAAAACCCACGCAATAACAAATTTCAGCGAAATCGTTAGAGCTATTTCCGAGATCGCCGTTGCGGGGTCAATTCTCCACACAAACGCTCTCGACTGTTTCCTCTCTGGTTTATGAAGATAGAGCAATGATTTTTTCAACACAGATTATTATTATTTTTATCTGTCTGATTTTTTTTTGATAATTCTTATTTTAAAAGACGTTAGAGAGTAAGGTGTGGTATTCAAAATTGGTAACAATTAGCCAAAAAAATAAACAGTCCGCAAACACACATTATTTTATTGTTATTCAGATTCTCAAATTTTATTACCATTAACTAAGTTTTGAAGGAGGAAACAGTCGAGAGCGGAACCTCAATTTTAAAGATTTTTTCGCAATATCTTTTAGCTGAGTTGTTCTGAATAGACAATTGTTTTTTGATAAATCTTGTTTATAACACCAGTATATTTACCTAAAATTCCCAAGTTAAAAGGGGGGCTCCTTTCCATTTTAGCACTTTCACTCCTGTAACGTCTTAAGATATTAGATGGATAGATAAACAACAGCATTTATTTGTCGCAAAATCGTTATCAAAATACATCTTAACCACTTCTTAAATCCACACCTTTACCTATCGCATCTATTATAAAACACCGGTTATAACTAGGTTTGGGCGCGGCCGTTCACACTCCATTTGCCGCGAGTCGGATCACTGGCTCAGAAATATTGAACTCTCTAGTGGGCGAGATCCCTCTGCTTTCACGGATGTGAGGGAATGTGGGGCGCGGGGTATTTTGAAAAGAATTATAGTCAAAATACTACTACTACTCTCTCTTCAGTTGTCCCTCAATGCTGAGGATCTGACATTGTCATTCTGTTGAAGACTAGGTCCCTCCATAGGCATAGTTGAGATACCTACGAGATTAAGTAGTAACTTAGTAGATTAAGTAGTAACTTACCTACTACGCCGCGGTCCCGGGTTAGAGTCCCGGTAAGGGTATTTATTTGTGTGACGAGCACATAGGTATTTGTTCCTGAGTCATGGATGTTTTCTATGTATATGTATATTATATATTATCATTGTCTGAGTACTCACAACACAAGCTTTCTGAGCTTACCGTGCAACACAGTAAATATGTGTAAGAATGTCCTATAATATTTATGACCACCTTTGTGCTCGGCTCGTGATTTACATAATTATGTGTGCAAGATTTCAGATAAATCGAAAACCGCGGGAAGTGGATCAAGTTTAGCTTTTACGTTTTGACCCAAACTATAACATACTAACACGGCAAGTTGAATAAAAGCTTGTAAAAACAGAGAGATGCAAAAGACTAAAGTATAATATAATATATCGTCACTACTTTTGAAAAAACTTGTATCTTCGTCTGTCAATGAAAAGAAAATTGTAGTAAGTATGTATGGAATGCATATAGACTTACTGCGTTTTAACTTTGAGGAACAGCGTGAGATACGAGATTTTTTTTAAAGTAGTGACGATATGTACCTGTTATCTTTTTACTCTCCAGAAGCAATAAAAGGTGATTGATACTGATAAAGTGACAACTTTATTATTTGTTGGAGAAACATATAAAAACTCCACACATACAAATTGTCAAAGTTTGTATGATACACAAACACGCAAAGACGGCTTAGCAGTGATGGCCGCGGGAGTATGTCGCCGCGAGATAGATGACACGTCTTTGTCTAATTGTATTAATGACATAAGGACAGGTAGTCTATCTCGCGGCGACATACTCTCGCGGCCATCATGTGCTAGGCCTGCTGGTGTTCCACTGCTGGGCAAAGGCCTCTCCTCGCTTCTTCCACTCAACCCTGTCACTTGTGTGACCCTACCAAAGTGGATATAATGCGTCCAGGTTACCCCGCCATCTGTTTTCGATCTGCCTGAACCCCTGATAATCATTACGTTCCCTATAAAAGTTACCTATAAGTCACTCAGTAGTCACGCCAACTTTTAGGCAATTATGGTCGCGCGATAAATGATATAACATCAGGCCGTCCCTATCGCACTATTTGTAAGTGCGATAGGGACGGCCTGCTATTTTATCGTCTATCGCGCGACCATGCTTCCCGTGCAGATTAATGATCAGTTTTTAACAACAGCGTGCGTAGCCGAATGGCATTTCTCCGACGCGAAACGAAAACGAAACGCCGCGACAGGTAGTCTGGCGCCAATACGCACGAGCGATAGAGATAGATATCTACGAGCGTTTCGTTTCGTGATCGTTTGTACCATTCGGCTACGTACTCTGGTTCACTTAATTCGTCAGGTCTTCATGTTGTGAACTATTGTATTTTAAATCGGAAACATAAATTGAAATAGATATCATACACGAAAGAAAAGACTCAAGTAATAGACGTAGCTCGAAAAGCGGCTAAGCTAAAATGGGATTGGGCTGGCCATACACTGAGAGAAATTTGCATTGTGAATTTAACAAGTTCAACTTGTTGCGGTTTATCCGTTTGAATCAGCCAAACGTATGTTTAAAACAATATGTGTCAGGTTGTTTTTATAAAATCGACTTATTGATTCAAATATATTGCCGATTCAAATGACAAGTAGCATGTTGTTTGAACCAAAGAGCACGTAGGCGCTATTTTAACCAAAAAACTTGTTGAACAAACATGAAAACTGGTTGTATTTTCTCTCAGTGTATTGTCTGCCGAATGCCGGACGACTTGTGGGCCAAGATGTACGGAATGGGAGCCCCACGAGTCAAACCGGGGATCCGGCAGACCACGTCGGCGATGGCGGGATAACTTGGACTCCATTTTGAAAGATTGGCCAGATGTTGCTCCAAACAGGGATGAGTGGAAAAAGAGGGGGGAGGCCTTTGCCCAGCAGTGGGACACATTAGGCTCTAAATAATAATAATAACACGAAAGAAAAAACCACAAGGCCCACTGGTGGCCGAGCCGGGAATCTAACCCGAGTCTTCACGGGTCGCCGTGGTCAAAATATTCAATAAAATAATTTGAGGTCCACTAGTCACGGGTCGCCGTGGTCAAAATATTCAATAAAATAATTTGATTTGTTGAATATAATTAGAAAGAATTTGAATTTAAATAGTAAATTTTTATTTAAAGTGCGTCTAAAACAAATGTCAGCACAATTAAGTACTTACATCACGATAAAAGTGCTGAAAAGAGGAATCGATACGAATTACGGATTCCTTCTAATTCTACTATTTTCAGCACATGAAATAACTTTGCGAACTTGTGCGGAAAAAAACACCCTACACACTCTAACCTTCTGTTTCGGGAGTCCATGGACGACGGTGATCGCTTACCTGCTGTTCTACTCTACTGCTCGTTTGCAAATCTATCCAACCCAACAAATACACCCCACCTACAAATGCACTCACAATTTAGTGAAGCGTGAACCGATTTTTAAACTGACTTCAAGCTATACACGCCGCTATACTAACTGGCGACTCAAGTCATAATGCTATCTCTTTCAAGCTAATGGAGACCCTGTGAGATAGAGCGGGATAGTACTATAAACATCAGTTGCCACTTGTTATTGCGGCAAGTATAGTGAAGCTACGTGAGGTAAATTCACCGTGCTAGATTGCGAAGCTCGAAAAATAAAGTAATACAGTTTGAGCGTTGTTTGAGGAGAAAATTGAGGAATTTACGGGAAATATGGACGTTGAAAAGAACGCTGGGTGGTTTGTGTCGCTATTTTTATTCGATATAGTCAAGTAATAGTATTTTATGCAACCGGTGTTTAAGAGAGTTCAAAAAAGGCGAGTTTCATGGGTAAGATTCCTTAACATACCTACTCATACTAAGAAATAAAGTCGTGTATACGTATTTTTGTCACTTTATTCAGACCTATATTTAATACCTTGGCTGTACTCTGTTCACAATATTGCACAATACAAAAAAAGTACATATGGCGGACTTAATGCCAGGTGGCATTCTCTACCATCAGTCAACTATGGGCTAAACCGAAAGATCAAGTGGTGCAGGGTCCTAGTATACTTACGCCGTGTCTTGCGTGGGAGACGGTCGCGCGATGGTCGCGCGACGGCGATGCGATGCAAACGAAATCAAACCTTATCGACATGGAAGTATGAGACGCGACGGCGACGGTCGCGCGACGGTCGCCCGACCGTCGCCCACGCAAGACACGGCGTTATAGTATAAAATGGAAAAGATTTTAACACAAGCTACATACAATATTAATATATATATATACAATCATAATAGTATAAATACATATATAAATATACAATACTTACATAAAATAATATATATGAACTCTAGGCTTTTCTCCTTATACTGATCAACATTTGTTCGGCGACTTTTAAAAATAACTTGTATTTTGATTTTTATCACCCTTGAAAGTTTTTTCTAAGAGGTAATGTATTGCGAATTCTGTTAAGTCTAAAGTGTGACAGACAACGTCAATGACAACAATAATGGCATACATTGAAGCTAATATTTATTTTGTATGAAAAATTAAAAATTTAAAGACTTCATAATTTTTAAAAGTCACTGAACAAATGTTGATCAGTATAAGGAGAATAGCCTACAGTTCAATTCTTCGCCTTTGTTACAGGCCCCACTCTGTATATAAAGTATACCCAATATACCCATTGTGAAAGATCATTATGGGTGACTATCCTAAGTCGAACAGATATTTATATAGATATACGACATAATAATAAGACCTTTATTGAAACGTAATGTCTTTTATGAATCGAATCGTCTTACTACTTTTTTTTTTTTGTTTTCCGTTAAATTCGACACGTGGTTAAGTTCATTATCAGGAACCATCCTGTATATCACTTTTAGTTAAATTCTCAAAAAAAAAATCATCGTTTTCATACATAATAAATGCATTTATTAGTGTGAGAGACCCTTAAGAATTACATTCTTGTTAGTGTCAAGTGATTGACGGCACATGTCAAACCAAATACCTTTAGGAATTGTAAAAGGCTGTCACACACGTGTTCAGTAATTAACTTAATTTTTTTAATAACTCGATAACCGTAAAAGTTAAGACGCTTGTTTCTTAGAGAAATTAATTGTATTTGATCTAAAGACCCTTCCCTTAAAGTTATCGGAATTCAATAAAAACAGGTTGTATAAGAACAAATACGTTATTTTGGTTCGAGAGTAAAATACGGTAAAGCTGTTCAAACAAGATAGCCGATAGAGATTAGGTATTGAAGGAGGAAAAATGTTACTTGGCGTGTAATAATAGTAGGGTTTGTTTTATTTTCACTTAATATAGTTTTGTGTGGAAGTGCGTTTGGAGATTGTTCGGCTCAAAGGTTATTTTTGTTTTCGGGATTCTAATAATAACAGAAATGAGAGTTATGAGAGAAACTTCAAGTTGTTATTGAAACCGTATTTAAAAAATACAACAGAATAACTATAAGGTACAGCGGGGCAAATCTCGACTGGGGTGCAATTGCACCTTGCAATGGAAAAATGGTTTTTTCCATTATTACACCATGATGTTGAGTTCTACATGTATCCTGAACTGAACACGCCCACCATATATAACTAATATAACCAGTGGACACTCTATTTAATAATGCAAACATTGTAAAACATGGAAAAAATGGACCAGTTACATTAAATTTGCCCCCCAGTCGAGATTTGCCCCGCTGTACCTTATTAACGATTTCAAATAATAACGATGTCTAGAGTGGAGTATCGTATAAAACTTAAATTCTCGTTCTTAGAAAGTAAGAAAAGGATAATCCGATTATGTTAACATTTACTAGGATGTCCAGATACATTTGAACATCTGTTACATCTGATATCGAGTAGATTGAGCCAAACATTATAAAAATCTAATTTTTTCTGGCCTCAAAGTAAGGAGATCCGACGACTTGTAAGAATTTTTCTCTCATTTTCTACGAGACGATAAAATATAATGAACTGAGACAGATTGTCTGTGAACACATGGAAAAATAAAAAAAAAACAGCATCTATGAAAACTAAGTGTGTTCTCACGTATTTATTGGCTGTCATATTTGTTTTCATTGTAAATGAACCCGTAATATTAATCATCTCAACAAATATATCACTCCTTATGAAAACAACGGACCTGTCACCACATTGTTAATTCGCCAAATGGCAAGCCACATCGTTAAAACACTCATTCACCGCTACACAAACATTGATGAGAATCCGCCATCTTCTTTCTACTCAATAGCCCTTAAAATAGCAAACGCTCCCATTCCTCCCGGCCTAGCCGAAGTGACAATCTTTGACGCTACGTGGCGAACGAAACACAGTCTACCTCTGTCGCGTTATTATAGAAGAGCGGATAGAGCTAATACGCATACGACGCACAAGCGTTTGTAATCTTGGCTGTACTGTAACGCACCATCACACATAAACAACATTTGTTTCACATCAAAGCCGTAACGAAACGTTTTCCAATTTTAAAACAGCCGAACGTTTCCGAAAATAGCCGACGCGCCCCGACCGGAGCCGAAAATAGCCGACGCACAGACGTAATTCTTGACCCTATTTCAGATGTATTGCCAAGCTTCCGCTTCGGAAATATGCGTAAGTTGTAAAATCGGAATAGATTTTGAGATGGATTACATTCAGCATATTTTTCCAGGTTTAATTATGTTTGGACCACAAGCCAAAGTTATATAAAACTCCCGTGAGACTCAAACATATTTAAAAAGTATTTTAAACGGGTTACTTACGTTATAAATTTAAATCTAGTTGTTGGTTACTTACGTGTTAAGTCGATATAACCTCGACACGTAAAGGCGGGGTCGCTACTCTTGAGAAAGATCATCGGAAATGGATCGAAACATGTCGAACGTTACATCGACTTAACACGTGAGTAACCCGCTTAAAATATTTTTAAATAGAAGAGTAATGTCATAAACTTAGGGATAACAAACAATAAGAGATCCCGAATTGTATGATGTATGTCATCAGGTTATCATACTCATTAAGCAATTTGCAGTTCGCTTTACTGATTAACAGCATCACTGTTGCATTGCTCTTCAGCAAATAGCTTAGCTTCTTAGCTTAGGTAAGTATTTAATTATAATAAAAGCTAAATTAAAATTTTGAAGAAACCCCCGACACAGTGGATCGATTTTCATGAAACATATTTAAGCTAAGAACACTCCCGACTAACTCAGTGACAGACAAAAAAAAACTAAATCTAAATCGGCTTATCCGTTCGGGAGCTAAGTACGATGCCACAGACAGACACACACACAGACAGACAGACAGACAGACGGACAGACAGACAGACAGATAGACAGACAGACACGACCGTCAAACTTATAACACCCCGTCGTTTTCGCGTCGGGGGTTAAAAATCTAAAATTGTATTGATATGTAGGTACCGAATAATACCGATGTACAAAATACGAGTAAATTTATGATACACTTACCATTCTGCAGTTTGGTGAACAAGACGCGTTTGGATCTATTTAAGAAATGACAATATACCAATATTGAGCCAATGACAATATTGAGCTTACCGCGGGCCTCAGTCAATCTGTGTAAGAATGTCCTATAATTATTTATTATTATTTATTTATTTATTTATTTATTATATAACAAATCCTATACTAATTTGGACGTTTCTCAAGAAGCCCTCCGGCATCGGCATTTTGGCAAAATTGAAAGCAAGCGACCTAAATGCCAAATGGAGTAAAAGACTGCAACCAAGTAGTAAAATCTGCATAATGGCATGTGCTGTGCTTGGCAAGGAACATCGAGCCTATGGAGATATGATGGTCTTCAATATGAAAAGACATGTCAGCTCCGTGCCCTATTCCACATCAGTGACAATTGTCGCCCGACTGTGACACTTTGCCGTTCATTGCCTGTTCAACAAGGAAATATTGACGCTGAGTGACAATGTTACTTATCAACCCAGAAATAGGCGTAGAATTGTCAGTGTCAATGTCACTGTGGTGAAATAGCCCATTGGGTGTCAGTATCATGCTGAGATGGGACCATTTTCATGACATCACTTGTTAGGTTTTTTGTATTATTTTCTTTCCTGTGCTGTGCAATGCATGAATAAATAATTTCTTTATTTCCATTCTCAGAGTTGAAAGAGGACTTTAATTTTTGATACTTACACCGTCCATTGATTATTATTCCAGACTTTTTTTTACACTTCATGGTGTCAAACAGCTGTTTATTTATTAACAAGTATCTCCAGCGCATCTTGGGTATTTATTTTCTGGCCGACAAGTATTTCAAACACTAGATTGTGGCAGATGACGGGACAAAGACCCATATGCCAGGAAATACGCGCACGGAAATGGCGATGGATGGGCACGTGCTACGCAGAGTAGACAACCACCCTGTCCAAGCAGCTCTGCTGGCAATCACCTGGCAGTAGACGGTCGGGGCGGCCTTGTACCACGTGGAGGCAGTCAATGGAGAAGGAGGCTGGCGCAAGTGGACTAGGCTGGAAGGATTTGGAAGCAGTCGTCCAGGATCGTGAAAAGTGGAAGATTCTTCTAAGAGCCCTATGTTCCTAGTGAGGGATAACAGGATCACATCATCAGGGTGGCAAACAAGCAGGGCCGTCTGCTGTAGCCAATGGACGCTTGCAACTCGAGAGGTGTTACTTGCATGTTGCCGTCCCTTTTGAAATCTGTATCTTACTGTACCTAAACTCTCGAGAAAACCTCGGCAGGGTGCTTATTCTACCGATGACCTACTTCAATTATAAATTAAGCTTTTCAACACAAGTATTTACTTCAAAACTCAGCTTTGGAGCAATTTCCGTCAATGTCAGAATTTAATAAGGAAATTGCCTGAAAAGTTCTAAAAGATTTCGTCGTTCGTCGATTCCGCATGCAGTGTAACTTCAGAACAACATAATCAAAATTGTTACAAAGTCAGTCCTCGGATTCTTCCGTCGAGTGTAAGTTGTTAAGAAACTCGTGAAATTTTGGGATTTATTGTGTGAACGTGGTTCAAAAACTTTGTCAAGTTTATTTGAAAATTTTGCAAATGATTATTTCCTTTTTTGTGGAACCCGTTCAAGAGGGACATTAAGTTTTGCAAGAGATATTATAGGACATTCTTACATAGATTGACTGAGTCCCACGGTAATCTCAAGAAGGCTTGTGTTCGGGTACTCAGACAACGATATATATATTATACAAATACAAGGAAAACATCCATGACTCAGGAACAAATATCTGTGCTCATCACACAAATAAATGCCCTTACCGGGATTCGAACCCGGGACCGCGGCTTAGCAGGCAGGGTCACTACCCGCTAGGCCAGACGTGACGTCATGTTTTATGAAAATCGGTCTACTATATCGCGGTCGGAGGATTTACGCGATTAATTTTAAGAATCGCGAGGTTTTTCGATCCTCCTGATAAGAGAAAAAAAAGTCACAAGATTTCCACACATTTTTCAAACTTGCCATTCCGTTACCGCCATACGAAATGTATGAAAAAATGGTGACGCAGTGGGCAAAAAACCTTGGGGCACTTTTTTCTCTTATTAGGATTGAAAGAGCTCGCGATTCTGAGTGGAAACCACTTAAACAATTCCAAATCCAAAAAAAGTGGGGTTATGCGCGTACCATATTGGCCAACTTTGAAAAAAAATGGCCCATTTGGTACGAGTTTTCATTGGACATACACCGTGTCCAATAAGTCCGAATACTCACATTTTACTTCAGTTCTAAAGATATAGGGATCACAGGCCATCAAATTCTATTTAAACTAAAGAGTATATTCCTCTTAATAAAATACAAGCACAAAGTACATGAAATTTCCGAAGTGTCTAAGAAAAACAAAGAGGTAAAGTGCCAACAAAATACTTGCTCGGCACGCAGGTGACGAGTTATTTTTTATAAGGAGAATCTGTATGTGATAAAACAGACGCTACGTGTCCAAAATAAACTATTATGGGTACCGAGGATAGATAACGTTCCGGGCAACTAGAAAAATGTGCCTAGGTTCCAGAGCTCACCATCGGCCCAGGTGTGGGATGCAGTATGTAAGCGAGGTAAACTACCTTCAGTACTTACAGATAAAAGCGTTAAAATCAACGTTTTTTTCTTTAAAACCAAGGTTTTGGAGAAAAAAATGCCTTAAAGTTAAAAAGGATGCTTGGGAATGAGTATCATGTGTCCCAACAAGACGCACCTCCAGCACATTCGGCAAATGGTATTCTAGCGTAGTTTCAGACTAATTTGGCAGTTTTTTATCCGAAACATGAGTGGCCACCCAGGCCTCCAGGTTTAGGCGTATAAATGGTGGAGTTATTCCAAAACATTTGTTGTGAATGTAGTAAATAATAAGAGTGCCATTCATAAAATATAATAATAATGTAGTAACTATTTGTCCATTTTGTTTTATTGGCTATTTGTGCTGTATTCAAACTTATTGGACACGGTGTATATGGCACTCTAGTAAATAGTGTAAAACATGGAAATTAGTTGAAACCATCTGCCAGTAAAATTGTTTCCTGAATTAAATTGCCTATAAATTTTTACACTAACATTTTTGAGCTGGACTAGAATTCAGGTCGTTACTAACATTTATATGTATGACGGACTGTATATTTAAAAAATAAAACTATTTCAATATTACCTAATTGGTAAATATTCCAATACAGCTCCAGTTAGCAAAAACCAATAAACGCTCCATAAAAAACGCATCACACACGAAGTATTAAAAATATACCCGACCAAGTTATATTTGCGTCTCGTAAAATGCTTCGGCCAAGAATTCCGGTGCAATGTATTTGGAATGCCAACGGACACGCGCTTTGCCAACCGCATCGACAAAATGGTCGCGTGGCCGAAATAGACGAAATATTTTCTATTATTCGAATGTTACTAGATGCGTTAAGCTTCAGCAGCACGGGTAGCATGGTCGTGCGATAGACGATAAAATGTCAGGCCGTCCCTGTCGCACTATTATTAAGTGCGATAGGGACGGCTAGATGTTTTTATCATTTACCGCGCGACCATAATTGACTGCCTGGAGTTAAGTTTGACAAATAAATAAGTTGAGCAGTTTAATTATATTTTGTAATATGTTTGCTACTAGTATAATATGAATGTCGCATTCAATATAATATGTAGTAGCGTCGGTAGTGCGATTCGATCGTAGTGTTATCTCAATGTCATGAAATAAAGACGGAATTTGGCCATTAGATTTTTAAAAAGCCTACAAAACACGAAATCTATGCCTAAAGCCACCATTATTGCATCACAAAGTTCACGGCCCCGAATACTTCCCTATTGTATAAAACGTCTTATAAATTGTAAGAAAACTAGGGCTCTTAAGACCTTTTTAAGAAAATTAAGGCTTTGGCATTCGCCTCCCCGTCGCGTGCCAGGGTAGCATTTGTTCTTCTGTGACGGCTGGAATATTAAATCTGGCATAAATCTGCAAATCTAGAACAGTCACAGTACTTTCAGTAGGTACTATGCTTGTGTATATTCTGGGTGGGAATATGGTAAGCGTTTGTGGGCTAATGTTCCTATAAAATGTCTATTTATTTTTGTTATGGAAAACATTAGATGGTCCAAAGAAGTGCCTTATCATTTATGTTAGTAACAATGCAACTATTTAGGCTTAAATTCACCAAGACATGTCTGCCGTATGTCACATGCATAACTGCATACCCTGTGGCTCAAAATTACCACTTGTCGAGTCCCATTAATTGTAAGGTATGACGGTATACCTCGTCAAAGAAATCGGGACGAGATGACTTGACGCCTTTGACCAAGTCGACTGAGACAGCGTAAAGAGGTTTTTGCCTAACAGTGTAATTATTTATCCAAAAATAATACATACATACATATAATCACGCCTGTATCCCATGAAGGGGTAGGCAGAGAAAATTAAGGATTGGAAGAAAACGAAATGCGACATTGCAGTGACAGGTTGCCAGCCTCTCGCCTACGTCATAATTTAACCCATATCCCACAGTCGATTTCCAAAGGGAAATTCTTAACTTTCACAACACAGTTTTAATTTTATTATGAGGGTTTGATAAAAATGTTTCGGCGATCCTTGGTGCAAAAAGATGAGGAAATTGTTTCAATTATGCTGCCAGTGCAAAGGGCATCTCAGGCAGCACAAATCTAATTATGTATTAGGTTCTAAGTATTATGCCCATAGGATAGGCTCTGTGTCGTCACTGTAGTAAAAGTAGGTTGATAAATAATATACATATATGTATACATATAATCACGCCTGTTTCCCATAAAGCCTGTATGTAGACATCGGATCTTAGGTAAGAGTTCAAACTGCAGAAAGAAGAATTATGTCAATCAGTGATATAAATAAGTTCTAGTCATCAAATGGGTAAGCAGAGCACATGAAACTGCTAAAGTTACAGTGCCACTCTTGGCAAACAAGGGGTTGAAAGAAAACGAAACCGTGACATTGCAGTGACAGGTTGCCAGCCTCTCGCCTACGCCAAAATTCACCCCATATCCCACACTCGCCTTCTACAACACCCACGGGAAGAAAGGGGGTGGTGAAATTCTTAACCCGTCACCACACGGGCGGGTGTTGATAAATAAATAAATATATTATTATATTATATGTCTCTAACCAACATATCGACACTACAAATAAATTTACAAGTCAGGAGACCTAGGGGGCACTTTATACATAATGGGATTGGAAAATTCCTTATTTATAAGAGACGAAGTACCTATTGTTAACTAAAACCTTTTGTTTAAGACGCTAAAAGCTTCGGTTTACTCGATTATTTAGACCATTAAAGAGTATCGGAAAGATCAAAAGAAACTCGCAACTTTCCCGTTAGAAGGCATCTTTAACTATAGGGGAGGTAATTTGATTAAGCAAGCCGATACAATTTAGCGAGGCGGGTTTAATCGAGTCTAATCGATATTGACAAGTCCATTCACAACACGATTTGTATTAGAAGAAGTTGCATCTAATATAACTTGATCCAGTAGTTAGGTCTCTTTAATTACGCCAGCTATTTGATCCAGCAACACCTGTTGGACGACCCAGTCTACGTTTTAAGGATTCCTGTAAGCGGGAATGAATAGTTTTGGCATCCAGATCAACGGTTGGGAGAAGCGTGCAGATGTGAGACCTGAATGGCGTCATGACATTAATGTCGGTATATCGTAACATTACAGTATAAGCGCTGGTGGTCTAGCGGTAAGAGCGTGCGACTTACGATCTGGAGGTTGCGGGTTCGAACCCCGGCTCGTACCAATGAGTTTTTCGAAACTTATAAGTACTTATGTGCGAAATGTCATTTGATATTTGCCAGTCGCTTTTCTAGAAAACATCGTGAGGAAACCGGACTAATTCCAGCGTAAGCGACACCAAGATAATTCAATGCCAATTTGCAGACCTTAGTAATCAAAGATCAGACTTAAAATGGACAATGGCGATGAAATGGTTGATAAACTGTGAACTTTTTGCAATGGCACAAGCTCAGAAGAGAATGTTTTGTTCCTAGTGAAGGATAACAGGATCACATCATCATGGTGGCAAACAAGCAGGGCCGCCTGCTGTAGCCAATGGACGCTTGCAACTCGAGAGGTGTTACTTGCATGTTGCCGTCCCTTTTGAAATCTGTATCCTACTGTACCTAAACTCTCGAGAAAACCTCGGCAGGGTGCTTATTCTACCGATGACCTACTTCAATTATAAATTAAGCTTTTCAACACAAGTATTTACTTCAAAACTCAGCTTTGGAGCAATTTCCGTCAATGTCAGAATTTAATAAGGAAATTGCCTGAAAACTTGTAAAAGACGTCGATTCCGCATGCAGTGTAACTTCAGAACAACATAATCAAAATTGTTACAAAGTCAGTCCTCGGATTCTTCCGTCGAGTGTAAGTTGTTAAGAAACTCGTGAAATTTTGGGACTTATTGTGTGAACGTGGTTCAAAAACTTTGTCAAGTTTATTTGAAAATTTTGCAAATGATTATTTCCTTTTTTGTGGAACCCAGTTCAAGAGGGACATTAAGTTTTGCAAGAGATATTATAGGACATTCTTACACAGATTGACTGAGTCCTACGGTAATCTCAAGAAGGCTTGTGTTGTGGGTACTCAGACAACGATATATATTATATACAAATACATAGAAAACATCCATGACTCAGGAACAAATATCTGTGCTCATCACTCAAATAAATGCCCTTACCGGGATTCGAACCCGGGACCGCGGCTTAGCAGGCAGGGTCACTACCCGCTAGGCCAGACGTGACGTCATGTTTTATGAAAATCGGTCTACTATATCGCGGTCGGAGGATTTACGCGATTAATTTTAAGAATCGCGAGGTTTTTCGATCCTCCTGATAAGAGAAAAAAAAGTCACAAGATTTCCACACATTTTTCAAACTTGCCATTCCGTTACCGCCATACGAAATGTATGAAAAAATGGTGACGCAGTGGGCAAAAAACCTTGGGGCACTTTTTTCTCTTATTAGGATTGAAAGAGCTCGCGATTCTGAGTGGAAACCACTTAAACAATTCCAAATCCAAAAAAAGTGGGGTTATGCGCGTACCATATTGGCCAACTTTGAAAAAAAATGGCCCATTTGGTACGAGTTTTCATTGGACATACACCGTGTCCAATAAGTCCGAATACTCACATTTTACTTCAGTTCTAAAGATATAGGGATCACAGGCCATCAAATTCTTATTTAAACTAAAGAGTATATTCCTCTTAATAAAATACAAGCACAAAGTACATGAAATTTCCGAAGTGTCTAAGAAAAACAAAGAGGTAAAGTGCCAACAAAATACTTGCTCGGCACGCAGGTGACGAGTTATTTTTTATAAGGAGAATCTGTATGTGATAAAACAGACGCTACGTGTCCAAAATAAACTATTATGGGTACCGAGGATAGATAACGTTCCGGGCAACTAGAAAAATGTGCCTAGGTTCCAGAGCTCACCATCGGCCCAGGTGTGGGATGCAGTATGTAAGCGAGGTAAACTACCTTCAGTACTTACAGATAAAAGCGTTAAAATCAACGTTTTTTTCTTTAAAACCAAGGTTTTGGAGAAAAAATGCCTTAAAGTTAAAAAGGATGCTTGGGAATGAGTATCATGTGTCCCAACAAGACGCACCTCCAGCACATTCGGCAAATGGTATTCTAGCGTAGTTTCAGACTAATTTGGCAGTTTTTTATCCGAAACATGAGTGGCCACCCAGGCCTCCAGGTTTAGGCGTATAAATGGTGGAGTTATTCCAAAACATTTGTTGTGAATGTAGTAAATAATAAGAGTGCCATTCATAAAATATAATAATAATGTAGTAACTATTTGTCCATTTTGTTTTATTGGCTATTTGTGCTGTATTCAAACTTATTGGACACGGTGTATATGGCACTCTAGTAAATAGTGTAAAACATGGAAATTAGTTGAAACCATCTGCCAGTAAAATTGTTTCCTGAATTAAATTGCCTATAAATTTTTACACTAACATTTTTGAGCTGGACTAGAATTCAGGTCGTTACTAACATTTATATGTATGACGGACTGTATATTTAAAAAATAAAACTATTTCAATATTACCTAATTGGTAAATATTCCAATACAGCTCCAGTTAGCAAAAACCAATAAACGCTCCATAAAAAACGCATCACACACGAAGTATTAAAAATATACCCGACCAAGTTATATTTGCGTCTCGTAAAATGCTTCGGCCAAGAATTCCGGTGCAATGTATTTGGAATGCCAACGGACACGCGCTTTGCCAACCGCATCGACAAAATGGTCGCGTGGCCGAAATAGACGAAATATTTTCTATTATTCGAATGTTACTAGATGCGTTAAGCTTCAGCAGCACGGGTAGCATGGTCGTGCGATAGACGATAAAATGTCAGGCCGTCCCTGTCGCACTATTATTAAGTGCGATAGGGACGGCTAGATGTTTTTATCATTTACCGCGCGACCATAATTGACTGCCTGGAGTTAAGTTTGACAAATAAATAAGTTGAGCAGTTTAATTATATTTTGTAATATGTTTGCTACTAGTATAATATGAATGTCGCATTCAATATAATATGTAGTAGCGTCGGTAGTGCGATTCGATCGTAGTGTTATCTCAATGTCATGAAATAAAGACGGAATTTGGCCATTAGATTTTTAAAAAGCCTACAAAACACGAAATCTATGCCTAAAGCCACCATTATTGCATCACAAAGTTCACGGCCCCGAATACTTCCCTATTGTATAAAACGTCTTATAAATTGTAAGAAAACTAGGGCTCTTAAGACCTTTTTAAGAAAATTAAGGCTTTGGCATTCGCCTCCCCGTCGCGTGCCAGGGTAGCATTTGTTCTTCTGTGACGGCTGGAATATTAAATCTGGCATAAATCTGCAAATCTAGAACAGTCACAGTACTTTCAGTAGGTACTATGCTTGTGTATATTCTGGGTGGGAATATGGTAAGCGTTTGTGGGCTAATGTTCCTATAAAATGTCTATTTATTTTTGTTATGGAAAACATTAGATGGTCCAAAGAAGTGCCTTATCATTTATGTTAGTAACAATGCAACTATTTAGGCTTAAATTCACCAAGACATGTCTGCCGTATGTCACATGCATAACTGCATACCCTGTGGCTCAAAATTACCACTTGTCGAGTCCCATTAATTGTAAGGTATGACGGTATACCTCGTCAAAGAAATCGGGACGAGATGACTTGACGCCTTTGACCAAGTCGACTGAGACAGCGTAAAGAGGTTTTTGCCTAACAGTGTAATTATTTATCCAAAAATAATACATACATACATATAATCACGCCTGTATCCCATGAAGGGGTAGGCAGAGAAAATTAAGGATTGGAAGAAAACGAAATGCGACATTGCAGTGACAGGTTGCCAGCCTCTCGCCTACGTCATAATTTAACCCATATCCCACAGTCGATTTCCAAAGGGAAATTCTTAACTTTCACAACACAGTTTTAATTTTATTATGAGGGTTTGATAAAAATGTTTCGGCGATCCTTGGTGCAAAAAGATGAGGAAATTGTTTCAATTATGCTGCCAGTGCAAAGGGCATCTCAGGCAGCACAAATCTAATTATGTATTAGGTTCTAAGTATTATGCCCATAGGATAGGCTCTGTGTCGTCACTGTAGTAAAAGTAGGTTGATAAATAATATACATATATGTATACATATAATCACGCCTGTTTCCCATAAAGCCTGTATGTAGACATCGGATCTTAGGTAAGAGTTCAAACTGCAGAAAGAAGAATTATGTCAATCAGTGATATAAATAAGTTCTAGTCATCAAATGGGTAAGCAGAGCACATGAAACTGCTAAAGTTACAGTGCCACTCTTGGCAAACAAGGGGTTGAAAGAAAACGAAACCGTGACATTGCAGTGACAGGTTGCCAGCCTCTCGCCTACGCCAAAATTCACCCCATATCCCACACTCGCCTTCTACAACACCCACGGGAAGAAAGGGGTGGTGAAATTCTTAACCCGTCACCACACGGGCGGGTGTTGATAAATAAATAAATATATTATTATATTATATGTCTCTAACCAACATATCGACACTACAAATAAATTTACAAGTCAGGAGACCTAGGGGGCACTTTATACATAATGGGATTGGAAAATTCCTTATTTATAAGAGACGAAGTACCTATTGTTAACTAAAACCTTTTGTTTAAGACGCTAAAAGCTTCGGTTTACTCGATTATTTAGACCATTAAAGAGTATCGGAAAGATCAAAAGAAACTCGCAACTTTCCCGTTAGAAGGCATCTTTAACTATAGGGGAGGTAATTTGATTAAGCAAGCCGATACAATTTAGCGAGGCGGGTTTAATCGAGTCTAATCGATATTGACAAGTCCATTCACAACACGATTTGTATTAGAAGAAGTTGCATCTAATATAACTTGATCCAGTAGTTAGGTCTCTTTAATTACGCCAGCTATTTGATCCAGCAACACCTGTTGGACGACCCAGTCTACGTTTTAAGGATTCCTGTAAGCGGGAATGAATAGTTTTGGCATCCAGATCAACGGTTGGGAGAAGCGTGCAGATGTGAGACCTGAATGGCGTCATGACATTAATGTCGGTATATCGTAACATTACAGTATAAGCGCTGGTGGTCTAGCGGTAAGAGCGTGCGACTTACGATCTGGAGGTTGCGGGTTCGAACCCCGGCTCGTACCAATGAGTTTTTCGAAACTTATAAGTACTTATGTGCGAAATGTCATTTGATATTTGCCAGTCGCTTTTCTAGAAAACATCGTGAGGAAACCGGACTAATTCCAGCGTAAGCGACACCAAGATAATTCAATGCCAATTTGCAGACCTTAGTAATCAAAGATCAGACTTAAAATGGACAATGGCGATGAAATGGTTGATAAACTGTGAACTTTTTGCAATGGCACAAGCTCAGAAGAGAATGTTTTGTCTTTATTAACTCGCTGGGTTTCATTCGATAACATTTCAACGGTGTTTTTTCTTTCACATCATTAAGATACGCAATTTCGTCGTCAATTTTAAATTTATCATTATTATAAAATTTTCGACATGTTTTAGATATTTGATTTAATGTCCAAAATTACTTATTCATTTATCTTATTTTTTGTGTCCTTTGAAGTCACTTTCACTTGGTTTGATCCCAAAAACCCTTTTTATATTATCAGGTTTCAAATCAGGCCGTTTGTTATTTTTCTTTGTCACCAGGTTATTTTACATTTAAGATTCTTTTCAGTACAGATATTTTTTTTACGCACTAGTGCGAGAAGTGGTTCATTATATGCTGTGATTATATGTCAGGGGACCGATTTTTGAGTCTCACGCGTTCGAATTCAGAAAAATGTCACTGAAAATAATAGGCAATTCACCGTTTTCAACCGGTATTTTAGTGACAGTGAGACTCAAAAATCGGCCCCCAGGTCGAAACTTTGGATGGCCATCTGTACTGAAAAACGTCGTACGATGCGATGATGCTTAAAAAACTGATGACAAAGTTCCATTTTATCTACAAGATTGCAAAGTAATTTCATACAAATTTTACCTTGATGGCTGGTAAAATTGTCATGTAAATGCTGATTTTTTAATTATAGCCGTTCATTAAATTGACGGATTTGATTACCTTTATTTACATGAACATATGAATTATCTACTTTTATGTTGTAAAAAATAACTTAACTATGAACTTATAAATAAAACTATAACTAAACTAAAACTACCTACGAGTATAAATTTGATTTAGTTTGAGGTTTTAGAATACTCGTAAGTATTTTCCTCGCGTTGCTCGTGGTTCAATATTGGAATCTTTACCTTGCTCAGGTATCAATATTAGCACTAGCGGATAAACAACAACTTTGCCTGCTTCTAAAACAATTAACTACTGTTTGTTTAAATTTAATTTTTGATCGTAATTTGGTAACAGAATTGTTTTCCTTAGTAAGGACCCTTGATTCTTTTGTAAAAATCACGAAATTGACTTTAGTAAATTAGTTACAGTATTGTTTTAGTACTATAACATTTTAAGTTCTCGCGCTTTGTACACATATTTAAAGTCACATACAGGTCGAACGCGATAAATTAACATTATTTTACCTGTTTTCCCAATGTCAATTAATCACGTTCGACCTGTATGTGACTTTAAATATCATCACTACTTTGAAAAAAACTTGTATCTTCTTCTGTCAATGAAAAGAAAAATGTAGTAAGTATGTATGGAATGGGGTTACTAATGTATTACCGAAAGTTATTTGCCAGATTTTCACATCCCAAACAATGTATCCCAAAAATTTAAAAGGCAACTCATCATTTCCCAACTTATCGTGTGACATATACATATTTGCCAAAATAATGATATCCAAATAAATATTTAGACATTTCCTTACTTTGGCAATGTTCATTTTTCCAAACTTCAATTAATCAAAATTATTAATTGCCAACCAAAATTATCCCAACAGAAAAAAAGCCAAATCTAACATTTGGTAAAACATTTCTTGGGCATTTTTATTTTAACAAACCTTGTTTACTCAAACAGGGTAGTTTACAAAAATATAAATAAACAACATTTACTTTGACATTTTTTTATATTACCAAATCTTAATGTATTCGAAATAAACCTACTTTTTTAGTAACATTTTGTGTGGGGGTCGCGGTTCTAACCTAACCTAAACCTACTTTCTTAGCAACATTTTGTGTGGGGGTCGCAGTTTTAACCTAACCGAAACCTACTTTCTTCGCTACAGTTTTGTGTGGGGCTCGCAGTTCTAACCTAACCTAAACCTACTTTTTTAGCAACATTTTGTGTGGGGGTCGCAGTTCGAACCTAACTTAAACCTACATTCTTAGCAAAGTTTTGCGTGGGGGTCGCGGTTCTAACCTAACCTAAACCTACTTTCTTAGCAACAGTTTTGTGTGGGGGTCGCAGTTCTAACCTAACCTAAACCTACTTTCTTAGCAACATTTTGAGTGGGGGTCGCAGTTCCAACCTAACCTAAACCTACTTTTTTAGCAACATTTTTTGTGGGGGTCGCAGTTCCAACCTAACCTAAACCTAATTTTTTAGCAACATTTTGTGTGGGGGTCGCAGTTCCAACCTAACCTAAACCTACTTTCTTAGCAACAGTTTTGTGTGGGGGTCGCAGTTCCAACCTAACCTAAACCTACTTTTAGGTTTTTAGGCTATGTTTAGGTTTTTAAAGATTATTTGACTCGTCATAATTATGGTATTTTCGTCAAGTTTTTGTGGGAAGCAAACGTGTAAGTAGTTGTTAAAATCTGTTTGGGAAATGAAATTCGGTAAATGAAAACAATCATATTAAAACACTTGTCAAAAAGTGGTTTTGCATGGTGTGTTTTTAAGGAAAAATTTTTTTACTAAACAAATTATTTGACTAAATAATTTTGCCCAGTAATTAATTTGACGAAAGTAAAGTTGAGCAAACTTTTCTAGTCAAAGTGAAACATTTGCGAAATTAACAGTTGGGGTTATAAAAGTTGCATTACAACAGTTTGGGAAATAATCATTTGACGGATTTTAACGTTGTCAAATGTTATTATGGGAAAGATTGAGTTGACAAACGTGTAGTTGGCAAAATTCGTTTGGGAAATGAAATTCGACAAAAAAATCTTCGGTAAATTAAAAGGATCCCTATGGAATGCATATAGACTTACTGCGTTTTAACTTTGAGGAGACTTTTGAGTCAAGTATTTCATTCCTCAAATATATCGGAGCCAAGTTATTTGGCGTACAACTCTTCCGGAGTCAACGTTTCCCGAGCGTTTTTGATTTGGACACTTTCCAGGTTGTAAGGATGAATAATGTCCAGTCATATTTCCAATCTGTTTCTGATTTAGAGCTTGGTAGTAGCAGGGTTAATGTGCTGGTGGTCTAGTGGTAAGATGCGACTTTCAATCCGGAGGTCGCGGGTTCGAACTCCGCCTCGTAAATGAGTTTTCGGGACTTATGTTATGTGCGAAATGTCATTTGATATTTGCCAGTCAGTTTTCGGTGAAGGAGAACATCGTGAGGAAACCGAACTAATTCCAATGCGGCTTACCTTCTGGGTTGGAAGGCAAAACTACATAGTGCCTACGCCAAATCTTGGAATTTGTTGTCAAAGTGACCCCAGGTTACCATGAGCCGTGGCAAATGCCGGGATAACCTAAGGAGGATGATGATGATTGTATACCACTAAAACAAACAAACATTAGGTACTTATTACAGAAAGAAAAAGGTACAAAGGCGGACTTATTTCTAAGAGGGATCACAAAGAATAAACTTATACATACATACATACAATCACGCCTGTATCCCATAAAGGGGTAGGCAGAGCACATGAAACTACTAAAGCTTCAGTGCCACTCTTGGCAAATAAGGGGTTGAAAGAAAACGAAACTGTGGCATTGCAGTGACAGGTTGCCAGCCTCTCGCCTACGCCACAATTTAACCCATATCCCATAGTCGCCTTCTACGACACCCACGGGAAAAAGGGGGTGGTGAAATTCTTAACCCGTCACCACACAGGCAAACTTATATTAAGCCTAAAAATTGTTAAAATTAGGCTTATGTTTAATAATTCAAATTTTAACTGGATTATTTTTAACTATATACTCCTCTTCTTCTTCTTCCTCCTACCCTTATCCCACGTTATGTGGGGTCGGTACAACACGTCTTCCTCTTCCATTCTCCTCTATCTTTCGTCATCTCAACACTCACATCTTTATTCCTCATATCCTCATTCACACAATCCATCCAGCGTTGTTTGGGTTTACCCCTCCCTCTCCATCCATCAACCTTCATCTCCAAGATTCTTTTGCCTATATGACATTCATCCCTCCTCATTACATGGCCGTACCACGCCAACCTGCCACTCCTCATCTTTTCCGTTATAGGCGCAACTTTCAAACTTCCCCTAATATACTCATTCCTGATCCGATCCATTCTGGTCACTCCACACATCCATCTCAACATTCTCATTTCCGCTACGTGCACTCTCCTTTCATCCTCCACCTTTGTCGCCAAGCATTCAGATCCATTAACTATATACTATACTGCTAATATTGAAATAGCATTTTTCAGTGTAAATTATATTTGTCGAAATGTAAATTATGGGTGATTAATTCGAACATTGTAAATAACTATTGTATCATCATTACAAATATGTATTTTAATACTTATAAATCTTAGTTAGTTGTCAAAAATTGTTAATTTAATCGAACGCTACAGAGGTTAATTCACATTTATTGTAATAACAATTTTTTTTAACTCTTAATGATCCCCAGTCATCCGGCGTCTTTTTGATACCAATAAATACATAAGTATGCGAAAAGTATTTATATTTTTATTTTCACCATTTTCCCAATCCCACATTTGATAACCCGCTTCTCGAGCTACAAATACAAACTATAAAAGACATATCCTTCACAAAATGAAATAACAAAACTAATATTGTTCCTCATTTCATCAAGGAAAATGAAATGTCTCTGACAAAGAACTCAGACAATAAAATTTTGCTCAACTACAAGTCTGCCGTCTCAAGGAGAAAAACCATAACTGACATTTTTTACGAAATTGAGTTATTGACACCCTTGACATCAGGAAGAGAAATGTGATTTTTCTATCTAGTCGCTGTAGCGATATCTCTAACCAATCACGATTTAGACAAGCATAACTGCATGCTATTTCGTTAAAACTACCTCATTTTTGGCAAAGAAAAAGCATAAGTGTATATTCATAGACAGAAAAGTACTAAGTGATGCTCTTGTGCTATTTTACTCATACCTCACTCTCAAGTCCAACGTTAAATTCAGAAGAAGAAAAAAACATATATTGGTGTTTTATTAAATTTCTATGCAAAAAAACCATAAATGTACATTGTATGTTTATTAAGGTTAGGATTACATTAGAATTGTATTTACCTGTTGGAATGTAAAAAAATACAACTCGCACGTTATGTCTTTTCTAACTCGTTTGACTCTTTCTTATGCTTTTCCTGCTTAGCGACGGTTTCAAAAAAAGGGAACTTGTGGTTTATTTCTTAAAAGCGACAGTCATTTATGCTTTATCAGGCTAGTAGGTAGCCCCTCCGCTCCCCTTAAATGCAGATTTTGGTCGGATTTTTCGGCGCGCGAGGCTCGATCGAGTACTTTCGTCTGGAATAAGTAGCGCGTACGTCGCACGTATTTATTACTCCTGTCTGCTTCGTATTAGTAGGGATGCTATTGCAAAGCACTTTTTGATTAAGCTCTGAAACTTGGCATAGTTGTTCCTTGGTTGGTTTTAAAATAGAAAAAATAAAATAAAATAATAAATATTATAGGAAATTCTTACACAGATTGATGGAGTCCCACGGTAAGCCCAAGATAGATTGTGTTGTGGGCAGGCAACGATATGTATAATATATACACTTATAAACATAAAAAACTCCCATTACTCAGGAACAAATATCATCACTCAAATAAATGCCCTTACCGGGATTCGAACCCGGGACTGTAGCTGTATTATAGTTTTGAGTAGATTCGGACCGGCAGGTATCGAGAGCCTTTCTGCATTTAGGATGGAGAAGGGGGTATGTATGGTGCCTTCCGCACTTCCTTTCAAATCATACTTCTCTAAAACTTTAAGCAATAGGGCGAGTAATAAAATTATAATTTTGGAATAAAACAAATGTACATTAGATGGGTTTCATAACATGCAAAAGCCGTAATAATTCAATTTGTTTAGTATTTATTGTACCTATTCTAAACTTAAAAAAATCACCGCAAGAAAAAAAGGGGATATTATTTTGCCAAATTTCTTATCTTTTTCTTTATGCGCAACAGCCACACAACACAACAGCAATAAGCCACATTTACGTAGTTTACAAAAATATATAGTTTGTTACATAATTATACTACCAAACGGATGATAAAAAATAATGAAAATAATGCGGCAGGGCAATCTTGATGTACGGTTCAATTTTTATTATTCAGTGAGGTCAATGAGGTGTTTTCTTTTAGCTTATATCTGTGGGGTTTATTTTGGACACTCTTTGCCCAATGAGGATCTTCTATGCAATTATCCCCTAGAATCGTAAGATTTTTCAGCTATTCGAGGGTTTCTCGATCAAAATGATGAGGGTCATGGATATTTCTGAATTATTTTGGTCCCAGGTAACCTGCTCTAAATCTAATTCTTTACACTTTGTCTGCTGAGGGCGTAACATTCTCTCTTTTTTTAGCTATCTAACATTCCCTTTTTCTTTGCTACACATACGACAATCTGCCTAGATTAATTTGACCCCGTAATGGCCTGTAAGTACACCCGTTACAACCTGTACTGCCTTTAAAATAAAATAAAAATTAATTAATAAAATATCGGGGACACCTTACACAGATCAACTTAGCCCCAAATTAAGCAAAGCTTGTGTGTACAAGGTGCTAAGCGACGATATACATACTTAAATAGATAAATACATACTTATATAAATAGAAAACATCCATGACTTAGGAACAAATATCTGTGCTCATCACACAAATAAATGCCCTTACCGGGATTCGAACCCACGACCGCGGCTAAGCAGGCAGGGTCACTACCGTCTGAGCCAGACCGGTTGCCGCTTTCGCTTATTATTTTATAAATAAGTGGAATCTAACTGTGGTTAATTTTAGTTTTGTGTTATAATTCCATGCACGAGAGATGAGATGAAATTTTTCAGATCTATATCTCAAAGTAACATTTAAAAAATAATTTTGAGTAATAATATTTATATTTATATGTTTTTTATCAATCCCCATAACGAGATGAACCAAATTTTAACTAAGCAAAAAAACACAAATTACCCAATTGTGCTTTTTCAGCTTCGAGGTGGATCACTGACAGAGCCACAACTGTGCACTTGTGTTTTTATTTCTTAGATATCGCAGTGTAAAACAAACAAGAAAAGCGTAAGTGTGCACATGTGTCTTTTATAATAGTAAATATATTTTTTATTATTTTATGTTACGAGGCAGAAACAATTTTTTCTAAATAATTAATTTAAATAAATAGATATTCGAATTATTCATAAAGCATAAAATATCTGCCCTATTACTACGTTAATACACAAAAGTTTCAACTTTGTCTTTTGAATTTATCCTATTTTAAAAAGAAGGCAAAGTTTTTTGGCTTTTTCTCGAAACTTACTTTTTGTCAGTTATGGTTTTTCTCCTTGCGACGGCAGTTAGTGACCGTTGAAGAATTGCTGGAACATTCTATTATAAACAAAGAGCAAGCAAAGAGGTTAGTTACTAAGAATAATATTGGTGCATTCCACGAAAATGTGACCTCAGGTTTTTGAATCTTATACTTATATAATACTAGCTTATTCCCGCGGCTTCACTGGCGTTAGAAAGAGACAAAAGTAGCCTATGTCACTCTCCATCTCTTCAAATATATCCACTTAAAAAAATCACGTCAATTCCTATCTCCGTTTTGCCGTGAAAGACGGACAAACAAACAGACACACACACACTTTCCCATTTATAATATTAGTATGGATTGTCTTCGGTTAGCGCAATATACTCATGAAATAAAACTATGGAAACGGATTAAATATATCGCGTATAATGAATTTACGGCTTACACCCGTTGACCACGAACGCTGAAAAGTGTTCGAAATGTCAGGATGTATTGTAAATTCGTTATACGCGATATAATCCGTTTCCATAGTTTTAATACTTAATTTATATGTTTTATTCAGTATCATTTCGAGTAATAGAAATTATTCAACCAAAAACATCACAATTTACGTAAAGAGATCATACCCATGCACAATTTAGCTATAACCAATACATAATGCCTCATAGGAATGCCGCTACGTACTACTTAGGGTTGCCAGATCACATGATATCAATGTCGGGACAAAATATCATTTATTTGGAATAGTAGGACAAAAACTCGATCTCTAATAGATATCTAATAGTTACTTATTCAATCACGTGTAGCTGTTTTACACGCTTGACTTTCCGAGCGCAGCAAAAGCAAGAATTTTCGTTTTTGCAACGTGGGTTTCTGGTTTCTTTTTCTTTATCTTTAGTTGAGAGTCCATGCGAAAAATCAAAATTTTGATTTTCCGGGCATTTTCAATATTTGGGTCCCCCAAATTAGCAAAAGTTGTTAACAAAAATTAACTCGCTGTCAGTTTTGTGACGACAATTAATAATAAAATCTGTCTGAAAATTTTCATTTATCACATTCTGAATGTAGATTATCGCATAAAGTTTATGTACCTACTTAACACAAAAACAATATTTTTATTGAAATTTCATGCTTAATTATCGTCACAAAACTGACAGTGAGTTAATTTTTGTTAAGTACTTACGCTAATTGGGGGGTCCCAAATTATGAAAATGCCCTTCCGAGAAATTCTAGCAACCCTATATGTAGGTAGTATGTGCCGATATTGACGCAAGGTGCTTAATTTAATATCGCAGCTCAATAACCGGCGCCCGGGACGATAACGGGTGATAACCTGATTACACTGGCCAAGGTGGCAATCGCTGATTACAATGGCACGACAACACTCTGTAGATAATTAAACGATGGAAACATCATAAAGTTTATACAATGATCTAAAAAAATATAAAATTTGGGGAAACCTTTTGGTTTTACAGTACCTCTGTACAAACAGGCACACACGGAAACTTCTATTCACGGTGGAGGAAGAGGAACTTTTCACTGCAACAACTAACTATATATAGTAGTTTAGTTTACTTATATGTATCTAGTTTACTTTTAACAAGGTCCCAGTTCTCTAACATAAAGTTACATGAATTCATTAAAACTTACATACATATTTAGTTATTTACGCTTGCTAACCGGGCAGGCAAGCATGGTCGCGCGATAAAATAAATGATAAAACAACAGGCCGTCCCTATCGCACTATTTGTAAGGGGACAGCCAGATGATTAATTGTTTATCGCGCGACTTTGCTATCGGTGCAGGCAATTTATTCTCACGACCAAAACAGATTAAAATAAATGTTATGTAGTACTTTATTCATTTCTAAAGAAAGGATGTTGTCATATGACAATTTTGAAAATATAATATAAAACAGGCAGAAAAAGATTCTGGCTACACGGAAATGTACCAAAATATTTCTACTCGTAACGTCACCGTCAATAGAATTTATAAACTTTGTAAACAAACCTTGTAGTCAAATGTCTTTAATTTCCATTCTAACTCATAAAATACCTACTAGCTAAATCCATGTGTTATTTAATCAATTCATATCACATTATGATCTTCAACCTTTAAAATAATAAATTGTGCTAGAATATTGATATTTCATAGACTGGTTGGCTATCAGTATTTTTTTTAAAGAACAGGGTGGCTAGCCGAATGGCACAATCGCTCACGAAACGCTCACGAAACGAAGCGCTAGTAGATATCTAAGTATCTCTATCGCGCTTGCGTATTGGCGCGACAGAGCCAGCGGCGTATCGCTTTCGTTTGGCGTCGGAGAAATGCCATTCGGCTACGGGGCCAGGGTGGCTAGCCGAATGGCACAATCGCTCACGAAACGCTCACGAAACGAAGCGCTAGTAGATATCTATCTCTATCGCGCCCAGGCCCCGTAGCCGAATGGCATTTCTCCGACGCCAAACGAAAGCGATACGCCGCTGGCTCTGTCGCGCCAATACGCAAGCGCGATAGAGATAGATATCTACTAGCGCTTCGTTTCGTGAGCGTTTCGTGAGCGATTGTGCCATTCGGCTAGCCACCCAGCACTCATATGAATTTTGGAAACATGATAAGATAAGATAAGATACAGGAATATAGACCGTGATTACCTTTTTGATTTTTTTCGAGCTCCCGATATTTCCGTGATCATGATGCATGCAACTGCGTCGAAATATCGGGAGCTCGACAAAAATCAAAAAGGTAATCACGGTCTATATCCCGGTCAATATAAGTCTAATGAAAATAACCGTGAATCATTCAAAACTCTTAAGATAAGATACATTTATTGATAAAAATTAACATTTTTTAAACGTCAGAATATTTCAATTAATAAATTATAGTTACAACTATCATCTTAATTAACAAGTGTATTATATCATTCTAATATCCGAAAATCTTGATATTTAGATAAATCTACGAAAACGGATTATATCGCATATAATGAATTGATCAGATATATCCGCCCGTGGACACGAATGCTGTAAAGAGTTCGAAACGTCGGGATGTACGAGGGTCATGCCAAAAGAAGTTAGATACTCCATGGTCATTTGATCGATACTGGCCAGTTATACACCATTTTAAAGGTAGGTTTTTTGCTTATAAATTTAAAATTGGAACACTTGGAAATTCTTAGGATTCTTTTTTTAATTATTTTTTTTCTAAATAATTTTGGCGGGAATTTTCTGCAACAATGGAGCTTACTCGACGTGATTTTCGTGTTATGATATATTATGACTTTAAAAAAGGTTTAAAACCTCATGAGTGTTTTGAACTTTTAGTTTCGACTTTTGGAGAGTTTGCGTGTTCACGTGCAACTGTTTTTAATTGGTTTTCTAAATTTAAAAGAGGATGGGAGAGCTTTGAAGATGAGGCGAAGACCAGATGGCCGCCAACCGCAGTCACTGAAGAAAATGTACAGGCTGTGGAAAAAAATATTCGTGCGAACCGACGAATTACATATGTAGAGCTCGAGCGTGAACTGGGCATTGGATCAGCAGCATTGCAAACTATAATTCATAGTAATCTGTCTCTTCATAAGCGTTGTTCAAGATGGGTGCCGCACAAGCTCACCGATTTACAGAAAGGCCGTCGCGTGGATTGGTGCAAATTTATGATAGATAAATTCCACGCAGGCGAGAAAAAAAACGTATATGATATTCTTACAGGTGACGAAACATGGCTATATAACTACGATCCCGAAACAAAGCGACAGTCCACAGTATGGTGTTTTGAAGATGAGCCGACGCCAACAAAATGTCGCCGAACCCGAAGCACACAAAAACAAATGGTTGCCTCATTTTTCTGCAAGACGGGACATATTGCTAAAATAGTGCTAGAAGATCAAAAGACAGTTAATTCAGAATGGTATGTGACAGTTTGTGCCCCAGGAGTACTGTCAGCTTGGTGTGACAAGCGGCCGAAGTCAGGAACCCGGCACCTGCTCTGGCACCATGACAACGCTGCCCCGCATACTTCCGCTAGAACACTTGACTATTTCAGCTCAAAAAACGTGACTATTCTGCCCCACCCCCATATTCCTCTGACGCCCCCTGTGATTTTTACCTTTTTCCTAAAATTAAAGAAAAATTAAAAGGAAAGCGATTTGAGAACAAAGAAGATGCCCTGGCTGCGTATAATTACGAAATTTCTGAGGTGTCTAAAGAATAGTGGTCATCGGTATTTTCTAAGGCCCACTTGCACCAACTACTTAACTCAGGGTTAGTAGGCTGTCATCTGTCAAATTCCATATAAAATGGAGGGTTAACCCTCGGGTTAACCCTCCATTTTCGTTGGTGCAAGTGGCGCTAAGTGGTTTAGACGGATGGAAAAGTGTATACGTGTTCACGGTGAATACTTCGAAAAAATAGATAGCTGTAATAAAGAATAAAGTATGTAAATCTTGAGTATCTAATTTCTTTTGGCATGACCCTCGTATTATAAATTTATTGTAAGCGATATAATCCATTTTAATAGTTTTATTTCATGAGTAACTGTCGCGGTAACCGAAGACAAAAGGTAATTATGATACTTAAAGCTCGGCCATATATGCGCGTTTTGAGAGCGTAGGCGGAGCGTTAGCGGAGCGCAATGATAACGGTGCGCCGGACGAATGCTGGCGTTGCGCCCAGCGGACGCCGGCGGGAACTAACGAGCGCGGATTGCGAGCGGAACGCCAGCGTTCGTCCGGCGCACCGCTATCATTGCGCTCCGCTAACGCTACGCTATCAAAACGCTTTATGTGTGGCGGAAGCTTTAGATAAATTTGACTAGAAAAATTTACAATTTATCAACAATAGACCTTACTAAATACGTATTTCGAACCAATCTGTGTCAAAGTAACAGACCCAAGACTGGAATTCATGATTCTCGGCGGCTTCCCTTTAGTGGAAGTAATTTAATTGAATTTTGACCCGTTGCCCTAATTAGGCAAGGCACGAACCTTCCCAGAAATGGTACAGTCCGTTGCAAATGTAAACTAAAATATGATGCTTTGATTACTTTGAAATGAATCCTGTGTGATGTTTATTCTGAAAATTGTTTGACTTTTCAAGGTGTGAAGGAGCGTTTACTATAAATATTATAGGACATTCTTACACTGGTTGATTTGACTGAGTCCCACGTTAAGCTCAAGATGGCTTGTGTTGTGGGTACTCAGACAACGATATACATAATATACAAATACTTACATACATAGAAAACATCTATAACTCAGGAACATATCTGTGCTTAATTGCTCAACACACAAATAAATGCCCTTACCGGGATTCGAACCCAGAAGTGCGACTCAGCAGACAAAGCTCTACGCGCTAGGTCAGACGGGTCTTCATTTTGAAAATAGTTTAACTTTTACACCTTGCAAAGGAGCTTTTTTTTAATGCACAAATAAAAACTTTCATATCGAGGATCGAAACCAAACATTTCAAAATCCTACAACATCGAATATTATTTCTAGGTAGAATACACCGTGTTTTGTTTGGTTTTCAGTTAAGTTCGACACGTCGTTACGAGAACGAGTACATAGGTTCAAAGACAGGAATCGCCTGGTATAGGTATCGCATTTTTAGGGTTCCGTAGTCAACTAGGAACCCTTATAGTTTCGCCATGTCTGTCTGTCCGTCCGTCCGTCCGCGGATAATCTCAGTGACCGTTAGCACTATAAAGCTGAAATTTGGTACCAATATGTATATCAATCACGCCGACAAAGTGGTAAAATAAAAAGTGGAAAAAAATGTTTTGTCAGGGTACCCCCCCTACATGTAAAGTGGGGACTGATTTTTTTTTCATTCCAACCCCAACGTGTGATATATTGTTGGATAGGTATTTAAAAATGTATAAGGGTTTACTAGAATCGTTTTTTGGTAATATTAATATTTTCGGAAATAATCGCTCCTAAAGGAAAAAAAAGTGTGTCCCCCCCCTCTAACTTTTGAACCATATGTTTAAAAAATATGAAAAAAAATCACAAAAGTAGAACTTTATAAATACTTTCTAGGAAAATTATTTTGAACTTGATACGTTCAGTAGTTTTTGAGAAAAATACGGAAAACTACGGAACCCTACACTGAGCGTGGCCCGAGACGCTCTTGGCCGGTTTTTTTTTTATAAATATACCAAGTGCGCAAGAACATTAAGAATAACATAGAAGCTTGTTAAGTATTTGTGTAGAAGTTTAGTAAAACGTCCCACTTTGGAGGTTACCATAAGGCCCCGAGATTTCCTTATAATATACTAGCTTTTGCCCGCGGCTTCGCTTGCGTTAGAAAGAGTCAAAAAGTAGCCTATGTCACTCTCCATCCCTTCAGCTATCTCCACTTAAAAAATCACGCCAATACGTCGCTCCGTTTTGCCGTGAAAGACGGACAAACAAACAGACACACACACTTTCCCATTTATAATATTAGTATGGATCTTTATACGAGTGACCGGTCAAAACGTTTTTACGGAAAGCGACAAAAATGGTACGTTTTGCTGGAAAATGACACATTTGACGTCAAAATAAATAACATTGGGAACTAGTATAAGGTTATCATGTCATACACTTGTTGAACCATTCTATTTATTTTTCTCAAACATGGTATGAAATATTGATGTTATTGTGCCTTATAATTGGCAGCGAAGTATGACGTTGCAGGTGCGGCTAGGACGATTGATAGATAATGGAATTTCATACAAACCTTGCAGGCCAAGGCCGGCAAAGTCCTCTTTTTTAATTTCCAAACACAGATAATTGTGACATAACATCCGAGGTATTTAGCCAATTAAAAAAAAACTATAAGGGGCTTTATAAACGTGCCGACTGCAACTGGTACGGGCCCTAGACAATATTTGATTTTTTTCGTTTTTTTTTAATTTTTTTTAACTTTTTGTTTTTTTATAAGCGTATACGGGGTATCAAAGGGGAACGAAAATTCGATTATTTTTGCGCTACGACGCACCGTTTAGGAGATACAGCCATCAAAAGTTACTATTTTCAGTAGACTATTTATTTCATACCATGTTTGAGAAAAGCACTATACATACCTCGGCGGGAAATGGGGTTGCCGGCCGAAGATATATAGACGGCCGAGCGAAGCGAGGCCGGATAGGTCTGAGGCCTTGGCCTTTGTCCCGGCCTCTGTAGTAATGTACTATTCTTAATAACTCGATAATGGTAATAAAGAGTTCAGCCACTAGTTATAGGGTGTAAACCTAATACGGGCGAACCTCTTAACGGTGGTGAGTATAGGACGTATAAAATGTAATTAGATAACTTTTACTTAAAATTGAAAATTTTTTTTTATCCATACAAATTAATTCGGCCCGCAACGTAATGCAAACACACTACCGTTAAACGCTCGTTGACAGTTGTCATTGATTGTCATCGCAACCACGTTTACAGTACATTGCTGCTGAGATTTTTTTCAAAAATTCATTATGGGGTGAAAATTAAGAGTAAATCAAAAACACCTCTTAATTAATGATAACAATATTGAATTATACGCCTGGTTTTATTTATCGCCCTTATTACGTTTACGCGCTGTATATTATATACTTTAAAGAATTGTAATTAACCTAAAGAAACTTCCCTTAAAGTTAACGGAGATGAATAAAAGCAGAATGTATAGATCTGTCCGAACAAAAGACATACCGAAAATGCGAGCCCAAATCAAGACATCGGTCATTTTCCTTTGAGCAGACAATTCCCGCCCTATTCGTGTACGAGTACTAGTTCTATAGCTATCCATAAACGCTGTCATTCTTTTATAGTTCGCGATACCCCGGCCTAGCTGAAGTGACAATCGTTGTTTCTACGTAGTGATGTGCAAGTTGCGGAAACTTTCCAAAAAAATCTTACACTTCTTGAAAAGTTCACGAAACTTTCGTGAAAAAAAAGGGAATTTAAATTTATGAAAGGAAAGTTTCCATCCGGGCCATTTTTTTCAAAGTTGTCCACCCCACTTTTTTTGTAACATGAGTATTTTTTACGCGATTCATACTCAGAATCGAGAGCTCTTTCGATCCTGATAGGAGAAAAAAAATGTCCCGAGATTTCCATACATTTTTTCGAACCTTCCATTATACAATTGTCTATACAAAATATGGAAAGTTTCCGAAGTTTTCCTATGTGAAAATTTCAGAATTTTGGAAACTTTCCGTCGGCACATCAGTAACGCTACGTGACGGTCGAAACGCAGTCTGGCTCTGTCGCACCATTTAGAAGAGCGTTAGGGAGAGCCATAGAGTAAATTGAATAGTATGGTATAGAGTTATCAGTCAAGATTTTCGAATGCAGCGCCATCTATTATTAAGTTACGACAACTTTTCAGGTGACTCTGCAGGTCTAAAGGTTCCTTATAGCACATGAAGGATGTGGACCCTTTAAACATGGAACGCCACATATTTATGGCGGAGATTTTTTATTAAGTACGATGGAATCATTCATCAACCAGTCACAAAATAACTATTTCTACACGAACTTACTTCCCAAAAAGATGACAATAATAAAATTTACAATTTAATTACATGTAATTAACCATAGAATGTCATTCGTTAGTTTGCAGGTGGTACAGCGACATCTAGCGAAACATTTGGACATCAAATAATACCTAAACATATCCCAAGTACATCGGATTTACTATTTCCTTTGACTGAAAACCATAGCTGGGCATTAACTCGTTAATCCGTTAATCGTTAATTAACGAAGTTTACATTTCGATTAACGGATTAACTTTTAAGTTAACTTGAAAAAATGTTAACGGACTCGTTAACTTCCGTTAAATTTCTCCGAGTCCGTTAATCGTTAATCTAGTAGGGCACAGGCGCCATCTGCGCTGCGAAAAACACGTTCTGAACGCTACTATAAAAGCCCGAAGTACGGAAAATCCTATAATTTGCCGGTAAATCCTAGGTTTTACCGATGTCGATTGCTCAAAGTCCGAAATATTACTTAAAACAGTATTCTTCACGTAGATTTGCTTTTACTAACTTTGATTCGATGAATCCTAAGTTTTACCATGGCGACTGTTGTAGTGATAGGGCAGCAAATTCGAGCCCTATTTACGACCACATTCGCTTCCCTAGCCTCTACCGCCCAAAGTGCCACAACAGTCCCGTCACCGCCAACATCTCTCCTGACACAGCTCTTGGCAGTAGCTCAGGCGATCACTGCCTTCCAAGTGCAGCCTAGAGTTCAATAGGCTAGCTGTACTTCGGCCTTTTACAGAAATATAATACGTTATAGTGGATACTGATGCAACTAAATATTTAAAGAAAAGTTCTTTTTTTCACGTGTTAACGGATTAACGATTAACTTTAACTTACGTTAAATTTGTCGAAATGTATCGCTTTAACGATTAACGAAGTTAACTTTTTTAGTAACGGATTAGCGATTAACGAAGTTAACTATTTGATTAACGGTGCCCAGCTATGCTGAAAACACCGTGGGGAGAGCTACGATACGCTTAGGAATAGTGATGTGCAAGTTGCGGAAACTTTCCAAAAAATTTTAAGTTTCTTGAAAAATTCACGAAAATTTCACGAAAAATGAAGGAAATTTAAATTTATGAAATGGAAAGTTTCCATCCATACAATTGTCCATACAAAGTATGGAAAGTTTCCGAAGTTTTGCTATGTGAAAATTTCAGAATTTTAGAAACTTTCCGTCGGCACATCAGGAATCGTAACCGATTGTGACGTTGGTTAGGTTAGTCCACTGACCCATTTGAGTGCTACAATACTAAAAGATCCTATATCCATTCCATTCCCAAGTTAGAACGTACCGTATCTACAATGCATAAGGTCAATTTCTGCACTACACTTGTAATTGTCTTCTGCTTTTATGGAATTTTAGTCTGATGGACGTGATGCCTACAATACCGAAGCTATTCTTCTTACCCCTTAGAAGATAATAGTACATCACGATACAAGTGCGTTAAAAAGGAAGTTCGGAAGCTACGAATTTCCTTTTCGCACGTGTATCGTACGACGTTTTTCAGTACAGATGACCCTCCGAAGTTTCGACCTGGCATATAATGAACCACTTCTCGCACTAGTGCGTAAAAAAAACCACCTGTACTGAAAACTTTTTTTTCAGTACAGATGGTGTTTTTTTTACGCACTAGTTCGAGAAGTGGTTCATTATATGCCAGGTCGAAACTTCGGAGGCTCATCTGTACTGAAAAACGTCGTACGATACACGTGCGAAAAGGAAATTTGTAACTCGTGTCGATTTACTACTCCCTTCGGTCGTGCTTTAATTTATCGCCACTCGTTTCGAACTTCCTTTTTTACGCACTTGTATCGTAATGTACCTACTATTTCGGTTCGATAATTTACAGCTTAATTTTATTATACCTTAATGAACAATACGTATGGTCACAATGATGTAGTTTTGTGAGTTTGTATTCTCTGTACTTTTAGGTATTTAAAGGAACAAACAATTTGTACATTTTCGGGTAAGTAGGTGCAACATTTGTCAGTTAAGGGTTAACCAACCAAATACAAAAACCAAACGGATCTGTCACTGAGCGACCTGTCTTTAACCTTTTTATTTGGTCGTATAATGTTTCCATTTACCCTGGCATAAGGAGTGTTCGGAACTGTAATTCCGTAGAGCACGTGTCATACTAAGTTGTCTAATATATGTCACGAGAGATGTCGCTGTACCAACCTGTCACTATTTCTACATCGCGCTATCGAAATGTTTATCGGGAACGTATATAAGGGTTTGGGATTGTTTAATATATTGGCTTTATTTGCGACTGGTTGTTTAATTGATAGTCAATCCTTCACTAGGTAAAGTGCGCCCTTTTTGAAGGAATTAGGAGTACATACAAGGAGCTCTTTGAAGGTGGATTTTGCTTTGCTTTTTACAAGATTTTATTATTATTTAACTTGCCTTGTTAGTATGTTAGTTTGGGTCAAAACGTAGAAGCTAAGTTTGACCCACTTCCCGGTTTCCGATTGAGCTGAAATTTTGCACACATATGCAAATCACGTGACAATGCAATATTATGGTATCATGGAGATGATCTGATGATGGAGCAGAAAGGTGGCCTAAGGAACTCTGTTATGAAACGTCGTATCCCCATCGAGTAAGGGGTTTTTAGAAACGTCTCGGAGAGCAGTAGATAACTGTTGAAAGAAAGGTGCAGTCGGCGATAAAAGCTTGTGCCAAAAATGAAATTTCTGCAATAAACTTATTTTTAAATTATAAATGGGCTTACTCTTGGCCACAGACTAGGCAACGGAAAATACGTGGCCTAAGATGGAGTGAGCTCGCCCAGAAGATGCCTGTTCACCCTAAATTAGAAGGTTGCCGGGTTGTAAGCTCGGAAATTGTCGCGTGCGAGTAGAGCATTAAACAACATTCCACACGACCTAGATATAGATGTAATTAATTGTAAAATCTCTGTTATTAAGCACTATACAGAGTGGGGCCTGTAACAAAGGCGAAGAATTGAACTCTAGGCTATTCTCCTTATACCGATCAACATTTGTTCGGCGACTTTTAAAAATAACTTGTATTTTGATTTTTATCACCCTTGAAAGTTTTTTCTAAGAGGTAATGTATTGCGAATTCTGTTAAGTTTAAAGTGTGACAGACAACGTCAATGACAACAATAATGGCGTACATTGAAGCTAATATTTATTTTGTATGAAAAATTAAAAATTTAAAGACTTCATAATTTTTAAAAGTCACTGAACAAATGTTGATCAGTATAAGGAGAATAGCCTACAGTTCAATTTTTCGCCTTTGTTACAGGCCCCACTCTGTATGATTCTTAAATGTTTCGTTTGAGCATGTCTAAGATATTTGTCATTTATATTTAATTATGTTATTCTTAAAATTGTCATTACCATCCACTATTGAAATACCACGTTTGGTGTGAATTCTTACGTCAATGTGTTAGTGTCCGTGCGTTGATGCTTTTCATTTGAGTAATATTATATGTACTCAAATGTATTAATATGTATCGTTTCTATAAGTGTGATCCTGTAATTGGCTTTCTATCTCTTATTCAGTAGTGTTATTTTGTAATAGTAGCTGTTGGATTTCCATAAACTGAAATAAATAATAAATAAATATATATATTTATTTAAATACCTAAAACCTAAAGATACATACTATAGTAAAGTAATATAGTTCGTTTGATGTAACATCTATTACAATACCGTGACATGTATACTCAATACGCTTTACAATACAAACCATAACTTATTGCGCAAATGTTAAGGCGTATTTTACAAGTTTTATCTACGCAGTTACGTCTTTTCTACGTTGGATATACGCCGTTTGACGTTATGTCGACCGTGAAAGGAGAAGCAGGTTGCGGCAGTCTCGCAATCTCAATGAATTACCGCCCTATTCGGATTCAATACGTAGAGTTTTAGTTTTGAATACAATAGGATTTTTTTTATTTAGTAATTCTTGATAGGATAGAATAAGAGCAAAAAGGATCGAGTATTATTGAGAGTTACTGTCTAAGTAAAATGTGTAATCACACTGCATCAACATAAAGCTTAAAACTTTTGAACCTAAGTTTTGACAATTTGGTCCATATCCTTAGCTCGATATGTGTTAAAATGTCAAATATTAATATTAGCGCCATCTAGCCGAGCGTCCCCAAAGGTGTACCGCCATCTAGGTCACCGTACCTTTTAGCTTTGAATACGATATGATGGTGACGGGTTAAGAATTTCACCACCCCATTTCTTCCCGTGGGTGTCGTAGAAGGCGACTATGGGATATGGTTAAATTGTGGCGTAGGCGAGAGGCTGGCAACCTGTCACTGCAATGTCACAGTTTCGTTTTCTTTCAACCCCTTATTTGCCAAGAGTGGCACTGAAACCTGAGTAGTTTCATGTGATCTACCTGCCCCTTCATGGGACACAGGCGTGATTGTATGTATGTATGATTTTTTTTATTTAGTAATTTATGATAGGATAAGAGCAAAAAGGATCGAGTATTATTGAGAGTTACACTGAGAGAAAATACAACCAGTTTTCATGTTCGTTCAACAAGTTTTTTGGTTAAAATAGCGCCTACGAGCTCTTTGGTTCAAACAACAAGCTACTTGTCATTTGAATCGGCAATATATTTGAATCAACAAGTCGATTTTATAAAAACAACCTGACACATATTGTTTTAAACATACGTTTGGCTGATTCAAACGGATAAACCGCAACAAGTCGAACTTAAATTCACAATGAAAATTTCTCTCAGTGTACTGTCCAAATGTTTTATCACAGTGCATAGACTGCCATCTCTCGACACAGGCTTAAAACTTTTGAACCTCAGTTTTGACAATTTGGTCCATATTCTTAGCTTGATATGTGTTAGCCGCCATCTTTGATTTTTGCCTTTGAAATCCTTCCTACATCCGATATCCGATCGGATAATGTAAAAACGCATTTACAGGTAGTAACACAACACTATGCATATTTATCGCAGTAATCGAAGACAATATTGTCGTATTCACATCTTCAAGCATTGTTCGAATACACCAGTTTGTTACTAAGCTAAAAGCACTCTAAAGACTATTCGCTATTCGTGGTCGAGTGGCCGGTTGAAACTTAAATTATTTAACTCTGGATTACCCACTCAGTGAAATATTTAGCAACATTACTTGAGACGCTTTTAATTATATAGACTTATAGGTTTTAATACAAGATACGGTATTTAAAAAAAAGTTGCCTACATTCTTGACTGTCTACGGTTGAGTCGACAAATCGTCACTACTTTTAAAAAAAACTTGTATCTTCGTCTGTCAATGAAAAGAAAATTGTAGTAAGTATGTATGGAATGCATATAGACTTACTGCGTTTTAACTTTGAGAAGAAGCGTGAGATACGAGATTTTTTTAAAGTAGTGACGAAATGACAAAAAGTGTTTACGTAACTTTCTGATTCAGATGTAACAAATGTGTTAGTCGAATCCTGTTTTTGTTTCATTAAACATAAATATATTTCTTTTGCCTACCAGCTTTTGCCTGCGGCTTCGCTCGCGTTAGAAAGAGACAAAAAGTAGCCTCTGTCACTCTCCATCCCTTTAACTATCTCCCCTTAAAAACTCACGTCAATTCGTCGCTCCGTTTTGCCGTGAAAGACAGACAAACAAACAGACACACACACTTTCCCATCGGATGGATGGATGAAAAATCCAAATTTTTAAAGAGCCAGCGGTAACCGACCGGCGACACCCAAAGTGCATTTAAAATTTGTAAAGAAGCCCTTTATTTTTCAAGATCCAAAATAGATCGTTCACCGCCCCAGGCAGTTAAATAAGCAAAAATATTCTCAACGCAGGAAGTAAATGCGTAGAAAAACTGTAAAAATCCTTAGCCTCAACGCATTGCATCGCTTTATGCGCGGATATTCCAGACGTATTTTTCCTAAGATTTTTCTCGAACCTCAGGCAACTGAGCCTCTTACCACGTTTTTGATGTTTTGTACTGCACTAGCTACTCCCCCGGCTTCGCACGGGTATTATACATGCCAAAGAGGAGTACAAATAAATAAAATAAATATTCGGGGACACCTTACATAGATCAATCCAGCACCAAACTAAGCAGAGCTTGTACTATAGGTGCTATGCGACGACTGGGTCACTACTGGACACTGGCGATCAAATATATGAAACAGGCGCGTTTCTAGCACACAGTCGAAGCTCGTGTAGGTGAACGCGTACCATGCTTGTATGAGTGAAATATGACAGGTCGACTGTTCGCGTTATTGACAGGCGGTAACTGTGAGGTAGCCGAGAGCGGGTGGGCTGCACTTTCAGCGGGAAGCGGGAGTGGCCATAGTACTCTTTATTATACTGTGCTACTGACTAAGCCAGACCGGTCGTCAAAAGATATAGAGAATTACTGTCAAAGAAAAATGTATAGTCACAGTGCATAGACTGCCATCTCGCGACACAGGCTTAAAACTTTTCACCCATCCATCCATCTAGCCGATAATCAACCAAAGGTGTAACGCCACTACAAAGACGACCGTAAGTTTTTCTTGATCGTCCCTGGGTACTTTTTGTCTTAGAATTTATTGGTCTACAGTTCTACACGTTACATTTTTTTTTTGCGAAATTTGCTTGAAGTCAGACATTTTATTTCCTCGGTACGTACTTTAAATCTTTCGGTTCCCTCATATTACACCGTCTTTGGTTCTAGTAAGAAACTGTTTTGGAGCGCTATTTACTTTTATAATACTTATGTTACAAATTAATTTTCAGCGATGTTACGATATCGAGTTACGTATTCTAGAACGCCAACAAATCCATGGTAGGACTGAGCTCCGTAGAGATTTAATGTGAAGAAATCAATTCGGGGAAAACACTTTTGATTTATTCCACAGGATAATGTAGATTTGAGAAATCCTGAATATTAAATGTTGTCGATGATTGTAATTTTGCTTTTTTAATGAATTCTGATGTTGTCGGCGTTTCCTCTGCACCGCCAGACCATAGACTTTAATATAAGAAGATCATACCACCCCATACATTAAAATGCGACCGCCTAATAACGCGCAAGAACTAGATGGCACCACTAAAAAACTGCCACTTTCAATCTACACCGTGTCCAATAAGTCCGAATACTCACATACAGATAAAAGCGTTAAAATCAACGTTTTTTTCTTTAAAACCAAGGTTTTGGAGAAAAAAATGCCTTAAAGTTAAAAAGGATGCTTGGGAATGAGTATCATGTGTTCCAACAAGACGCACCTCCAGCACATTCGGCAAATGGTATTCTAGCGTAGTTTCAGACTAATTTGGCAGTTTTTTATCCGAAACATGAGTGGCCACCCAGGCCTCCAGGTTTAGGCGTATTAGACTATTTTGTATAGTCATACATGCTTTGAAGACTACATTTTTATAAAATCATAAACCTAGATCATTTCAAAAAGGTTATCGAGAGTATTTGGGATGAAATTTGAAGAAAACGGTGCGTGCCGCGTGTGATCCGTTTGAGAAGCGTTTGAGGCTGGTAAACAAGTTAATGCTGGAGTTATTCCAAAACATTTGTTGTGAATGTAGTAAATAAGAGTGCCATTCATAAAATATAATAATAATGTAGTAACTATTTGTTCATTTTGTTTTATTGGCTATTTGTGCTGTATTCAAACTTATTGGACACGGTGTAAGTGACACTTAACGCCAATCTACTAGTAATCGATGGCAACAAGGCATTGTTGGGGGACTTTCGATTGATCCATGGAACATGCATGGCGGATCGTTCTTCAAATATGTATTTTTTATTTATTTTTGCATTCTGCTGTTTAATGTATGAGTTTGATAGGATATTATGCAGTAAATAGCCTACGCAAAGGGTGCAGTTGATGAAGAATTCGTTTGGAGATGCGAATATCCAATTCTACGGACATCACTGGTGCAGTTTGTGGTCCCGGCCGCCATCATGCTTTGTACTGCTGCTCCAGCTATCCTCCAGTGCAACGTGAAGACCTAATCACTTACATGCACACATCGGTGTTTTTTATATCTATGTAATACACTTGTCATTGACAAATGCCCACGAGGCTGCCATATTGAATAAATGAATGAACTAGGCATTTTTTAGTGGCGCCATCTTGTTTTTGCGTGTTCTTAGGCGGTCACATTATAATGTATGGGATTGGGATGGTATGATCTTCTTATTTTTAATCTATGGTCAGACAACCTCTGACCAAAGAAGCAATGGCATTCGTGCAAAAGGTATTAGTAGAGAGGTCGTCAACTGATGTACGACTTGTGGGTGTTTTTTACCGCAGTGACATTTAAACTTGGCACTTTCAATTATCTGCCTATTTCTGGGTTGATAAGTAACATTATAACTCAGCGTCAATATTTCATTGTTGAACAGGCAATGAACGGCGAAGTGTGACTGTCGCGCGACATTGTATGTATGTATGTATGTATGTAAACACTTTATTGTACATAAGACAAGTTAGGACATAGAAATACAGTATCAGTGTCACTAGGTAATGTGAAATAGGCCACCGGTATGTTGTCTTATGGCACAATGTTGTTCGATTTAGAGAAATCCACACTAATCCATACTAACATTATAAATGGGAAAGTGTGTGTGTCTGTCTTTCACGGCAAAACGGAGCGACGAATTGACGTGATTTTTTAAGTGGAGATAGTTGAAGGGATGGAGAGTGACAAAGGCTACTTTTTGTCTCTCTAACGCGAGCGAAGCCGCGGGCAAAAGCTAGTATGTATTATAAATGAGAAAGTGTGTATGTGTCTGTTTGTTTGTCCGTCTTTCACGGCAAAACGGAGCGACGAATTGAGATGTTTCTTTAAGTGGAGATAGTTGAAAGTATGTAGAGTGACATAGGCAACTTTTTGACTCTTTCTAACCCCTGACGTCCATAAAATGGGGGGTGGAAGTTTGTATGGAACATTCCGCAATTTTCAAATTTAATGCGAGCGAAGCCGCGGGCAAAAGCTAGTAGTATATATTACATACATACATATAATCACGCCTGTATCCCATAAAAGGGTAGGCAGAGCACATGAACTACTAAGTTTCAGTGCCACTCTTGGCAAAAAGGGGTTGAAAGAAATCCATGACATTGCAGTGCCAGGTTGCCAGCCTCTCGCCTACGCCACAATTTAACCTATATCCCACAGTCGACTTCTACGACACCCACGGGAAGAAAGGGGGTGGTGAAATTCTTAACCCGTCACCACACGGGTACGGGGCGTAGTAGGTTTAGGTTTAAAGACATTTATTCTCATAAAGATAATACATTACTGACATGAGAACATATTTAAAATATATACTTACAACTAATTTCATCGTCGCAACAACATGACAACATAACAAGATATTAGGTAAGTAGTTATTAATTTAATTTAATTTAATCATCTCGACTAAACGTTTGACTAGTTTTGCATTTTTATAATATAGGTATGTCTTCAATTACATGTTTGTGAAGATGCTTTTTAACTATATTACTTATAAATTATTGTGGGAATGTAGGTTATATTTACTACTTACACAATAGCTCCGTTCCTTCATTCAAAATCATAAAAACGTTATTTAAGAGCGGCCATAATTGTGTGGCCCTCATTCTAAATCACTTATTCCAAAGCTGTATACGCTAAAGACTCAACAAAGAAATGGAGGAAAATTAAATCCCAGGAGTAAAATATATTTTCCATTCATTCTTGAGGAAAAGCCTTCGTTGTGGCATTCAGATTATAATCTGTTGATGATTTGATTTTAATTTGGTTCTGCGGTCTTTGGTTTAGTTTTTATATTGGAATGTTATTTATCATTAAGGTAGGTCAAGTCAAACCATAACCTAACCACAAAATTTTGAAAAAAACCCCGATCGCGACATAGTGGACCGATTTTCATGAAACATGGCTAAGAACACTGTAGACTAACTCGGCTTACAAACAAAAAAAGCTAAATCTAAATCGCTTCATCCGTTCGGGAGCTACGATACTACAGACAGACACACACACAGATAGACAGACCGACATGTCAAACTTATAACACCCTGTCGTTTTTGCGTCGGGGGTTTAAGAACTTACACAACCTAGAAATCATCATCATCATCCTCCTTGCGTTATCCCGGCATTTGCCACGGTTCATGGGAGCCTGGGGTCCGCTTTGACAACTAATCCCAAGATTTGGCGTAGGCACTAGTTTTACGAAAGCGACTGCCATCTGACCTTCCAACCCGAAGGGTAACTAGACTTATTGGAATTAGTCCGATTTCCTCACGATGTCTTCTTTCACCGAAAAGCGACTGGCAAATATCAAATGACATTTCGCACATAAGTTCCGAAAAACTCATTGGTGCAAGCCGGGGTTCGAACCCGCGACCTCCGGAACGAAAGTCGCACGCACTCACCGCTAGGCTACCAGCGCTTACACAAACTAGAAATATCCTACGATATATCCAGTGACACTCCTCTGACAAAACATTTATAGATCACGTTACCGAAATCGACACAAAGGCCTTTGCTACATTTGTGCATTCTCTATCTTCCCTAGCTGAGTAGTGCTACAGATCATTTCGTGAGCGTTTCTTTTTTTTTTGCCACTTTTATGAAGTGTGATATTTTTGAAAAAAAATATGCTATTTCTCGTCTTAGATGAAGCAAGTTAATTGATACTCAGTTTACATAATTATATTGATTTAAACTAACACGATCTTCACTCATAATTATTATTAAATTAAAACGGGACTTAATCGCGTAAAACTTACGTTTATATTCAACCCGACGTTTCGGACATGACATTACACGGGTCTACCCGTAACCATGGCCGTAATGTCATGTCCGAATCATCGGGTTAAATATAAACGTAAGTTTTACGCGATTAAGTCCCGTTTTAATTTAGTTTTTTTTGAGAATATACATTTAAAGTTTTATTAAGGTAATAAAACTTAAAGAACAAATAAATAACAAGCTAACTATAAAAAATAATAAAAGAACTTAAAATTTAATTAAAAACTAATCGAAAATATATCTAAATAGCCCCGTGGCATTATGCCAAAGATACTGGCAGCATTCCCTCGCTGAATAGCAATGCTTACGCGTTGCGAGAGAAAGCTGCCAGCTTTCTGGTCACCGGTAGTTTCTATGAGCTTTGCGCTCAGCTCTTTCAAAAGTACATCCAATATTATTAGTTTCCAATGTAGATCAAGTGAATAACGTGCTTAAATCAATATGTGGAGTCTATTGTAAATTGATCTGTACAGTATATTGGATACTAGGTAGGTGTGAACACTTGAATATTCCTCTCACGAGGAGATGTGCAATTTGTTAGGGAACACTACTTTACATATACACAGTAGCCTGACTAAATAATAAATAGTCATTTAGTCATTTATTTATTGCAACCATATTGTAGTACAGATCTTAACAACTAGGTTAGGGTGTTTCATATTTGTATGGGAAAAATAAAATTGTGATATTTTTTCTGATTTCGCTCGGCTTTCGGTTCTAGCTTATCTTAAACGCCTATATACCAAATTTCAAGCGATTTGGACGTTGTTTAGAGGTCGCACACATGAACAGTTTGAAAAAAAAGTCGCTAAAAAGTAATGTTACTCAATTTTCTTTTTAAATAAAACAATAGAGTAGTTGTAACTTATTTGAAAGTAAAAATAAACTTAAAATACAACAGTTGTAACATCCATTCTTCATAAAATAAGTCATCATCATCATTTAGCTTACATGTGTAAGCCGCAACCTTATCTTTTGTTCGCAAGTAGTAACGCATTTTCTGTGATGTTCGACGACTTTCAGCGAGAACCATTTTGCTCTTCATCTTTGACTGGAGCGTTAATTTTTATTATTAAATATATAGGTATACTTACTCTTCTTTGCGGTATGATAGACTATTGTTAGACTATCGACCAAGTCTGGTGTTAGGGCTACAATAATCGCTAACATCCTGAACATTAAATAGTTCTAAGACAAAAATCAAAAATGTAAGTAGGGTCTATATCCCGGTCAATATACTTAAGTCAAAGAACGATCTTGTTTTCTTCTTTGTCGTCACACTCTTGGCAGAGTGGGCGTGGTCGTCACATCAGGGGTGGTAGCAAGCTTAACAATGCATCGACATTCCTTACGCATTCGTAGAGTGGGCCACTAAGTGCAGCCTTGACTTGGCTGGTCCATCGCATCTGAACCTTGTCCAGGATACTCTTAGCTTTCTTCTGCAGCACCACATTTCTAGGAAATCTATCTTCTTTTCCCTTGAAGTCCACGTCTCAGCACCGTAAAGAAATATGGGAAAATTGGGAGATACTAATGCCCTGACAAGTCGCATTTTAGTGGCATTTGTGATGAAGATTCTCCATATTTTGCCGAGCCGGTCTATGGCGGACCTGGTGATAGCCAATGTACCGCTTGATATCATCCACCTATCCTGTTATCAGTGCCCCGAGAGGGCCGAGAGACCACTGCTTCATGCCAAAAACAGGACAAAAAACCAAAAAAACTTGTTCCTTAGAAGGAAGTCGAGCGTCCAAAAAAATACCATAAGAAACCTTGCCTAGAAACTAAATGCCACGTCAACTAGTAATTTTTTTAAAAGAACTTGCTTCAATATAAAAACTTTTCATTAAAATCACTTTTATACCACCTACTAAAAAAAGTTACATAAATTTTGTTTCTAGCCTTTCCTGCGCCCATACTAACTTCTTCAGACAAAAGTTGCCACAGTGTGCGACCTCTAAATATTGTCCGATTTCCCTGATTTTTGGTATATGGGCTCTGTATAGGTGTAGAAACAAGAAGAAAAGCGAAGTCAAAGATAAATCAAAATTTTGGAAAAATGAAACACCCTAAACTAGGTACATTTAGAGTTATATACCTCTTTTCTTCTTTTTAGTCATTTACCTTTAAACGAGCAATTTTTGTATATCTATTTATGTATATATATTTACAGACGATCTCGGAAACCGCTCTAACGATTTCGCTGAAATTTGTTATATGGGGGTTTTCGGGGGTGAAAAATCGACCTAACTTAGCCTTAGATCCGGAAAACGCGAATTTTTGAGTTTTCAGGCGTGTTTCTTTCGCGTTAGTAAACGCAAAATATAGTCGTTAATTTCGCCGACCGCGCATCGGCTGGACGTAGCTCAGTCGTAATAGGTCGATCTAATATTCGCAAGCACATCGCAGGTGTGTCAGGGTTTCGAATCCCGACCAGAAATTTTTTTTTTTTTTTTGTATTTATAAGAGTTATTTTTTATCTAAAGACGTGGTAATTATTATAAAATCGAACCAAGCGAAGCTCGGTCGCCCAGATATTATTTAATTTTATAAACGTTGTTTTTATATACAGATACATAAACTCAAAGAGTAAGCAGAGAACATAAACTGCACATGTTAGGACAACTCATGAAGAACTCACACTTGACACCGTAATAACGTGGTTAGGAGACCATAACCTAGAATTGAACTTAAAAAAGACAAATCTAATTAAATTTCGACCCTATCAGAGAGAACCTTAATTACAAGTATTTAGATTTTGAATTTGAACAAATAAATAATTGTAGTCTGCTTGGTATTACCGTTGATGAGAACATTAATTGGAAAGCACATGTAGAAAAAATTGCGAAAAAAGTTTCTAGTTTCACGTATGCCCTTAGAAATATCAAAAGAACCACCGATTTGAAAACGGCCATGAGTGCTTTTTACGCTTTCACTCACTCGTGGCTCCAATATGGAATTATTCTGTGGGGTAACAGCACTGACGCTCCAGACCTGTTCATACTTCAAAAAAAGTGTGTTAGAATTCTCGCAAATATAAACACCTTAGATAGTTGCAGACCGTTCTTCAAAAAATTACGTATACTAACTCTACCATCTTTGTATATACTAGAAGCCTGTAAATTTGTGCGAAAGCACCCATCCCTGTATTCTAAAGTCAAAGATCATTGCAACTATCACATGAATCTGCGGCATAAAGACAGACTAGCTATTCCGAGTAGCAACTTGCAAATGAGTAGTAACAGCCCGCATATGACAACTATACGTATTTACAATAACTTGCCTAAAGAGATAACCAAAGAGACTAAATATAATAAGTTTGTTATAAAATTGAAAAATTACTTAATTGACAATTGTTTTTATTCCTTACAAGATTATTTTAATTTATATAAATTCCAAAAGTAACTCAATAAGCTATTCAATAATGTATTCAATAATGTATTCAATAATGTATTCAATAATGTATTCAATAATGTATTCAATAATGTATTTTATTAATTTATTCTTTGTGTATATTTTAGTTATAGTTTTTATTTATATTTTTTGCAATACCCTAACAGGGTCTCATGTTGTGTTGTGCCTTACCTTTTATATCTGCCACCTGTAATAATTATGTACCAACATGGAAGCAATAAAGAATTGAATTGAATTGAAGAAAACAACTATGAGCTAGGCCTTCGCCCACGCCACAATTGAACCTATATCAAACAATCGACTTCTACGTCACCCATGGTTTCTTAACCCGTCCCCACATGAGAAAATTAAAACCTGACCTGAAATTGTACTTATATGACTACGCAATATAATGCGGAATTTTATAAGAACTAATTCCTTCATACAATACTGAACTGTCACCGCATACGTCAGAACAACAGCGCCCTCTTGACAATAGTACATAGGTATCTCATAGGTACGCGTGCTCCACCGTAGATCGCATCATCACTTACCATCAGGTGTGATCGTGATGAAACGTATATACCTATTCATACTTTTAAAAAAAATGTTTTGGTCAGGCTTTGTTTTTTATTGAATAATTGAAATCTTAGCAAAGCGCTGGTGGCCTAGCGGTAAGAGCGTGCGACTTTCGATCCGTAGGTCGCGGGTTCGAACCCCGGCTCGTACCAATGAGTTTTTCGGAACTTATGTGCGAAATGTCATTTGATATTTGCCAGTCGCTTTTCGGTGAAGGAAAACATCGTGAGGAAACCGGACTAATCCCAATAAGGCCTAGTTACCCTCCGTGTTGGAAGGTCAGATGGCAGTCGCTTTCGTAAAACTAGTGCCTACGCCAAATCTTGGGATTAGTTGTCAAAGCGGACCCCAGGCTCCCATGAGCCGTGGCAAATGCCGGGATAACGCAAGGAGGATGATGATGAATTGAAATCTTAGCATCTCATCCCTGTCATATCTCATCAATCATCATATTATGAGACATAGTCTAACTTTCTTTTCTCTTGCAGGTAAGACTGACACCGTTTTAACAGAAAATCCTTGGACATGTAAGTTTCTCAGATGAGGCAATCAATTTTCCAATCGGATGGCGAGATAACTCAATAATTACGCAATTTTCGACGATCACGTGCCAATTTATGACGATTATTTTGTCAAATTTCTTATTTAATGACTTTATACGATCTCCGAGACGTTTCTAAAACCCCTTACTCGATGGGGATACGACGTTTCATAACCGAGTTCCTATGACCATCTTTCTGCTTCATCATCAGATCAGCTCCATGATACCATAATATTGCATTGTCACGTGATTTACATATGTGTGCAAAATTTCAGCTCAATCGCAAACCGGGAAGTGGGTCAAATTTAGCTTCTACGTTTTGACGCACACTAACATACTAACAAGGCAAGTTGCATAAAAGCTTGTAAATATAGTTGGTATCGTATATGATAAAACAAATTGTACGTAAACTCCAATTTATTTATTTAAACCTTTGGGAAAAAAACAGGAAAAACAATACATAATAGTAAAATCAGATTATACACATTCACAAGCCACACAGTTTCCACTAATGAATAATAACAGTTACGTTGCTCAGAAGTTGACATTGTAACAATTTGAACGACAACCAATTGAAAGGAACATACTCGTATTCCAATCAATCTTACTATCTCCACCTTTGAATAGCACTGATTGGACCCGAACCACACCGTACTGTTTTAAATTTCTCTCCTGTGCCCTGACGAACTATTCGGCACTGAATAAAACAAAATGGGGGTTTTGCCCGGGCTCGAGCCAACCGACTTTCATAGAATCAATCTCATCTAGCTACGTGCTGTTTCAAATATTTGCTAGCTTCATAGTGCTGACTTCGTTTTTAGGATTTCCTGCGTTTAATTACTAGTATTTGTACTTCATGAGATTTAACACAGGAAATCCTAAAAACGAAGTCAGCGATATAAAGCTAGCAAATATTTGAAACAGCATGTAGCCTGATGAGATTGATTGGGGGGAGGGGCAAGCTCTCGGTAATGGGTGTTAATCTCATTAGTGGTTCAAGCGAAGGCACTGACACCTAAATGTGACTTTTCATTGCTATTTATTGCTTCTAGATAATTTCGACCCTTGCTTTCGTGTACCGATGGCCGAGTGGTTCAGGCATCCGTTCGGTTAACGGAGTACGCTGGTTCGAATCCAACTTGGAACACTTGGAGGCATTGGTCATTTTTTCTTTGTCAATGAAATTTTTTAATGTTTATAGTATGGTAGTAAGACTACTTAAAAAATACAAATTAAAAATATTTTCTATGAGAAAATAGTTTAATTTGATCTAAGAGAGGGATAGATTTTATTACTACTATATGTACTTCATGAAATATAACATAGGAAATCCTAAAAACGAAGTCCGTCCGTCCGTCCGTCCGGACCGATACGACCTTCAAATCTTCAAGAAAAGAGCGTACACCCATCTTAAAGGCCGGCAACGCACCTCCAACACCTCTGGTGTTTCGGGTGTCCATGGGCGGCGGTGATCGCTTACCATCAGGCGACCTGTCTGCTCGTTTGCCTCCTATCCCATAAAAAAAAAAGTCAGCGATATGAAGCTAGCAAATATTTGAAACAGCTTGTAACCTAGATGGGATTTATTCTATTACTAGTATTTGTACTGTGATTAGATTTATTCTGCAACGACCCAAATAAAGAATCAATGTCGTGTCGAATCAGGAGGTCAAAAAGAAGGCAGAAGATCGGCACACATGGGAGTTGCTCCACCGACAAGAGTCCAAGCTATTAAATTAATGATGATAGACAATTTGGCCCATATTCTTAACTTTAGAATACTTTAGATGTACTGAAATCGTCAAATATAGCGCCGTCTAGCCGAGAGTCAACCAAAGGTGTAGCGCCATCTAGGCGAGCGTATCCATACTAATATTATGAATGGGAAAGTGTGTGTCTGTTTGTTTGTCAATCTTTCACGGCAAAACGGAGCGACGAATTGTCGTGATTTTTTAATGGAGATAGTTGAATGGATGGAGAGTGACATAGGCTACTTTTTGTCTCTTTCTAACACCCCACTTCCCTAACATGGGGGTGGAATTTTGTATGGAGCGTGCCGAATTTTTGGATTTAACGCGAGCGAAGCCGCGGTCAGAAACTAATAGTACTATATTTGCAGCTAACCGAGTTTGCGCGGGGCTCTGCAAATATTATATTAATAATATGTATTAGAAAATCAGTCAGTCACATTTTAGTGCATTGGCCGTAGTCCAAAACCGGAGATTTCACGCTAAATTGCTAGTGTTTACATACTCTAAATATAATGCAAACGAATTTAATATTATTTGTGCCAGTATTTGGTTATTATGTTATATTGATATCATTTTTGGACATTCAATTTTAGTGAGTATATATTCTAATGTAAAATGCGTTTAAGTGCTGTGTAGGCGTTACCAATCTACATACTTACACACGATCATTTTATTTCTAGGTATTGAATATTCATACCAACCAAATTTAACTAGATGGGTACTATTTAAACCAAAAAACTTGAAGTAAATTTACTTACACTCCTAAGGGCCGGTTGCAACAACTGTCACCGTTAAAGCGTTCGTTAAATTTTGGGAATGTATGGGAAGTTCCACAGACGCCTGATGCATGACGATGATGTGTCTGTCAAATGAGGTTGATGCAACTGGCCCTAAGTCAAATAAAAGGCTTTGATTTGTGGATTAAAAGCCTCAAATTAAATTGAAACTTGAGTAAGATGTTGGTAGAATATTAATGAATATACTTTTGAATATTCTACCTTTTTTTATTTGAATAGCATTTTCTCGAAACTTCGCCTTATACAAGTGACGTAGTTTATATCCTACTAGCTTTTGCCCGCGGCTTCGCTCGCGTTAGAAAGAGACAAAAAGTAGCCTATGTCACTCTCCATCCCTTCAACTATCTCCACTTAAAAAATCACGTCAATTCGTTGCTCCGTTTGCAAACAGACACACAAACTTTCCCATTTATAATATTAGTATGGACTAGCTTCTGCCCGCGGCTTCGCTTGCGTTAAAAAGAGACAAAAAGTAGCCCATGTCACTCTCCATCCCTTCAACTATCTCCACTTAAAAAGTCACGTCAATTCGTCGCTCCGTTTTGACGTCAAAGACAGACAAACAGACATACACACTTTCCCATTTATATATTAGTATGGAAGTATGGATTCATGTAGGACTGTCAGTTAGTTCTGATCCGCGTATTTTTTTTAAATTTTAATTTTAACTGTGAAAGAAAGTAGTGAATGCGTTAACCAGCTGACTGTCAATAATATACTCCTACTATCGTGATGGAAAAGTGGTGCCATAATGACGTCATCTAAAGGCTTCTACAATCTATGGTTCGCACCAAGAATTTTATATATATCTCTGGATAGTGCGTGCCGACCAATGAGTTGAAGCCAGGTTCATTCACCTTTACTCCTATGTTCTATCTCATTCCAACACTGTGATGTATTGCCAGATAAGTTAATAAAAAAAACGTATAAAACATTCTTCAATCAAATTGACTTACTTTTCTTTGTATTATACAAAAAAAAACTCAATCAAAAACCTTATTTCTCCGGTATTTACCTCCTGCGTACTATGGGAACACTAATAATAAAAAAATATGCCCGATATGTCAGAATTGTCAAAATTCATTCACCGATTCAGAGATTTATTTTGCAAAATAAACATTTTTATGTTCACGTGCAGTGAACATACCTACTGACATCAGCAGCATCAATCTGGGACAAGAAACTGCATCGGCTCACGTGCTTGCAAAAACTACGTTTGCACTTAAAATATGAAGAAACTGCAGTGTGGTATTACGCAAACATAGAATAATTTAGTATAAATAGCTTGTAAAAAGTGTAAATAAATCTCTTTGATCCTGGACATCGTGGCTGTATCATTTGAGTATAAGGTTTTCCTCTCACTGTTGGTAGCAGTGAGAAAATCCTTTCCATTACCCATTTCCTTCCCTGTCCGTCTGTACCTTAGGTCTCATGGTGCAGATATCCTGTACTTATTAAATATATGTATTATTAATTTATAGTTAGGGCTAGGGCTGTAGGGATGTGTAGGGTTGTTTAGGGTGCTAGGGCACTTAGGTTGGATAGGCTACAGTTCTCCCCTTAACTTCTTGGTAAAATCACTTCATGATTTTACATTTGGTCCTTCGAAAAATTTGAATCAGTTTGAGTTAGGTAAAATCGCGGTCCTCTTGTCCCTGACATAATTTTGACTGACTGACACTTTGGAGAGCTGCATGCTGGTGTACTCAAACAAGCACCAGTATTGTGGTAATTCGAAGTACTTAGTAGGTATTGCTTTCAGAGAAGGTACCCGTACAGTAGCAGATCGGTTGCTGGCCTCCCACAAGCGGGTTCAACCAGTCAATTGAGAAGTTGCGATACTGTATGCGAGGGCGCTGAGAGCAGTACTTGCTGACGTCGTAGGGCGATAGGAGTAGGTTAGGGAAAGTAGGAACTTCAAGAAAGAAGAAAGAAGACCGGAACACACAATGGCTTTGACCATCGACGAGACCAACGCTTTAATCAAGAACCAAGAAGACAACTATGAAGAAATTAGAAGGATTTGGGAAAACATCAAACAAGACTCAACAGCCAGGAAGACACAAAAATATGTGGACGAACGAAAATCCAATTTGGACAGTATTTATCAAAGAGCATTCGACCGACGGTTGCAGGAGCAAGAGGTGTTGTCCTCGCATAAATACCTCACTCTCAACCACTTCGACGTCCACATCAAAAGACATTTTGACGAAGCAATGCTTCATTTGACAAAAAGACGACAAGAAATTGTCAACATTAAGACCGCTTCGGGTAGTAAGAGTCTCACGGAACTCAAGACAAGCACAACTTGTTATCCGAATGCGACACAAGACTTTAGTATATCGTTTAAGCTGTTTATTCAAAAGTATGGATTAAATCAGTTCAGACAAAGACTTTTGACCGCACAGACCGCCATAACGGAAAACAAACCTACATGGCACTTGCAAAGTTTGACTAAGACCCTTGAAAAACTATTTCAAGGAATAGACGAGACGCATATTATTATGCAATTGTTACTGTGTTACGAGCAGTGTACAATCAGCGACGAATATTTCATGAAAGATTTATTCACCGACGTGCAAGACGCATACGAAACCGTAATAGAATTATTACAAGAAAAGGTTTTAGACAAAGACAAACAGACCATTAAAACCTCATCGACTAAGCTACCGGGAATTACGATACTGTTTTTCACGGGAAACTACGACACATGGACTTCATGTTATGACTTATTTAATAAAAAATTGACGAAGACTGCACTATTTCAACAAAAGAAAAAATGCAATATTTAAAAACACATGTTCGAGGCGACGCAGAAAAGCTGATCGAGCATTTGACCGTGAACGAGGTTCAGTATAAGGCCGCGCTCACATTGTTAAGAAATCGCTATAAAGACGAGCGACTTCTGACTCAGACATATTTTATTGACAAGTTATTAGAATTGACAAAATATCGACAAGCGAATGGAAGAATGTTACGCGACATGCATTTAGAGGATCCCATACTAAGCCATCGAAAATGGGACTCGACGACGAGGCGACGACGACGACGACGACGACGAGAGTTAGACGAGCCAAACAAGATAGAAAAATTCAGTAACATGATGAAGTTTTTGAAAACGAGATTCAAAAGCTTAGAGTAAAATATACCACAGTGTAAACCGACCTTTACAGTGACACCGAACCATAACAAAAACTAAGTGACTCGGCAAATCATCAGACAAAATTCACAATTGCAAATTTCATATTACTATTTACTCCAATACTAAATACGAAACTAAATACGGATTACAAGGTTATGACATGCCACAGACATTTATAGGAATAGACTACAAAAATTGATTACACACTTAACAGTTTCATTTGGTTTTCCTGTGGCCGTGAAGAACATGCAATTAAACTACAATTGCATTGTTAGACTCATAACTATAAATGAAAATACTGCAGATTGTCCACAGATTGCAAGAAAAATACGACAGACAAACATGGGAGCCGGAACCAGGGACCAGCGGCACACCAGACCAACCGCCAGCAAGCGGATCGCCTGCACCTCAGCGCCGGCCTCCCACACAGCTGACCAACCACACGTCTGCGCGCTGCCAGTTACGCAGGGGAGCGCGCCCAGACTGATCGTGCAGCCCACTCCACAACTTTACCAATTGAGGACTACACCGTCTACACCCAGCCCTTCTGAGAGGCGCCAGAATGTTCACGTGCAGTGAACATACCTACTGACATCAGCAGCATCAATCTGGGACAAGAAACTGCATCGGCTCACGTGCTTGCAAAAACTACGTTTGCACTTAAAATATGAAGAAACTGCAGCGTGGTATTACGCAAACATAGAATAATTTAGTATAAATAGCTTGTAAAAAGTGTAAATAAATCTCTTTGATCCTGGACATCGTGGCTGTATCATTTGAGTATAAGGTTTTCCTCTCACTGTTGGTAGCAGTGAGAAAATCCTTTCCATTACCCATTTCCTTCCCTGTCCGTCTGTACCTTAGGTCTCATGGTGCAGATATCCTGTACTTATTAAATATATGTATTATTAATTTATAGTTAGGGCTAGGGCTGTAGGGATGTGTAGGGTTGTTTAGGGTGCTAGGGCACTTAGGTTGGATAGGCTACAGTTCTCCCTTAACTTCTTGGTAAAATCACTTCCTGATTTTACAAATTAGTTTTCCCAGTAGTTACTACCAAAATATTATTGTGATGACCAAAACACTAAAATATATATTCCATTGCATGCTTTAATAAACACAGGTGTCAGTTAGTAAAAGACAAATACTTATGTAACTCCGTATAGACAGATAAAGTCTAAGAAAAAAACTTACCTCAAAACCATACAGAAAAAGGTACGGTGAGCTAGATGGCGATACACCTTTGGGGTAGGTACGCTCAGATAGATGGCGCTAATATTAATATTTGACATTTTAACACATATCAATATCATATCAAGCTGAGAATATTGTCAAAACGGAGGTTCAAAGGTTTTAAGCCTGTGTCGAGAGATGTAATACGTCAAATTCCGCGGGATATCCCTAATGTATGCTTAATCATGGACACCCTAAAGAAAGAGATGCAAGACCGGCGTGACGTAATTCAAGGTCAAATTTTCTGGCTTCAAAGCAGGGATGTAACGGATGTGGTTTTAACGGAACCGGAAGCGGAAGCGGAAGTTTTGAATTTAGTTTAACGGAAGCAGAAGCGGAACCGGAACCAGAAGCGGAAGTTATAGATGTTAAAAACGAAATGAAAAAATACCACATAGGTATAACATAAACCAAAACTAATTAAATTACCTAGAACTTTTAGGTGTTTACTGTTCAGCCTGTAATCAGCAGTTTGTAATCAGCCTTTAGGCCCACTTAGGTTTTAAAAACGAAAAAAAAAAGTAACCTGATATTTTATCTTAAGTATATCATTCATTACAATCCAAAAATTTAAATCACCTTGAACTTTAAGATTGTTTGTTGTTTAGGTAATCACTAAAAATCACATAAGAATCCTTTTAAACCTTTATTATGCCGTAAAAGGTTTTAGAAACGAAAAGAAAACTTACTTGTAGGTAGTATAATACAATCCAAAACTAACCAGTAAAAAATATATGTGTAATTGTTAGCACACAATTAAATTTTTAAATTAAATGGAGTGATTGTAAAAGAAGTAAACTGTATTTAATAAACAAATCTAAGGGGAGCTTCTAAGGGGATCGTAGATAAGCCCTGCACCACTGAATAGTTGTTCACTCGCTACTAACTAGGTGGACAGGACAAATATTGGCGCGCAATGGAATGAAGCGATTAATGTTTAGTATCGCAGCACGTGGCAAGCGGAGAGATGAGCGAATGATAGGTATAGACCTGTTGGTCTTTGATGTACGCCGCTCATGTCCCACCGTCGCGCTAGGTTCCGACATCCGTTATAACTTCCGTTTGAAAAATAACAGAACCGGAACAGAAGCGGATGTGTAAAACAAAACGGAAGTTCCGCAGTAACGGAAGCAGAAGCAGAACTCCGTTACATCCCTGCTTCAAAGTAATGTTCGGCGTGCAACATCCATGTATATAAGATTCTTGGTTCGCACAGCCGAACTTTCGAATTGGCAAAGTGTCAAGCTGTCAAAGTTTACGTTGCCATGGGAACAATGTTAGAGGTAAACCATTTATAGACGTCATAGTTTTATCGTCTAAGTGCGTTTTCACATTATCCGATCCGATATCCCATACATTTATGCCGCCGTTTAGATGAAAAAGCGCTGGTAGCCTAGCGGTAAGTGCGTGCGACTTCCGTTCCGGAGGTCGCGGGTTCAAACCCCGGCTCGCACCAATGAGTTTTTCGAAACTTATGTGCGAAATGTCATTTGATATTTGCCAGTCGCTTTTCGGTGAAGGATTAAAACATCGTGAGGAAACCGGACTAATTCCAATAAGGTCTAGTTTACCCTTCGGGTTGGAAGGTCAGATGGCAGTCGCTTTCGTAAAACTAGTGCCTACGCCAAATCTTGGGATTAGTTGTCAAAGCGGACCCCAGGCTTCCATGAGCCGTGGCAAATGCCGGGATAACGCAAGGAGGATGATGATTATGCCGCCATTTTGATTTTTGCCTTTGAAATCCTTCCGACATCCGATATCGGATCGGATAATGTGAAAATGCGCTAACAATCTATTGTTTTCTATGTATATTCTGCGAACAGTTGGCATTTTATTCCAAAGGCTTGTGACCGACGTGAACTTTTCAAATATTGTCCCTCGGGGACGTGACGGTTCTAAAAAACCCGGGCAATTACCCTTTTAGTGTGGCGTCACACATTTGGGTAGGAGCAGAGGCGGATTTACGGCTTAGTTTTGTATAAAATTGGCCAGTCTGACTCAATAAGTACTTTACGAAAAATGCAACACCTCTAGTCCGGTTCGAATCCCGGTAAGGGCATTTATTTGTGTGATGAGCACAGATATTTGTTCCTGAGTCATGGATGTTTTCTATGTTTTGTAAATATGACAGAAACAGTTGAAGGGATGAAGATTGACATATGCTACTTTTTGTCTCTTTCTAACCCCCACTTCCCTAAAATGGGGAGTGGAAATTTGTATAGCCCATTCCACAATTTTCGAATTGTTCGCGAGCGAAGCCGCGGGTGAAGGCTAGTATTTAATTTATTACAACAGCATCTACAATGTAAAAATGAATATTATACCAACGATGAAGTGTAAAGTGAATTGAATAGACGAGCATTGTCTGCGCCATTCCTACTGGAATCAAAGCAGGAACATTGAACTGTCGGATGCGAACTAGCCGCTTACAAGTTATAAGCGATAAGCGATTTTAATTTAGTGTATGGGAGATAGTGTCCCGGATGCGTGTGAGAAAACAATTCCACTGAGATCAACGCGTCAAACCGTCAGTCATCACCTAAAATACCAGGTACATTCTATCTATTCTTAACGCTAAAATGATAAAAAGTCAAACTGTTACTGCAGGGGTACCCACATTGCAAAGGTGCAGTAGCGGAAAACGAAATGTGACTATCAATTTCGCTGATAAACTGATTTTTTCAATGCCATATGTTCGACTAGGTATATAGTACCTAGAAGAGAACAAAAACTACACAAGGGACTGGATTCAACTTTCATTTGACACATTATTATATGTAAACTTTACGCGCTTAAATCGCTAGTAAAGTTACTACACAAGGGCGTTCACAACACTTCAAAACGTTTTTAAGAGAGGTTTAAGTCAGGAAATTAAACGTAAGGCTCACAAAATACAAAATCATTTATTCAGCAAATAAGACACAGGGGCACTTTTACATGTCAACATTACAGATTATTCATTAAATTAAATTAAAATTAAACAAATTGAAATCAATTTATTTCTCATGAATTATACGCACGTATAATGAATAATCATTATACGTTTCCGTTGCCATAGTTTTATTTCATGAGTAACTATCGCGGTAACCGAAGACAATATTAGATTTATTTCTTCCCTTATCTATTTTTAAATTGCTTTCGATAAATCCGTGTAAAATTTAATTTGCACGCTCGCAACTTATGCCTTGTACTGGCTTGCACCTGAAGAAGCGGAAACGAGTGGACACCTTTGCTCCACAAGCGATAAACGAATCAAGCTAGTATCTCGAAGATTATGACACGTTCATATGATAGTGGCTTTCATAGAAAGGTAAAAATAATCCATACTAATATTATAAATGGGAAAGTGTGTGTGTCTGTTTGTATGTCCGTCTTTCACGGCAAAACGGAGCGACGAATTGTCGTGATTTCTTAAGTGGAGATAGTTGACATAGGCTACTTTTTCCCTTTCTAACGCGAACGAAGCCGCTGGCAAAATCTAGTATAATATAAGTCACTCAAACTGTAAGGCCTGAGTCACAGTACGAGTATAAGGACGACTCAGTTGTTACTCTCCAGCAGCGGCGACGCGACAGGTACTTACTACGTTCGAAAGCACGTTTTTGAACAAAATTACATACTATAAATGTTACTCGGCATCGTCCAAAGTACGATCTTGTTATTCATATTCATATTGATTTATTTATTCAATCAATCAATGGCCTTAGCGTCTATTTCAGACGTTTTATGGTGCAATGTCCGAGAGACATCGCTTTTGATGACTAAAGAGACCTATGCGAGAGCGACACATTTTGCCACACATCTGACAAGGCCCTGCCCGTGTGGTGACGGGTTAAGAATTTCACCACCCCCTTTCTTCCCGAGGGTGTCGTAGAAGGCGACTGTGGGATATGGGTTAAATTGTGGCGTAGGCGAGAGGCTGGCAACCTGTCACTGCAATGTCACAGTTTCGTTTTCTTTCAACCCCTTATTTGCCAAGAGTGGCGCTGAAACTGGAGTAGTTTCATGTGCTCTGCCTTTCATGGGATACAGTATTATCTATCATGTATGTATCTGCGGAATAAACCGGTTTATTCTGTTTTAAACCGGTTAATCGAACGAAACCTTCTCATCGACGAACTTGCGCCATCTCCAACGCACTTTATAAACTGGTTTAAAATTCAGAATAATGGTTTTTCGAGCAAAATGAGAAATTTAAAATTGTAGAAATATAAGAATAACAATTGGATACATAATTACATTAATATTTAAATGTCCGGTATCCGAGCCCTTTTTGATTAACCAAAATTACGATGTTGTTATTTAATACTATTAACTATAAGTATTAGTATAATAATACCACATTACCTATATCAGTCAGAAAGCACAAAAAATATCGCTATGCATTAATTCTTATCCACGTTTATCCAAATCCGCTTGCATGTGTTGCGTGCGTACATGACGCGCTTGTGTGCACCGCGCGGCGTACGTTTGTTAGAAGTGTTATTACTGGTTTATACTGTTCCTGTGTGGACGCTCAGAGCGGAATCGGCGGGGCGGGCGAGCATACGTAGTTACACCCGCTCTATGTAGCGTCGTCTCAGGACACTTGCATGAGTTTCAATTGTTTGACAGGCACTGCGCACGCCCCGCCCCGCTCAGACCTTTTACAAAGAAGTCAAACAGAATTAATGTACACCGGGGCAATTTGAACTGATCGAAATGATTTTCCATGTTTTTTAACCCCGACGCAAAAACGACGGAGTGTTATAAGTTTGACGGGTCTGTCTGTCTGTTTATCTGTTTGTCTGTCTGTCTGTGTGTGTCTGTCTGTGGCATCGTAGCTTCCGAACGGATGAACCGAATTTTCGATTAGTTTCTTTTTGTCTGAAAGCTGAGTTAGTCGGGAGTGATCTTAGCCATGTTTCATGAAAATCGGTCTACTATGTCGCGGTCAGGGTTTTTTTTTTTTAAGTTAGGTTATTTACACTATTAATTAGAGTAACATAAATGTGTCGACTCGGCACACGTGCCATATGAAACCAGTAGAATAAACTTCGCAAAAATGTTCTGTATACGGAAAAAAACCATGCATAATGACGATACTCACAAAAAGTAACAAATACAATAATAAAACAACAAAACAAATAATCTAATAACTTTCATAAGGATCAAAGCTAGAAATTCGACATACACCCTCATACTTCAAATAACATATCCCATTTTCATTGCCCGCGAAATCCGACCTAGAACCTTACAGTAGCAAGGTTTATTATATTCAATGCTTTGTTATCATGAGAATGATTCCTTTTCCAGTGTTTTCCATACAAGGAGTAGTAGCAATCAAATATATCGGAACGGTCGTGGTGCTCAAAATATCTGCACACTCCTTGACAATAGAAACGTGTTTACATTATTCTGAACGCCTTGGCCGTTCCGATATATATGGCGGCTACGGAACCAAGTAAAGATATGCGCGCGTGTAAATTCTTATCCCGTTGAGATATAGTTCAGTCTTGAATGGGATAAGTGTAGGGTATTGTGGTATAGCAGCGGTGCGGAAATGATGCAAATGCTCGGCCACACTCATCTCTTGGGTCTGACCGGAGATTGCGGGGTGCGGGCAAAATGGGATATTGGGGGCACAGTTTTATTGACATATCACTTGTGATATGCAAATGTCTTGGGAAATGGGTTCTTTCGTATGACCTTTGTATTCAATCGTTGATTCATCATTATAATTTTTAAGTCCCTCTCTTCTAAATATTTTGCTTTCCATCTTTTTCACCTTATGCCTTTCACAGTTTGAAATGGATTGATGTGATTTCAAACATCAGACGTAACGAACTTTCTGAAATTATTGTTCTTGACTATGATTTATTTTACTGTCAGCCTATAGTTGATTGTGTGCCCATACATAACGTACTACAGAGCAAACTAAGCGCTGCAAAAATGTATACAGCAAATGTACCAATAACCTATTTAGCATAACACCATCATTGATCCTACTTGCAAGTCTTGCAATGTAGTCACCCTTAATTTCTCTTAAATTTAATCTGAAATAAATCCAATTCAAAACTTTTATGGGCATATTTTTATTTTGTTGTCGATTTCACTTTTTTTTCTGGATTTTTTTTTCACTTTTTCTACTCAGAATCATGAGCTATTTCGATTCTTCTAGGAGACAAGAAATGTCCCAAAAATTTCCATGATTTTTTTTGCTTTCCTCTGAGTTACGATCAAACAAGTTGCCTGCGGTATTTCTGGACCGATACGACCTTCAAATCTTCAAGAAAAGAGCGTACACCCATCTTAAAGGCCGGCAACGCACCTCCAACACCTCTGGTGTTTCGGGTATCCATGGGCGGCGGTGATCGCTTACCATCAGGCGACCTCTCTGCTCGTTTGCCTCCTATCCCATAAAAAAAAGAGACATTTGTAAGTCAGTGAAAAAAATTGTGAGATATTTTTTTTTCTCCTGCGGAATTGAAAGAGCTCATGATTCTGAGTAGAAAAACTACGAAAATTTCCACATTTGGAAGAAAAAGTAAAACAGTCAATAAAATAAAAATATGCCCAAATACCAAAATCATCAATTATGGAAGCAGATGTCCGCGTATAATAAACGCAAATGTAGAACCCTCGAACCCTTATAAGGGCTGAATTCATCAGATTATATTATTGCAAGTCACCTCATAATGTAGCCTGAGTATCTCGCTAATGTAATCCCTATTTAATATCTTCTCAGCTGAAGATTAAAATTTCTACTATAGCTGGTCAAGAAAATCTTGTAACTAGGAAAAGGTACAAAATAGGTGAGACGACTAAAACAACTAATTAGAGTAATTAGTCCGTCAGTTAGATTATCAAAGAATTTTAGACAGGTATATTTTTCTTTTTTCTCGTAAACGAAAAATGATGACGGTACAGTGCGTTGAAGTTTCGCGTGACGTCACGCCTAGGTACAATTTTTACTTAAAAGTGACGTCACAAGCCCCCACTCCGGAACTTTGATGCTTGTATTTTTTCATTAATTAGAAAAAGCGAAAAATAGGTATGTGTTCAGTATTTTTGGACGATCTAACTGACGGACTAAACAGAATGCCATTTTTTTATGTAGTCGTCATCCCTATTGTAATTTTCGATGGAATCTTCGCGCCTATTTTATTTATGACTGTTTTTTTTATCGACGAAAATAGCTTAACAGATCTTAATTGAAATTGATGAAATAAAACTTATTCCACTAAGAACCTACTACCAACTTTCTTATCTAATATTTACAAAATTAGATGGTTTTTACTTTAAAAAAAAAATAAAGCTATGCAGCGTGTTACCACTATGCGGTCATTTATTAAAACCGATAATAATATTATGAATTAGAAATGATGTGAGGGTTTTCGGGGTTGAATAATCGATCTAGCTTAGTCTTAGGTCGCAGTTAGGAAACGCGAGTTTTCATGTATGTTTCTTTTGCATTATTAAACGCAAAATACCGCTAATAATATAAAACCCCGAACGAAGCTTTGTCGCGCAGGTAAATACGCCAATAGTACCCAGAACAAACGACGTAGTTAAACGATAACATCGAACCCTAATATCCCAAACGCAGAACCCTTTTAAGGACTAATCAGATTATCTTTCCGAGAATATTTATAATGATCGCTCAGAATTCGCAGCTAAAAATATGTAGCGTTTTTATATAAAAGGTACCAATTTGTTGCTTAGCGTCACCTAGTCGTATGATATCTACAGGCTGTAATTTTTATAACAGACACTATTTAAGGAGGTAATTATATAGCTGATACTAAAATCAAAACAGAAATATGTGCTTTTTTATTATAAATAGGCTTACTCATGGACATAGCCGAGGCAAAGACGTTGCCTACGATGGAGCAAGCTCGCCCAGATGGTGCACGTTCATTGTTCACTCTTGATTTGAAGGTTGCTGGGATATATGAACTGCGAAATATACAGGGCTAGCTTTTGTCCGCGGCTTTGCTCGCGGTAGAAAGAGACAAAAAGTAGCCTAAAAATCACGTCAATTCATCGCTCCGTTTTGCCGTGAAAGACGGACAAACAAACAGACACACACACTTTCCCATTTATAATATTTTAAGTATAATAAGTATAGATACCCCGCAAATCAACGCCAAAAGTTAAAAAGGGTGATAGGACATCCCATTAGCAATCATAGCTATTACTTGTTTCTTTACATTTTATAAATTAAACGGCCATGTCGAAAACCATGACATTTCCATTAAGGTAAAATTCACTTAACATGACAGCTAATAATGAAATGTGCTATCACCCCTTTTCATTTTGGCGTTGGTTTACGGGACACCCGGTAAACGCCGGCAAGGAATTCCACTCCTTGACAGTGCATATAAAAAAAGAAGAAGAAAAGCTCTTCTGGGGAATGAACTTTATCCAAAAATTTCCTCCATTTTCATAAGTTATATGTATATACCAAGCACGCGGCAGTACGTTAGATTCGAAAATCGCTCGATTGACCGTTCAACGTGCCTCGCACGTGACGTCACTATTATGTGTATTGCCAGTTATAAAAATTACATCCTGTATATATGAATTACATGTTAGAGCATCTTGCTTTAGAGATCTGGTGGTACCTTTTGCTTGAGAAGGGCGCATATTAAGATTATATAATATCTCATAACATTTATGAGGGGAAACGTAAGGAAATGAAATTTGATACAAAATCTTTGATCGAGATTCCTTTTACGGATATTTATAGCAATACGAGGAAAGTTATTCATCTTAATTTTGATATTGGTTCAGATCTTTTGAATGAATACGGATGAGATTAATGTTTTGCATACTCGTAAAATATAAGACTGCTTGTAACTCAATAAATAAATTAAAAACAGATCAATATTAAGGATATATATATGGCTTTTACTCCTTGGTCTATTTTCCGAGAACCGGAATTATTTACTTGCATCACATTATATCGCCAGTTTATTTTTGATCGTCTAATTTAAGTCTGCAGTGGCTACCAGAATAAAAGAAATTGTGGGTATACATTTTATACATTCTCAATTTATCTCAAATGCTTAGCTAATGCAACTCAGTATGCCTCTATTTCTTGTAGAACAGAATAATTAAGGCATTTTCGCGAAAAAAGATTCAAAAACTTTTTTTCCAAAATATGTAAATGTTATGTTTTTCCTACTCAGAATCACGAGCCCTTTCTATCCTACTAGGCGGAAAAAAGCGTCCCAAATATATTTTTTCCACTTCGTTACTATTTTTCAAACACTTTGTACAGTGGTTACAAAGTGAAAATTATGCAATTTGCAAAACGATAGAAAATTTTGGGACCATTTTTTTGTCTCTCGTTATTTATCGTAGATCGACAGGGCTCGTGATTCTGAGTAGGAAAAACATAAAATTTGCCTACCTTAAAAGCAAATTGTAAATTGTGATTCTTCTCGCGAAATTTACCACATGTTAACGTCGTTTGCAACGACTAACCACAGAAACACAACATAACATTATGAACAACACCTACACCATTGTACAACTCAACAATAATATTTCCCAAACTACAAGCGTCCGTCCAACTTTAAACTGCATTTCGGTATTCGTGAGCTCTTAATGAGCGGTGAACGAAGTGTCGCGCCAGTTTGTAATTAAAAGTTACAGTGGCGCTTAAACGATCGCGTGACCAAATATGCCGCCTTTAAGCAGAACCACTAAATTACAATTTTGAGAAAAAAACCCTAAATAGTGGGCTGATTTTCATGAAACATGGCTAAGAACCGACTAACTCGGCTTTCAAACAAAAAAAAAACGAAATCTAAATCGGTTCATCCGTTCGGGAGCTACGATGCCACAGACATACACACACACAGACAGACAGACGGATAGACAAACAGATAGACAGACACGTCAAACTTATAACACCCCTCAAATCGGCCAATCTACACGACTCGCGCGTGATGTGTATATTTAATTGTATGTTATGAAAATTACACCTTGTATAATTACGAATTACCTGTTAGCATCCTTGTTTTAGAGATCTGGTTACTTGAGAACTTTACACATATTTAAATCGTTGTAAAACTCTTTAATATCTAAACGATTTCAGACAGTTTTAAACTAAGCGTAAGCGCTAGTATCATTTGTAAAAGGTCTATCTCAAGAATATTCAAGAAATTATATTCTTTTTTTAACTGAAAAAAACAACCATTACACAAACCCTGTATCTTTTTTTTACTGTTTTCGCCGGAGTTTTTAAAAGGTATACTGAACTGGAACATAGGTTATTTGTGTTAAAAGTTTCTCTTTGAAATGGTGAGTTCTTAATTAGAAACTCTGTTTGGATTTCCGTGTTGAAAACTAGAAGTAAAAGCCGTGTATTGGCGGAGTAAAAACCTGCCTTATACAGCAACTGTCGTAAGTTATTTAAAGCTTTGTGTCGACTTTATTGTTAAAAGGCACACCTGCACGGGAAGCATGGTCGCGCGATAGACGATAAAATAGCAGGCCGTCCCTATCGCACTTACAAATAGTGCGATAGGGACGACCATGCTTCCCGTGCTGAACGATTTTAAATCAGACATCATCATCATCCTCCTTGCGTTATCCCGGCATTTGCCACGGCTCATGGGAGCCTGGGGTCCGCTTTGACTACTAATCCCAAGATTTGGCGTAGGCACTAGTTTTACGAAAGCGACTGCCATCTGACCTTCCAACCCGAAGGGTAACTAAGCCTTATTGGAATTAGTCCGGTTTCCTCACGATGTTTTACTTCACCGAAAAGCGACTGGCAAATATCAAATGACATTTCGCACATAAATTCCGAAAAACTCATTGGTGCCAGCCGGGGTTCGAACCACCGGAACGAAAGTCGCACGTACTTACTGATAGACTATCAGCGCTTATTTTAAATCAGACATATTCATTGCAAAAAAAAACTCAGTGTAGGAAACTGCTGAGTTTAGGAAAAATCTTAATTATCTTGACTACACTAGTACAAGCTTTGATTAGTTTAGTGCATTTATTCTGAAAGGTGTCCCTCAATATTTATACATACTAATATTATAAATGGGAAAGTGTGTGTGTCTGTTTGTTTGTCCGTCTTTCACGGCAAAACGAGCGACGAATTGAAGTAGAGATAGTTGAAGGGATGGAGAGTGACATAGGCTACTTTTTGTCTCTTTCTTACTAATCTCACTCCCCTAAAATGAGGGGTAGATTTTTGTATGGAGTATTCCACTATTTTCGAATTTAACGCGAGCGTAGCCGCGGGAAAAAGCTAGTTTGTTTATATTTTGATTGGCCCTAGTGTCTATTTTAGACGATCTAATATGATGCAACGTCCGAGTAGGTACCTAATAACATCTCTCGACATAGACTTTATTAAAACCTCTACACCGTGTTTCTTTGTTTTCCGTTAAGACGCTGACAATACCCAATGGCCTTGACGCTAGCGTACACTGTCTATTCGTATGGGAGTAAATGAGAGCGCGATGTCACTAAAAGAGGGCGGCTAGGTACGAAAAGTGCGGAAAAATATTAAAATAAAATAGAAAGTTTCATTATTTGTGCAACATGTTTCGTTATATTTTTGTTATTGTAATTTTAATTAAAGACAACTAAGTGAATAATTAAACGCCATAGAACCGTTTAATGACGAATTCGAGACCAATCTTTGCAATTTTTTTCTATCAAGCCGATTTCATTAAATCGTGTATCGAGTACGGCTATGTTCGTTGAAATATAATGAATAATAACATATAATTTACTTGCCTTACTAAAACTAACAGTTTGTATAAAAAAACTGCGCAAGTAACATCAATTTTGCGCAATTGGGTGTTGTCAGCCCCTTAAATTCGACACGTTGTTAGGTCCATTATCAGCAAAAAAAATCATCGTTTTCATACATAATAAATGAATTAGTTAGTGTGAAAAACCCTTAAGAATACTATTCAAGTTAGTGTCAAGTGAGTAACATCACATGTCAAAACAAATAACATTGGGAAGTGATAAAGGCACATGTTCAGCAAATATTTTTATTTTTTTAATAACTCGATAAAAAGTTAAAACGCTAGTTTCTTAGAGAAATTAATTGTATTTGATCTAAAGAACCATCCCTTAAAGTTAACGGAATTCAATAAAAACAGGGTGTATATAGCGTATTTATTAAAATCTAAGAATCAATCCAAATGCAATTTTCATTATTCTGTGAATAAGCACTTGTAAATTGATAGCTAGATTTTACAAGAGCACGTGGACTTGTGGATGCCTTTTTGTTGTAGTCTCTGATGAGAGTCTTGGAATGGTTTATTACTGGCGTGTTCCTCCAGAACTGAATGGTTTTGTATTTGCAGTAGATCTTTAGGGTTAGTTTCGTAAGGCTTTTCGGGATACCGCACTCTATTACTTACCCTTTGCCCCCGTAAGTGCAATTTTTGGTAATACAAAGTGAACCTTTTCTCTATAATTTTTTTTTTCTCACTCGAGTAAGATCTGAACTCAATTCAAGTTAACACTGTGTTGGGGACATTACCGGGTTGATGATGAAAACTATTACTTGTACCATCACTTTACTTTATTCGCTCATAACAAACATATTAACAACCAATTTACAATAAATAATTCAAGACTTCTTCACTACAACTCGTCTGTACTCGAACTGGCCACCGTCACTGTATGACCGCCATTTTTATAACAATCCAACATGGCGGAAACCAGTAACTAGTATGAGTCAATTGATATTCTTTAATACTTTCATCATAAATAACAGTAAGATAAATCAAAATATAAGGCATTAATAAATAATTACTCTTACAGCTCGGCCATCCTGTTCGAGGCGAGACCCTTCGCCAAAGCTTAATGTGAAATAATTCAAAAGAAAGACAATACCAGTTTATACAACAAAAAAAAGTGTAGTATAATATGCATTTGAAATAATTCTTAAACAATAGAAATACAAAACATATAACACTTCATACCGATACCTTTACCACATAATTACGATATGCTGTAAGACTGATATTAGCAAAATATTATTTATTTATGGAAGAGTAATTCTCAATTATAATAAAACTATAACTTACGTATACTAAAAATGGATTTTTAAATATTTCTATAAACCTTATCAAGTGTAAAGAAAGAGCATTAATCAGACATAGGCCTGTGAAAAATAAATATATGAATAAGATTTACTTCGATTTAAATTATTGAGATCCAATTAAATTCATTACATTTAATTAAATTCATTACATCCAATTTAATTCATTACATCCAATTAAATTATGATGATTAAATTAATTAGAAGGCATTCACAAGTTATAAACATATTTCAGTAAACAATGCAACACTTCACTGCACACTTCACTCGCGAAACATAAGCAAAAAGAACATATTTACACGATTTTATGATATCACCACCTCATCACATGATTGAACGGAATTCCCGTGCCGCTACGGGGCAATAGCATCATGGGCCACCCAAGCTCTGTCAGCCTGCTGCCGCAGCTGCTCATCATGGACGCTGGATATTGCGCCGCCAGACGCAAGCTCGCATACCATGCCAGCATTTAAGGACTCAGTCGACGATCGAAAGAGGTATCTTTACCCTGACCCTCTCTCCTGGGCACTCCTGGGTCGGAAGTGAATCTACACCCCGACCCTCTCACCTGGGCACTCCTGGGTGGTAAATGAATACCAGACCCTGGCCCTTTCACCTGGACGCTCCTGGGTCCTTGATCTGAAACTTGCAACACTTTCTTTAGAAACATAAAATTTCGACTGTCTTCGAAATTATGGTAAAATTATTATGGTTCGGTAATCAATTTAATAAGTCACAATGTATTGATAGTCGTTATGATTAAATAAATTATTGTCGTCACTTATTAATATATCTCTATACTGAGTAATTATATTTAAGATTTTTCTGATTTATGCAGTATACACATCTGCAGAATCTTTAAATACTCAAATAACCCGTGATTAATGAAATATCGTGCCTAATTATTTATTTACCATTTGTAACGTATTATACATATTATATTAAACAACTATTTAAGCACCATCGCAAATACGACTATGGTGCACGGTGTACGTCTTTATTTTTTTTTTATTCTGTTATCATTATTACTTTTTTTAGGTTCTAGTGAAGATTGATGCAATAGTATGTCGAAATAGAAAACTTCTTTATATATCGGGGATATAATTAATGTAAGTTAATTCCAAGTTATTTTATTTAGGTTATAGGCCCATATAAGTGGAATTAAATTGATCTGTATTTCTGATTATACACGGTGTTTCCGGTATTACTCAAAACCTCAGACACCCCAACTGATTTTTATTTTTTTTAAACTCATCTAGAGTATTCATCTTTTAATCTGATCGTTACTTTTTTTTTAATTGAATTTTTAATTTTCTGTACAGCTCTACTTGACTTTTAGCTCTACACTCAATAAAATAATTGCTAACTACCATCATAAACCATAAGACTATTTATTTGTGTACGTTACTGCAACGACATAAGGTTTACCAATAGACAGCTAAGATGTCACTGTAAAACACTTTAAAGCTTTGTCACAGTAAACTTCAAATTGGACAGGTAATCGCAGTAAGCAAATAAACTCAATATTCAAAATGACAAGGTTGTAATTAGGTAAGAGTTGAATTTGTTATGACTTATGATAAACATTAAGATTGAACTGACAAACAACGTCAAACTAGTAGCGGAAAAAATAATCGTCCATGTAACCAGCCAGTATTAATACCCCTAAATACTGAAAAAAAGTAAACAACCCTTAGCAATGCGATATACACAATGTTATATTACGAGTACAATAGAATGGGCACGTAAAAAATAACTAATAATACTAATTTAAATAAAAGTATTACCCCCATCAAGATATAGCTCAATCGATTCTACTCTCGATTCTGAACAAACTGTTTTCAGGTTTTTAGTGTTAATAAGGTTTTGTCAAAGAACTTTTGAGATTCATTTTTGTCAACAAGTTAATATGATTGTCACATGTTTCTATTGCTATTCGAATTGCTATTTATTATAGCGACAGCCGTTAGATATTATATACATAAGCAATGTGGCTGCAATGACATAGATAAGGTATATGAATAATCATTATTCGTACTGCTTACAAGCTGTGGGGTTTTCATATAATTATCAAGAGGCCTATCCACATATACATCAAGTATAACTTTATTTTCTATGAAAGGCTATTGCGAATTTAGACAATGAATATTATGTTGGGTTTCTACATTTTAGTTTTATTCCTGATATCTATGAAATGGGTTTATACATTGACCCTTTTATATTATTCTTAACGAATGTAAGTATATCGCAGAATATTTGTCTTACAAAGAGTCATAACAGATACTTGGATAGGTCTCTTCATAACCGATACGAGGTATATGTACTTGACTTTTAGTATGTACCAAATATATCACCAACAAAATATGCTAAGTAATAAGTATAAGTTGCGTATGTTATTCAAATTTATTGTTACTTCTGATTCAAGAATAATAATTTAAAACATAATGTTCTTTGTTACTTTATTTTTGAGAATGAGCACCCAAGGTTATATTACACATAAAGAACTAGATACGGGTAGTCAAAAGAGAAAAATGTAATTACTGTACTACTTAACCAATCAAAAAGTCGCCATAATTGTAATGTTTGACATTGTCGATCATAATATAAATTATTAAAGATTGAAGTGTACTTTTATATTAATGAAATAAATAAATCAAAACTTATCTAATGCAGCGATATTCGCGGTATAATGTGAATAAAACTAATTAATAACCGCTTTATGAAACATCATCGCAATGTAGTTTGAGCGATTTAAGCTTTCTGAAGAAAAACCAAGAACTGCATATATATTATAAGCCATGAGACCAGAATTTATGCATGCATTATAGCGATGTACTTGTGTTCAATTAATATTATATATAGTTACCCTTTATTTTTTTAATTAAATAACACATTATATCGCCTTGAATAATATCGAACTTACGAAGATCTTTTTTTTTCATTGGAAGTCGACAAAATGATCTATCATATCATTAAGGTAATAATTTTTATATAATACGGGCAAGCGAGATTACGTGTCCGTCTAATAATAGGTTGGTTTTCCGTGTTACTAAAATCACATAACGCATATACTCTCATAATGTCATTGATAAAACAATTTTTTTTAGATGCTTTTGTAGGTATTTATGAACATAGTAAAATTTTTAACTCAAATAATAAAAGCACTCATGAACATGGCATTGCGCCTCAAATTATCTGTAATTGACTAACATTTTATTTAAGTTTTCCCAACTACATATCCCGATTGTTAACGTAAGGCGTGTAATGAAATATTAGAATATTATTTTTGGTTGATTATTTTGAATCGATTGCTTATATCAGTAAGAATTCTACTACTTATATTATTGTTTAATGTATTATTTATTAAGATTAAAATTAAACGTTAGCACGTTCATCAACGTGTATTAAAATTAAAAGCTTCGCACGTACATCTACGCGCTTCAAAAGTCGCACGTTCATCCACGCGCTTAAAATACTCGCACGTCCATCCACGCGCTTAAAAGACTCGCACGTTCATCCACGTGCTTTACACTAACACGTCCGTCCACGTGCATCAAACATTGATTCCATAAGATTCATGTTACATTGTGCCATAGGTATCCTCCTTGTTGATATCTACCAATAAGTACCATAATAGCGTTACTTGTATACCTTGTACTACAATCAAAATATTTTATTATTCACGCGTTATTACTTATTACATGATTATGAGTTATGACCAAATCTACATATTATACCTTGTACTGTGATCAAAATAGTCAAACGTACAAAAAGTGTACTGTAACTACGGACGAATTTTATTATTCACGCGTTATTACTTATTACATGATCAATTGATCATGACCAACTCTACATATTAACCGACATGATTAATACACCTATTAATATAACTCTTGATAATGACTGACTCTACATCTGACTCTACATCTGACTCTACATCTGACTCTACATCTGACTCTACATCTGACTCTACATCTGACTCTACATCTGACTCTACATCTGACTCTACATCTGACTCTACATCTGACTCTACATCTGACTCTACATCTGACTCTACATCTGACTCTACATCTGACTCTACATCTGACTCTACATCTGACTCTACATCTGACTCTACATCTGACTCTACATCTGACTCTACATCTGACTCTACATCTGACTCTACATCTGACTCTACATCTGACTCTACATCTGACTCTACATCTGACTCTACATCTGACTCTACATATGACTCTACATATGACTCTACATATGACTCTACATATGACTCTACATATGACTCTACATATGACTCTACATATGACTCTACATATGACTCTACATATGACTCTACATATGACTCTACATATGACTCTACATATGACTCTACATATGACTCTACATATGACTCTACATGATGACATCTCATTTGCCTGAATTATGACTATTGCAATATATAAATCATCATTGCAATTAATTATTATTATTTATTTATTATTATTATTATTGATTTATTATTTGGAGAACCAACAGCTTACAATTCAGGATAGATAATATAACCCTAGTAACAAACAGCCAATTATTAATATTGAATTAGTGTTATTTCAGAAACAAACAATGATATCATTGATTAAATTCACAGCATTATACATTAGTTGTCGATTTTCCATCGAATACATACCCATGATCATCATGGTAATATACGAAGAATGATTTGATATACATTGATCAGATACTTGCGCCATCACTGGCCATTGTAGAATAGTAATAATAAATGTAACCTTTTGCCTGCCGTCAACAAGCAAGAGGAGAGACCAAGCACTTCAATTTTCATGGAATTAAACTTTGTAAAATCTATAACACAGTTAAAATATTTGAGATTTATACTAATGATGATTGATCATATAAGGAAAAACATTTTTGTTTTATAACGAGTTACTACTCGTATATCCGAAAATGATTTCACGAACAACCAGAGGTGACCAAACTTTTTTAAAAGAAATGATAACGATCATATTATTAGATTGTTGTTATAGATTGACAACTGCTGTAACGATACCACTGCTATAACGATAAACATGTTTTTTTAAAACGACTTGACGTACAACATATGCTTTACAGATGAAGATTTAGAACTTAGTTTGATTGGAAATAAACGTTATATGGTAACATTCAATCATGTTCTTGCCAATCAGATTAAACATAGCAAAACTTTAATTTTCTAGTTACGGTTAAGCTTAAGACTTCCTTTTTACAATAAGAAGTCACATTATTAAAACAGATGGATATACAATCCGGCATTTTAATACAATAAAGTTAATTTCATTAAATTTTAAATTCAGTGACAGAATTGAATGACAGTGACACAACTTCGATTTAACGATTAATGTAATGGATTCGATTCACACAAAGTATTTAAAAACTTAGTCCAGGATTTGGGCACGGTCCGGCATTATGCCGTGTCAGATGGAAATGACTTTTGTATACATTAAAAATATTATGATCAATATCGTACTTAACGCATCAAATATCAAGTAACCCTGTATTATATAATTTTCAATTTGAACTAAAATCAACATGTCATAATATGTATACCTACATATTTTTTTTTTTTACCAATATTGTGTCCCTTGACTCAAGAAATTGCAATATTAGAATATTTTATGATTACATATTTTTACACAGCTTATATAATTAAATATTTATTTTAAATTGTATTCCAGATCTGTATAATCTGATAAGTTCGAATATGTATCATAATTAAGTAACAAGTATTTGACCCATGATTATTTTCTTACTGGTATAACAAATGTCACCACTTTTCAAAAACCGAGATGTGAATTTGAAGCAAAATTTTGTTAGCCGTTTTTAACAATTCGAGGCATTGCTAATACAAAGGAAAAATCGTTTAATCAAGAGTTTATTCCTATTGACAAAGTGCCAGTTTACTCATAACTCCACGATTTCTTAAAGACATACTGTCACAAATTGACCGCTGCAGCATATCGTAGCGCTTAATGTGTAAAATAATATGCAATTTTCTGAACAAGTTGTGTTCCATTTTGGATTCATAAAAATAAGAAATCGTTATAACTTTTAATAATACACAGTACTGAGGGTAAGTAAATGTAATGATGACATCTTTTTTTTTTTTTTAACAATAATGTTAAATAATGAGAAGTGATTGACTACTGCACGTTTTATCAATAATTATACTTTTGTTTTATGCGTATTATTGATCTATTGATATAATTTACCACAATTATTTTATTCCATCAGATTTTGCAATATAGTCATGACGGTAGATTATCAAACCAGTTCTACAACGCCAAAGAAAGAAAAATAAATGTCTCACTTACCATAACAATTTCAGTGCACGTTTCGTAAAGTAAGATAATGGTACTTCCACAAAAAAAAAAAAAACCAAAGGAAAGAAAACCTTACGTTCGTGTGGCGTGGCAAAAATCTTTACCGATTCTTGTTTCATCCCACTTCTGACCTGTTGGGGACATTACCGGGTTGATGATGAAAACTATTACTTGTACCATCACTTTACTTTATTCGCTCATAACAAACATATTAACAACCAATTTACAATAAATAATTCAAGACTTCTTCACTACAACTCGTCTGTACTCGAACTGGCCACCGTCACTGTATGACCGCCATTTTTATAACAATCCAACATGGCGGAAACCAGTAACTAGTATGAGTCAATTGATATTCTTTAATACTTTCATCATAAATAACAGTAAGATAAATCAAAATATAAGGCATTAATAAATAATTACTCTTACAGCTAGTATAATAAATGTTACGGCAGAGACATTGCATATTAGTTACAAGCTATTATTGATTTTGTATTACATTCACTAATAGCATTAGTTTCGAATTGACTATGCAATCCGGTTCAACTAGTTACATAATTTATAGTTACCAAAAGCAATAACGAAAACTAAATAGGTATTATGATTCAGATATCATTCTGTGGCCTATTTTACAATAGGCTACTTGCCTCCTAGTCAAATCAGCTTCTTTTTAAGAACTGTCAAAACGAATTTGAACTACTTGTTAATATGGAATTCATATGAAATTGAACTGAATGACGTCACGGTCAACTCAGTTACTTTATATATTTCTACCTGACCTATTAAATAGAAATTGGATTTGATAATAACTTGTGTTCATGTTTTTCTTATAATTATCTGATGCTTTATTTCGTGCATGGTATAAAATATTTTATTTTACTTAACTACAGTCAAGTTCCTTATAGCGACAAGTGTCGTCCGACAGTGACACATTGCCTGCCCAACAAGGAAATATTGACGCCGAGTAACAATGTTACTTAGGCACTGGTCCCACCGCGAGCTAGTAAGTGATGAGCTATCGGCTGACGGCTATAAAAACGAACAACAGTATATTGTACAGGGAGATTTTGTCAACGAGTGTTAAGACGATACGGTAGGGGTCAATTCTCCATACAAACGCTCTCGACTATTTCCTCCCTGGTTTTTGAAGATAGAGCAATGATTTTTTCAACACAGATTGTTATTATTTTTATCTATGTCGGACCGTTTTGATTTTTTTGATATTCTGCTTTTTAAAGACTCCAGAGCCAATCAAAAATTTCCAAAAACGGCCTTTTTCATTGTGGCTCAAAAAAAGGTGTGATACTCAAGATTAGTAACAATTAACCAAAAAATCTAAACGGTCCGACATAGATTATTTCATTTTTATTCAGATTCTCAAATTTCGTTCCGATTGATTAAGTTTTGAAGGAGGAAAGAGTCGAGAGCGGAACCTCGATTTTAAAGATTTTTTTGAAATATCTTTTGACTGAGTTGTTCTTAATGGACAATTTTTTTTCGATAAATCTAGTTAATAACACTTGTATATTTAAGAGTTTTGAATGATTCACGGTTATTTTCATTAGACTTATATTGACCGGGATATAGACCGTGATTACCTTTTTGATTGCACAGTTCTTGCGGTCACCTAAGGACAATTTTCCGCTGGAAAAACCTGGTGTGTACAAAGTTGAGTGCAGTTGTGGCAGTTCTTACATAGGGCAGACCAAGCGCACTATTGCCTGCAGAATTAAAGAACACATTGCTGCAGTCAAAAAGAACGATACTCGCAAGTCTGCTATTGCTCAACATCTCATTGAGTCGGGTGCAAATCATTGGATCGAGTTGCATAGTCCTAAGGTAATTTCGACGGAACGCCACTACATACCGAGATTGGTAAGAGAAGCCATTGAGATTCACAAATATAAAAATTTCAATCGTGAGGATGGCTTCAAACTATCTAATGCAGTGTTTTTCAAAGTGTGGGTCGCGACCCCCAGGGGGGTCGCGGCACTTATCCTGGGGGGCCACGAAGTTTAGGTTTAAGAGAAACTTATGACAGGCTGATTTCATTTTTTCTAACTTAATGAAATCAAATTCTTGAAAAGTCAAATTCTTATTCCTCTTTTTTGTATTTATATATATACCATTGTTGAAAGTGTCAGCTCACATAAATATGAAAGTAGCAAATGGGATCAAGCCATTATGTGAAAATCCAGAACGCACCAATTGAAATGGATACCAACTGCAATTTATTAGCAATCTACGAGTAATCAGATGCTAGTTCCAAAATTTGCTTCTTTCACCGAGGCGTACGCGATTTATTCAAAAAAGGATTCAAAATACAACTTTTTGAGAAATATCTTGAGAATTGTATTTTTTAAACTTTGCAAGCTCTCCACCATAACATAAATATGGATTTCTACGTTCACGTTCATATTGTGTAAAGATGTTGTCCACAACTCTATTTTTGCTAGAAATCCGTTAACTTTATCTGCTGTAATTATGTTTACGTTAAAGATATCGCGGCAAGATACTCGTTTGCTACTTTCAATAGCCAAACATAATCGGAAAATAAATCTGCAAATCCAATTTTGATAACCCCCGACGCAAAAACGATGGGGTGTTATAAGTTTGACGTGTGGCATCGTATATCCCGAACGGATGAACCGATTTAGATTTAGTTTTTTTTTGTCTGAAAGCTGAGTTAGTCGGGAGTGTTCTTAGCCATGTTTCATGAAAATCGGTCCACTATGTCGCGGTCGGGGTTTTTCAAAATTTTAAATTTTAATTTTTATACTTGATATAGCTAATATTTGGCAAAGAAAGAGCTATAAAGGGGCGACACCATAAAATTTGAAAAATTTAAGGAATCCAGTCATAAAAAACCGGGAAGTCAGAATTGAACCGCGACACCATAAAGTTTGAAAACCACTGCTCAGTTTTTCCGTGATCATGATGCATGCAACTGCGTCGAAATATCGGGAGCTCGACAAAAATCAAAAAGGTAATCACGGTCTATATCCCGGTCAATATAAGTCTAATAAAAACTTGTATATTTAACTAAAATTCCCAAGTTTAAAGGGGGGCTCCTTTCCATTTTAGCATTTTCGCTACCGTATCCTCTTAAAACTCGCGACAGCCGCAGGCTGGAGAGAGTTATAGACACGAGTTTACAAAATCCCTACCTCCTGAGTTACACAGACAAAAACAGGAAAACACAGAGAAAAAAAACCATAAAGCACCTTCAATGAAAGGCGGTGTTGTACTGCTCGTTGCTATGCAGTCACGATTTCCTGCCAGATTCCAAATTATAAAGATTTAGACACGTGAAATTTACAAAGTAAATGTAAAACACACTTAAATAATTGTAAACCATCAATTAAATGCATTTTTCATAGCGTATAATATTTTTTTATAGCTAACAAGTCCTTGGATGATTGAAACGTCTTTTGCCTTAAGGATTGCCTGTACGGATTGTATTAATTTTTAAAACTAAATCCATTACTCCCTTGGGAATAAAATAGTACATTATTTTTCAGTACATGTAGACGAAATGTGACCTTTAAACAGCGAATGTGATGAAAAAGATAATCACTCCCGTGTGAATAAAAGAGACACGGCGATGTTATACTAACTCGCCCAGCGGTGAACTATCAATATCGCCGTGTCTCTTTTATTTAAGACGTGAGTGATTATCTTTTGTTCGTTTTTATAGCCGATTGCTCATAGCTTACTAGCTCGCGATGGGAACAGTTCCTTAGACTGTGATAATCGTTCTATTGCGTTAAGGCCGCATGTTGCTTCTCTATATTTATAATTATTTGTTTTGTGTCCACTGTATCTTTTGCTGAGGTGTGCCAATAAAGAGTACCTATTCTATCTTAGGCCCACTTGCACCAACCACTTAACTCAGGGTTAGAGGGCTGTCATCAGTCAAATTCGATATAAAATGGTGGGTTTACCCTCCATTTTCGTTGGTGCAAGTGGCCCTTATCAACTCAGACCATTTAGCACGCGCACAAGTTGCCTTGTCGCGCGCGAGTCCATACCTACATCAAGCGCGACTTCAAGTGGACGTAGTTACGCAATAACGTTCCAATCCATATGAAATTGTCATTAAGTTTTAGACCTTGTATGAAACACAAAAGTCTTTCATTTCAATGACAATTTTAGATGGATTGGAACGTTTCTGCGTAACTACGTCCAAGTATGGACGCGCGCGACAAGGCAAGTTGTGCTAGAGGGGCAGAAATAGGCAAAGATATGTCGGTGTTAAGTGTCAATATATATGGTGAGATAGTCTACTGATATTAGAGAACGATAGAATTAACCCATAACATTCATATTGCATTACCATGTTTGAAACTAGCTAAGCTCGTTAAGCCGACATTGTTAATCAAACTTCTAATTCCCATTAAGATTACCCTTCCTCCTTGTTTCGTTCCCTTCTTCCTTAGGATTAGGGATTAATACTTAGATATTATAAATGGTGAAAATGTTAAATAGTAGGCATATTTGTGAGTGTGTTTAGTAAAACGTCCCACTTTATATGAATAAACTGGCAAAGCGGCTTTATAGCAATCGACAGAGTGGGACGTTTTCCCGTGCACACTCACATTTTAGTGTAATTTTATAATGCTGATATACAGAATTATCAATGGTAGATTTTGAATAAAAAAATATTACCAACAAAGCGCAAAATGGTCCCGTGTGAAAGTTCTATAAAAGCACTAATAAAGGAATTATATTACAAAATGTCATGAAACAAAATATTGCCATGAAAGACGATGATGATGTAAATCATTAAATGTCACCAATTTTTATCATCGCTCCCAAAAAGGACTACCACTAGGCCCTAATGTAGTGAGATAATGATAAGTAGAATTTAAAATGTTATTTAAAATAAGTTTCACCAAATAACCTTGGAGGCGATATGCAATTGGCCGGTAGGTGGCTCGTATTTAAGTAAATATAACCTCATTTTTCTTCCCCAATTGCTAAAAATACCAAAAATAACCCTCCACTTAATCGCCCCGCCGTCCAAAATTAGCTTTACGCGTTTGAGTCACCGCTTTATTCGCCATTATGCAGCGTGCACTTGAGTGGTGACGTCAATACGTGTTTACTCACAGCCGAAAGTACATGATCCCGAATTTGAGTTTGCTCTGGGGAATTGAATGATTTTAGATGTACAAGAACCAATTGGAACCCTAGGCCACTCTACATCAAGCATGTGAAAATGACGAGCAGTAAGAGTAACAATCAGATTTATAACGTCACTATGACATAGTTCTACAGTGGCCTATAGGGTTCCAATTGGTTGACTGTACATACATAATTCTGAATTTGAGTTTGATGTAGGGAATAGGCTAGTTTCCTATACTTAAAATAAAATATTTTATGCAGTGTACGAAATAAAGCACCACATAATTAGAAGAAAAATATGGACAGTAGTTATGTTTAAACATAATTTCTATTTAATAAGTCAAAGAAAAAGATATAAAGTAAATGAATTGACCGTGACGTTACTCCTCAGTATTTCATAGTAATTCCCTATTAGCGAATCGTTTTGACAGTTCTTAAAAAGAAGCTGATTTGACTAGTAGGAAACTATTAGCCTATTGATATATTGTACAGAGGAGACGTCAGAGCCACGACACACGGACAATGGCGATCAAATATATGAAAGAAACGCGCTCCTACTCCCACAGTCTAAGCTCGTGTAGGCAAACGCGTACTACGCTTGTGTGAGTGAGATGACAGGGCGACTTGCGTTTTAGGCGGTAACTGTGAGGTAACCGAGAGCGGGTGGGCGGCACTTTCAGCGGGAAGCAGGGAGTGACCACTGAGACACTTTGTATCGGATATAAATATAGCAGCAGTGTTAATAGTGATTTTTTTCCATTACGCACGGTGTACTTGAGTGGTGACGTCAAACCGTGTTTACTCACCGAGAGCGGTACATGATCCCGAATTTGAGTTTGCTCTGGGTAATTGAATTATTTTAATTATTGTACGGAATGTACAGACATATGGCCCGATTACAATTTTTGTATAAGATGGTACGATAAGCACTAAGTAGATCACACGTCGGACAATGGCTATCAAATATATGAAAGAAACGCGCTCCTACGCACACAGTCTAAGCTCGTGTAGGTGAACAGTGAGATTACAGGTCGACTGGTCTCGTTCGCGAGAGCAGGTGGACGGCGCTTTCAGCGGGAAGCAGGGAGTGATCATACTGTACAATAGGATTTTTTATTATATTGTGAACAGATACACCTTGTATTAGATAAAGCAGTGTTAATATTGACGTTTTTGCCATTATGCACAGTGTACTTGAGTGATGACGTCAAACCGTGTTTACTCACCGAGAGCAGTACATGATCCCGAATTTGAGTTTGCCCTGGGGAATTGAATAATTTTAGTTTATGTATAGACAGACATACTTACGCCAATTTCACAACAGTGACAATTGTCGCCCGACAGTGACACTTCGCGGTTCATTGCCTGCTCAACAAGGAAATATTGACGCTGAGTAACAATGTTACTTATCGACCCAGAAATGAGCAATTCTTTTTTTTTTTTTCCAATAAAAAAATTTTGATTGTTCTAGGGAATTTTAGGTCAATGGTACTCAGAATCACGAGTACTTTCAATCTCACTGGGAGACAAAAAGTGTCCCAGAATTTCCATACATTTTTGTTACCTTCCTCTTTTGTTACCCCATACAACATGTACGGAAAATGGTAACAAAATAAGAAAAATTGTATGGGACAATTTTTTTAACTACTAGGATTGAAAAAGCTAGTAATTCTGAGTAGAAATAGCATTTTTTTTTTTTAAATATCACACTTGTCTTCATAAAAGTGGCAAAAAAAATGCTCAAATAGGCACAGAATTGTCAGCGTCAAGTGTCAATGTCTCTGTAGTAAAATAGCCCACTGTGGTGTTAAAAACATTGTCATTGAAAGCAGTATTTATGGTAATCGTTACGGTAATTTTAATTAAAGTATAGGTACCGCTTTGAATTGCGCGTTTACATTTTAAATAATAATTTAAATTAGATGAGGTATTTGAATTCGTGGTTTGTGAAACATGTGTTGCAAAATTTATTAAAGCAGTCTAGTTTAACTGTCAGAATTATTTATTGCATAGAATACGAGATTTTGCGGTAGATTATGTGAAGCTGTCGACGAAATACGGTGCGTGATAAGTTCAGTTTATTAATTAAATTAATACATGGACCGTACAACTTGCAGAATAAACGTTTGTGTTTGAGGCATTATCGGCTTTTATATTTATGACGCAAGTAGTAAAAAGGAACTTACCTGGAATTCAAATATTTTGTATCTTGCACGAAATATAAAAGAAGCTATTTTTTTAAACCCAGTTTCTATTCAATAAGTCGTATACAAAGATATAGGTAAAGTAAATGAGTTGAACACAATTTCTTGCTAATTCTACATTAACGAATCGTTCAAATTCGTTTTGACAGTTCTTAAAGAGAAGTATCTAATCAGCAACAACTCGAAGGAAAGTAGTCCAATGTATAGTTTATGCTTCCGATTTAGCCTACAAGATGGCAGAACCTCCTATGTACAGCAAAACTTACGGTAACGGTAGATGGTAGCACTTGGTTTGGCGATGACTGTGTGCAGTACTCATACAAGTTGCAGTCGCCTTGCAATTCATCTGTATCGGCATAAAAGCGCTCAAAATTGTCGATATTTATATAGGGTGTTCAACTGGTGTCTGACGTCATCCCCGCACGCGTCTAGACCCTGTGTTTACGTCTGCATTTAGACTAGCCGGAGATTTGCGAAACCGCACTGTGTGTGTTTACAAACATTTTATGTATTAGGTATATGCTAGTTTTTCCTTTGGGTTCTTTCGCCTACTTATTATTTTTAATGTGAAAGCTGCTTATTTAAATAGATAGTTAGATACCTTATAAAAAATGCGCAATTACAGACGCCAATTCGGGTTTCGGCACCGAATGGTAATATTTTTTTTAGTATGAATAGGTAGACGTTTGACCACGATCACACCTGATGGTAAGTGATGATGCGGTCTACGGTAGAGCACGCTTACCTATGAGATACCTATTTACTCTGCTTTAAAGAGAGTAAATTTACTTAAAACTACTACTTTCGAACGAAAGGTATAACTATTGGATCTTGGCACTTTGTTTCGTCGCCCTTCAAGATAAAGTTATTTATTTGCAAACATATAGTAAGGTTGCTAGAATTCAACGGCTGTGCGGAGTATTAGGGTCACCAATGCACATTTTGTTGAATGCCTACAGATAGAACTCACGTCCAAAAAAACTCGTCACTTCAGATGGTTGGCACTATGAATTCAACAAAACACCGTTTGGCCTTGCTAAAGCACCAAGATGTTTATTACTTCATTATGGCCATTATGAATTCATCCAAAAACCGTTTGGCCTAACTAAAACACCAAGTAGATTTTGAAAGCATGTGTTTTAATCTTGATAACATCAGATCAAATACGACTCATTCGGTTTATTCAAATAATCTCAGCTCGTAGTTTAAGATAAAACGAATAGATTTCCTATCCGCCATTATCTTGTAGCTCAGACCCCCTCTTTTTTTCTAACACGATAGCGTTCGGATCCAACCGGTTGTATCAAATGATAACGAGTGTCTAGACGCCTTGTTTAAGTCTAGATTTAGACTGAGCTGAGATTTGTGGCCCAGCCGTACGGCTGTTTACAAATATTTTACCGTAGTCAAGATTTATAGCTTCTGTTGGGCCTGTGTAGCTACCATGAGTTCAGTACAAAGACATACGTAACTCCGTATAGACGGATAATGTCTAAGAAAACAATGTTCATAACTATTCCAAATTTTAAGTCGATAGCATAAGTAGTTCTCGAGATATTTAGAAATGCGACAGACATGACAAACAGACAGACGGACAGAGCGTCGCCATAAGGGTTTTTTTGTACCTTTTGGGTACGGAACCCTAAAAACGTACCTCAAAGTCTTAGGGAAAAGGGTACAGTGACCTAGATGTCATTACACCTTTGGGGAATGCTCAGCTAGATGGCGCTAATATTAATATTTGACATTTTAACATATCAAGTTAACAATGTGGGCCAAATTGTCAAAACAGAGGTTCAAAATGGCAGATGGCAGTCTATGCGCTGTGATTACACATTTTATTTTGACAGTAACTCTCTATAATACTCGATACCCTTTGGTTCAGTTATAGTGAATACATAACTTTAAATATACATAATCTTGAATGCCGGTTTAGGACGGCTTATTGACGTCCCCAGATTGCTTGACTTTGCATAACAGGGAACACTTTGGACAATCGCTCAAGCAAGCTGCAAGCGCAAGGAATGCAATTCATTCGGGCTACACAGGGTTTGAGTGATTCAGCCGGTTATACAGTGGGATCCAGTGAACCGATAAACACGCAAAGCTCTGTGACAAATATTCGCAATGGATGTGGATTAATATAGGTTACAAACAAGTTACAGCGAAAAATGTTACTTTATCTGTTGAATTAGTAAACCTATTATTTTATCAATCAATCATCCTCTTAGTCTATTTGCCACCTCGTTGTGAAAATTTTCAGCTTTTTAAATCAACATCTTCGTGCACTCCGCATTAGGAAAGAAACTTTCTGAAAACCTCAAGAAACCTAGAAATTCAACTTTTTGAATATAGTCAAAGCTTCCACGAAATGATGTTTATTATCACCGTTGAAAAGCGACTAAATTCAAATGACATTTCGCACATAAGTATTTTGAAAAACTCATTGGTGCGAGCTGGGGTTCGAACCCGCGACCTCCGGAACGAAAGTCGCACGCACTTACCGCTAGGCTACCAGCGCTTATTGAGAAAGTATTGGAATGTTTCCTTATAATGTTCCTAAGCAAGAAAATTCCTATTAGGCTATCGCGCATGTTTACAAAAAAGAAAACATAACTGAGCATTTATTTTTTTTGCCACTTTTATGAAATGTGATATTTTTGAAAAAAAATCTGCTATTTCTACTCAGAATCACTAGCTTTTTAAATCCTAGTAGTTAAAAAAATTGTCACATACGATTTTTTCTTATTTTGTTACCGTTTTCCGTACATGTTGTGTAGGGTAACAAAAGAGGAAAGTAACAAAAATGTATGGAAATTCTGGGACACTTATTGTCTCCCAGTGAGATTGAAAGTACTCGTGATTCTGAGTACAATTGCCCTAAAATTCCCTAAAAAAAATCAAAATAAAAAAATTACAAAAAAGAAAGAAATGCTCAATTAACATTTTTGACGAATTTGAGTTATTAGTAACATAGTGGTAGTCTAAGAAGGAGCTACAAGTAGACCATAAATATTATAATTACATACAAAAACAAGTTTAATATTGCTCCACTTGTCCAAATCCACAAAATGCACGGTGACTCTTCTGTATAACGTATCCACTGAACATTATTGTATTAAAGTATGAAACTTAAAGCGCTTCCCTCATTATGCCAAATTAATCCTAGCACAGCAAAGTTTCCATACAAAGCTTTTGTGGAAGCTAAGACCTGGTAAGTTTTAGCAAACAATAACATTCTCATAATACGTTTTATACACAAATTAACATTAACATGTAAGTTTCTCCAGAAACTTCCTGTCGCGTAGATAAACTAAGGGATGAACTGTGCCTTCTGCGGTATTTTTATATCGATTCAGCCTTCAAACCTTAAATAGTGGTTAAGGAGTGGAATGTCCTGCACGAGTCTGTGTTTCCGCATGGGTACATGGGAGAAAATACAACCAGTTTTCATGTTCGTTCAACAAGTTTTTTGGTTAAAATAGCGCCTACGTGCTCTTTGGTTCAAACAACAAGCTACTTGTCATTTGAATCGGCAATATATATGAATCAACAAGTCGATTTTATAAAAACAACCTGACACATATTGTTTTAAACATACGTTTGGCTGATTCAAACGGATAAACCGCAACAAGTCGAACTTGTTAAATTCACAATGCAAATTTCTCTCAGTGTACAATCCAATCTTTAAAGCAAGAGTAAATAGGTATCTCATAGGTAAGCGTGCTCCACCGTAGACCGCATCATCACTTACCAGGTGTGATCGTGGTCAAACGTCTACCTATTCATACAAAAAAAAAATTGAGTGTACTCCTACCCGAAATTAGTCATAACTTTTTCATTCTGTAACACCTACTCTTTTTATGTTTTTATGGTTTTACTCAAAGGTTGTCTGGAAGAGATCGCTCTTCAGCGACAAGACCGCTTGCTCTCTGCCTCTATTTATAATCAATTATTTTGTCTCCGCTACATCTTTTGCTGAGGTGTGCCAATAAAGGGTATTCTATCTATCCTAAGAGCAGGCAAGGCATTTACAACTTCTAATTTTGTGGGTTTTTATAGGTGACAACCTGTCTGCTCATTTTCCTCCCACATAATATATCATTTCAGCAATTCCCGTCAACTTTGTACAATGCCACGTCAGCAAATTTTAATTGATCCTATTTTGTTACCACATTTAGTAATATAATTCGACTTTCGTAAGATATATACAGGATAATTGTTATAATTAAGAAAATATAGATACTAGAGAACCTTAATGACGAAATAAAACTTAATAAAATCTCGATTCATCAACAAAATCTTGGTAACAAAATAGGAATTAATAAAAACAAATTTAACTTTTCCCTTAATTTTTGTACAAAGTTGACGGGAATTGCTGATTTATAAAGATGCTAATTTTAGTTCATATACTTAATTTATTTTGTGAACACGACCAAATTCGTGCACTGTTAGTACTTAAAAAAGTAAATGGACTCTTCAAAATATGTTACGAAACTCAGTTTTACTTTAATACTGCTTTCCTAGAATCCAACCCCTAAAGTGGACTTCAAAATTAGTACGAAAATACTAAATGGTAGTGGATTGAAGTAATTAAACTCTCTGCGGGCATCTCATTTTGACTAATTATAAAATGATTCAGGGTAAGGCATTGGTTCTACCAAAATCGAGAAAGCGATGATCTATCTGCTATCATCATCATATTCATATTCATTTATTCATAAAATTAACAATTTTATATGTCAAAGTTAAAGTTAAATTATCATAATTAGGGTACAATACAATATTACATTTAAAAAATAGAAAATACTCTCAAATAAATTCAATAATTAATTAAAAAAAGAAATGGATGTCGAACAATAATTACAAAAAATAATAATAGTATGTAATCGTATTGAACATTAATTTGCATGTCTTTCCCATCACGGAACAATGGTGTTCCGGACCTTTGGGAGGCGTGCGCGGGGCCGAAGCCAACGCGTAGAGGCCCTTTCGACACTTTAATGAAATGTAAGGGGTACACCGCGCGGATGTTGCCCTTGCCCGTATCATGGGACACACGCAGAGGCAACACCCGCCAGGGTGTAAGGACTATTTGAGAGTTAATGGAATCTAAAATGAACTGGTCTATTTTGATGAAAGTGATGGACTAAATACTGGGCTATGGATAAAAACCGGACGCCTGCCTAATAAAACGGTATCCAATTTTATTTCCGGCAGACGGTGACTCGTCCCCACAAGATGGGCCCCCACAAAAAGCGACATCCAAGATGGCTCAAGGGCAACACCGGTGTGAGAACTCAAGGGTGTCGAGAGGTGTACACCGCTTTCTGCCCAGTGGCTGTTAAGCCACTGTACCAACTCGCGTCTTATGCAATGCAATTTGCATTATTATTATAGTATTCGGAGATGTCATAAAAAGCATTAATAGTCAGCCATTTCCTTAATTTACTATAGAATGTGGCTTCAATTTTAATATTTTTTATGTTGTTGGGTAGTTTATTATAGATACCTGGTCCTGCAATGAGAACCGTTTTATTCGATTTCGCAAGTCGACAACATGCTGAGTGTCAAATGTTTTGATGTTTTTGTGTGATACGTGAACTTTTAAATGTCTTTATCAACAGCCCTTTATCGCCCACTGCTGAGCATAGGCCTCTTTTCTAGTACGCCACTTTTCCCGGTCCTGGGCTAGTCTCATCCAGTTGTGACCCGCTATTTTCCGGATGTCATCGACCCAACGAACCAACGGATGCCAGGCATTCCTTACATTTGCAAGCTGCCACAACTTCGTTAACATTTTAGTCCACCTGCCATCTCCTATCACCTATTACCGACCGGTCTGGCCTATAGCGCAGTGACACTGCCTGCTACGCCGCGGTCCCGGGTTCGAATCCCGGTAAGGGCATTTATTTGTGTGATGAGCACAGATATTTGTTCCTGAGTCATGTTTTCTATGTATATAAGTATTTGTATATTAAATATATCGTTGTCTGAGTACCTGCAACACAAGCCATCTTGAGCTTACCGTGGGGCTCAGTCAATCTGTGTAAGAATGTCCTATAATATATATTATTATTATCATCACCTGCTATCGGCTATAGGAACGAACAGAAGATAGTCGCTCCGATGTAAGTAAAAGACGCGATGATATCGCGAGCGAGTTTACGTCACTGAGCGATGAACTAAATCGCTCGCTTTCTCTGCTCCAACCAAAAGCAGTAAGCGATAGAAATGAACGAAATATAGGACCGCTTCCATGTAAATATAACCTAACCTAAATTAAAATTTTGAAAAAACCCCCGACCGCGACATAGTGGTCCGATTTTCATGAAACGTGCCTAAGAACACTCACGACTAACTCAGCTTTCAGATAAAAAAAATCTAAATCGGTTCATCCGTTCGGGAGCTACGATGCCACAGACAGACACACACAGACACACAGACAAACAGACAGACAGACAAACTTGGGAGCGTTTTTATTTATTTATTTATTATTATTATAAATGGGCTTACACTTTTCCACAGATTAGCCAAAGGCAAAGACGTGGCCTACGATGGAGTGTTTGTTTCGTTTCTATAGCCGATAGCTCAAGGGAGCGAATATTTTTTGTTCGCTTCTATCGCTGATAGCTCATCGCTTTTGGTGAGACCAGGGCATAAATGTATGTTAATTTAAAACAAGGTTGTACAGTTACAAAGAAAATACTAATATTGCAATGTAAAATTATGCTGGCTTTGACTTTGTGCATTTGAAAATGGAACAACGGAGCGGTGCAACGGTGGTGTGGTTTGTTGCAAAGATAATTTATGTTTATGAGACCTGAAGGTTTATAATTGAGTTTATATTGTTTATGTTTAGATATACTTGCTATGCAAGAAACCTGTAAGGACAGTAGGAAATTAGACTTTATTGTAAACAGATTCTATTAGGTATGTTGCATTTATGGAAGAAATATATACAGTTGTGTCCTTTTAAAGGATCAAAAATACGTAAAAAAAATAAGAAGTTATTTTCTGCGTATTTTCAAAAAAGTCAGATGATTATTTTTAATGCATGTAGATTGAAATAAAACTATGGAAACGGATTAAATCGCGTATAATGAATTTATAATTCATCCCGACGTTTCGAACACTTTACTGCATTCGTGGTCAACGGGTGAGTAAGGAAAAATTACAAAATGACATACAAGAAATACTAACAAACCATGACCACAAATAATATAGATTTTTATGGCAGGTCCACACACTATTAATAAAGCTAGTTATACAATATTCAAAAAAATTACCATTACTATGTTGAAAAACAATTCAACAAACGTCGGGATGAAATTATAAATTCATTATACGCGATTTAATCCGTTTTTCATTGTTTTATTTCATGAGTAACTATCGCGGTAACCGAAGACAATATTATGAGCATGTCTCCGCCAACAAACTGTTTTTACAGTTTGGCGGGCACTTTAATAAATGTAGCCAGGTTATTTTTTTCTGAATAAATGATTTTTTTTTATTTTTTTTTTTTTTATGCACATAGATTATTTCAAGATGAAATGTGTGGCAAATCATGTTTAAAAAAGCATGACCAACTAAGCCAAGAAAACTAATTAGACGTCGGTTTTTTTTTTGCTAAAAATATTCTGTAACTCAGTTTCATATTGACAAAAGATACAAGTTTGAAAATTATAGCTAAAAAAATATTTAAAATTAACCCCCCCTTGTTTCAGGAATCGTAAACCGTGGCGACTCATTCCGCCGCCGCCGCTCACGATCCGGTTCCCTCGCGCCTTCGCCCGCGCAGCCCGAGCCTAGCGAGCGGCGCGTGGTCGCCCTACACAGGGTCGCCATGGTGGGCGCGCCTGGTGTTGGCAAAACGGCGCTGATCAGCCAGTTTCAGACCAGCGAGTGTATTAATGCGTATGACAGACAGAGAGGTAAGTCTTTTATCACTACTTTAATCTGTATTACAAAATACTACGTCATAAATTGACGCATTTCGCTAGTGAGCGTGCAAGCCGAGCCTAGCGAGCGACGCGTGGTCGCCCTGCACAGGGTCGCCATGGTTGGCGCGCCTGGTGTTGGCAAAACGGCGCTGATCAGCCAGTTTCAGACTAGCGAGTGTATTAATGCTTATGACAGACAGAGAGGTAAGTCTTTTATCACTATTGTAATCTGTATTACAAAATACTACGTCATAAATTGACGCATTTCGCTAGTGAGTGTGCAAGCCGAGCCTAGCGAGCGACGCGTGGTCGCCCTACACGGGGTTGCCATGGTTGGCGCGCCTGGTGTGGGCAAAACGGCGCTGATCAGCCAGTTTCAGACCAGTGAGTGTATTAACGCGATGGTACAATAAAGTGTTTTACTACTACTACTACTTCGTCATTGTGACCTTGCGCTAGTGAACATGCAAGCCGAGCCTAGCGAGCGACGCGTGGTCGCCCTACACGGGGTTGCCATGGTGGGCGCGCTTGGTGTGGGCAAAACGGCGTTTATGAGCCAGTTTCAGACTAATTAAGTTTATTCAGGGCTTTACAATCATACTGCCAAAAGTGCCTAAGTAACTTTATTGTGTGTATAGATAAACTTTTTATTGTACAAAGAAATATGAAACAGTACAAAGAGAATCCTTTAAGGAATTTCTTCCAGCTAACTTTTGAGTAGGTAAAATATCGCTAAAACCGTTGCCCAGTCCAGCAAACGACGTGGCCTTTGATATCGGTGTCGGGAAAACTAGAACAAAATATATTATACTTAATAAGAATGAAAACCATAACAATTCTCTAACAACACACAACCTAATTAAAAAACAGCTTCTACAAGAACAATAAAAAATTGCATAAAGCGTATGTTATTTTCTACTCAATAATAATAAATACATCGATATGTAACACAATGAGAGTAATCCATCGAAGCCTCTTTTGGTTTGGGGACCGATTTTGGCCGATTTTGCTTAAATAATTCGAAATGCTTTTCATGTGCTACGCTACACCAGGGAAGCGATTTTTGAATCTCGCATACGGTATTTTGTCACTAAAATACCGGTTGAAAACGGTGACTTGCTTATTAATTTCAGTGACAATTTTCTGAATTCGAACGCGTGAGACTCAAAAATCGGCCCGCAGTTTTAAAACTCAATTCTATTTTACTCATAATCAATCATTAGTTCATTACTACTGATTTGCACTAAGCGATTTGCATCTAGCTTTTTCATGAGAACGACTAAGAAGTGGAACTCAACTTCCTGCATGTCTATTTCCAGCCCACTATAATTTGGATCTTTTTAAATCAAGAGTGATTTTTTTTGGGTAAACATGCTTCATCCTAGATAGACTGCATCGGCAGCGGCACTTTCCATCAGCTGAGATTATGGTCAAATGATTTACATATGAATATGAATATGTAAAGATTTAGTAGGTACTCGTACCGACTGTTTTACATTTTGTGAGCACCAATCATCATTTTGAGACTGGCGCTAGTCGGTAAAGAAAGTAGACTTCTAATAAAATCGTTTAACAGCAGTTCGAATCCTGTTGCCTTTTTCTAACGCATGGCACTATCCCTTTCAACTATTTCGTTTCGTTTCGTTTTAGGGTTGGTAATAATTCAGGCATTATCTTATCTGTTCTAGCGCATGCAAGGGGACTTCAAATTACCCACCCTCATGCTACGTAGCAATGCGAACCCAACGGAACATACATGATCTATACTATATTATACTATATCAATACTGATATTATAAATGGGAAATTGTGTGCGTCTCTTTGTTTGTCCTTCTTTTACGGCCAAACGGAGCAACGAATTGACGTGATTTTTTAATGGAGGTATTTAAAAGGATGGAGAGAGACAATGGCTACTTTTTGTGTCCTTCTTACCCCCCACTTGAGGGGTGGAAGTTTGCAGTTTTGCATGGAGCATTCCGCAATTTTCGAAAAGCTAGTTTTTTTTAATAAATTGCAACACAAAATTGTTTATCCAGAATCGGCCTTTTTATTTCGTTTTACAACAATAGATCTTTTTATACTTTTTGAGCCTTTGTTATGCCTGTTACCTGATGAAACGTTTCGTTAAAATTCGCAACAATTTAACCGTTTTCAATAGGAGTATCGCTTGAGGAAGCTATGAGAAGTTTTTTTCGAGTTCATTGTTCACTTGTTTTTTAATTAATCTGAGAAACAGACATTGATCTTGGGATATATTTTTTTAAATGTACCTATAAACGATGTAACATAATAGGCGAGACGATTAAAAAAAACTAAATAGTCCATCAGTTAGATTATCAAAGAATTTTAGACACGTATTTTTACTCTTTTCTCGTAAACGATAAATGACGTCGGTACATTGCGTTGAAGTTTCGCGTGACGTCACGCCTAGATACAATGTTTACTTAGAATTGACGTCACAAGCCCCCACTCCGGAACTTTGATGCTCTATATCGTTGTATTTTTTTCATTAATTAGAAAAAGCGAAAAATATGTGTTCAGTATTTTTGGACGATCTAACTGTCGGACAAATCAGAATGTCATTTTTTTAATGTAGTTGTCATCCCTATTATAAAAACCGAATAATTGTAGCAGTATTTCTGATCATATAAACTGTGTTTGATTTCGATTACTTTCAAAATTATTAGCATTTAATATACATTAACTTATTATTATAATATCTTAGTACAGTTTTGATGGCGATGATAATATTATAAGGATGATAAATTATTATTATCTAACTATACTAATTAATAGATGTCAAAAAGTTGTGTTGTTACAGGAAAGTAATTCACAATATATCAATTCCACGATCAGCCGCCGCAATAAATATTCATTGTACTGTAATCACAAAAGGGGTAGGCAAAGTACATGAAACTGCTAAACTTTATTGTGCCACTCGTGTGACAGGTTGGTACCAGATGTAGTTCGAAAAGGTTTTTCTTCGTATTTTTCCGGAAACGTTCGTGTCATTCTAGTTTAAACACTGTCAGTACATTTCGTACTGACAAATGACTGAAATAGCACGACACGTTCGTAGTACGTTTCCGTAAATATACGATGGAAAAAAAATCACTACATCTTGTAGTCCATCGCCTACACAACAGGCAAATGAACCCAAATCACAAAGTCGACTCTACTCTACTACACCCACGAGAGGAAAAGGGGTAGTAAACTTCATTTCTAACATCTCCCCGTATTTATTTCCCAACGAGTTACGATTTTTTCCTTTTATATACGGACCCATTACAATTGTAACAATTTTATTACACGTACAAATCAAATGAAACCCCATCGACATGGCGGGCACGTATCGTGGCAACTCATTTGTTTTTCCACCCCCATTCCATCCCTTTCACACTCGTTATTCATCCTCAATCCGTCTCTTTTTCACAGCGTGGCGCTTGTAATTCATTATCATCAATTTGCAAGGATATATGTTAACAAAAAAATTGAAAAAGGTCATATGTGATGATTGTTCTTCATTAGAAAATCGACCTTATAAAGTAAGTATAGTTAGGGTTTAAATTAGTATATGAGGTTCTGGTTTAGCGTGTCGATCTGATGTTATATGCTACCCGACCTAACCGAAACGACATTCGTTGACGCTAGACGCCGATAAAACGCAGTCTGTCTCTGTCGCGCCAATACGGAAGAGCGATAGAGATAGCTACGATAACGATATTATCGTAAGAGTTTGTGCATTTGTTTACGTACCCTGGAGTGATTACGATTGGTGTAAATATTTCGTGACATCATAGATTAAATATAAGAAGATCATACCATCCCATACATTAAAATGCGACCGCCTAAGAACGCGCATACACTACACCACACATAGATGGCGCAACAAAAAATGCCTTGTTGCCATCGATTATTTGTAGATTGGCGTTAAGAGTCACACACACACTAAGCGTTACTGTCAAAGTGAAATGTGTAATCACAGTGCATAGACTGCCATCTCTTGACACAGGCTTAAAACTTTTGAACCTTAGTTTTGACAATTTGGCCCATATTCTTAGCTTGATATTATTATGTTTTAAAATGTCAAATATTAATATTAGCGGCATCTAGCTAAGCGTACCCCAAAGATGTAATGCCATCTATGCCACCGTATCTTTTTCTTTATGGTACTGAGGTACGTTTTTTTCTTAGACTTTATCTGTCTATACGGAACTTTATATCAAAAGGTCAAAAGTAACACTTTTTTTTTCAGACATATTTTTATGGTGCCATCTATGTATGGTGTAGTGTATGTGCGTTCTTAGGCGGTCGCATTTCAATGTATGGGATGATATGATCTTCTTATATTTAATCTATGGTGACATACACGCCTTTAATTTCGGTCGATAATAGTACATTTCGATACAAGTGCGAAAAAAAGCCTTTTCGCACGTGTATTGTACGACGTTTTTCAGTACAGATGACCCTCCGAAGTTTCGACCTGGCATATAATGAACCACTTCTCGCACTAGTGCAGCACACGTCGTACAATACACGTGCGAAAAGGAAATTCGTAACTCGTGTCGATTTAAAACACTCCCTTCGGTCGTGTTTTAATTTATCGCCACTCGTTTCGAACTTCCTTTTTTACGCACTTGTATCGTAATGTACTATTATGCCGGCCTATAAAGAGCCGCTTCGTTATTCAAATACTGATAAAGTTGTATTTAATTTTAATCTACAAAAGTAGCATTGTGTCAAATTGATTTAAGTTTTGATTTATTCGCCTATGAAAGATGATAAAATTAAAATTTTGAAAAAACCCCCGACCGCGACATAGTGGACCGATTTTCATCAAACATGGCTAAGAACACTCCCGACTAACTCAGCTTTCAAACAAAAAAAACTAAATCGAAATCGGTTCACCCGTTCGGGAGCTACGGTGCCACAGACAGACACACACACAGACAAACAGACAGACAGACAGACAGACAGACAGACAGACAGACAGACAGACAGACAGACACACAGACAGACAGACAGACACGTCAAACTTATAACACCCGTCGTTTTTGCGTCGGGGGTTAAAAATTGAAAACTGAAATAAATGTCAAAAGCTAGTTTCGTAATAAATAATAAATTATGAAATAACACCAATTCATTATAAATAAATATTGGGGACACCTTACACAGATCAACTTAGCCTCAAACTAAGCAAAGCTTGTACTATGGGTGCTAAGCGACGATATACATACTTAAACAGATAAATACATACTTATATACATAGAAAACATCCATGACTCAGGAACAAATATCTGTGCTCATCATACAAATAAATGCCCTTACCGGGATTCGAACCCAGGACCGCGGCTTAGCAGGCAGGGTCACTACTAACTGAGCCAAACCGGTCGTCAATTATGAGTTTCAACTATTTATTGCAACCTGTGATTTGTAATTTTTATACAAAAATAACCGAAATTTTTTATACAAAAAGAACTTTTTTCAAGCCGGCGGCAACCAATAATATTATCTATTTTCTAAAGTCATAAAGTAAAATTTCTATAAGCTGAAGACAATGTTAATGGCCCATCACTAGGACGCTGGCAGGCAATATGTGACGCTTCCCTCACGAGTCACGAGGAGGCCATGAAATGAGCGAGTTTCAGAAAAGTTAATTTAAGAGACAATGTCAACGATAATTCCTCTGACCCATTTTGCAATAAGGCACAGCGGGGCCATCTCGACTGGGGGTCAATCCATTTTTTTCATTATTACACTATGATGTTGAGTTCTACATGTATCCATTGAACACGCCTACCATATACAACCGGTGGACACTCTATTTAATAATGCAAACATTGTAAAACATAGAAAAAATGGACCAGTTACAGTTACATTTGCCCCCCAGTCGCGATCTTCTCCGCTGTACCTTAGTGACAATTGTCGCCCGACAGTGACCTTTCACCGGTCATTGACCTTTCAACAAAGAAATGCACACTGAGTAAAATTGTTACATTTACCCACCCAGAAATAAGCACAGATTTTATCAGTGTCAAGTGTCAATGTCACTGTGGTGAAATACCCCCTGGTAAGGGTAATTTTGTCTTATCATAGATAGGTATTTTGCTCCTGGTCCATCAATTTCAGAAGTCTGTAACTAAAACTAACAGCTGAATTAACGTGATGACTATGAAATATAAATTAAGTTACAATTTACGATTTCACTCGTATGTAAACCATGACATCTTTCGGAAATACTTGATACTTTTAACTACTTATTGACATTTCATATGCGAATACGTTCACTACAGGCTTGCTAATCACAGTTTCAATTTCTCACAAGGCAAAGATCATAAAACATTACATAATAATATTTTTGAGTTTTGAATGATTCACGGTTATTTTCATTAGACTTATACGCTGTGACGCGCGCGAAGGAGGGTAAATCGCGCGCTGTCTACGCAACTTTGACATCCACCCGCTTTCGTCAGTTTTCCGTGATCATGATGCATGCAACTGCGTCGAAATATCGGGAGCCTTCCGGTTCGAGCGCCATCATAGCGGTCTCGTGTCGTGAATAATTTCTTTTTCTTTTGCTCATTAATATTGTTTAAAGTGTAATATCGATAGATTATTATGCAGTAAACTAATGCTGTAGTGAGAAAAGCTGATGAAGAATTAATCTCAAAACGCGTTTAGCCACTTTTTCGTCGTCAACGGCCGGTAGTGCACGTGCTCTTGTAAAATTTAGCTATCAATTTACAAGTGCCACCTCACCGAACACTGTCGTACTTACCATACCAAAATCAAAAACAATTAGCTCACATCACCTTGACACTGGCAAAATAGTTCCAATGGACTGAGGTCATTTAATTTTAAAAACTTAACTGCGTCGAAATATCGGGAGCTCGAAAAAAATCAAAAAGGGTAATCACGGTCTATATCCCGGTCAATATAAGTCTAATACCAATTTTCACAACTGTTTCAATTCGATTAAAATTAGGTTTCTAGTTTTCTCCACTCGCTCTTACAGTGGCCACACGCGGAACGCTCACGTCGTCTGCAGCGACAGCGGGAAATTCAATCTCCCCTCCAGCTCCCTCTCCCCATCTTCATCAACTTTTTGCGATTAATCCAAAGCGAGTAATTGTCTTTCGTGTTTTATAACGTCTTGGCCAGATATGAGATTTTTCGTATTTATTGTGTATTGTGACTTAATAATTTTGATATATAATTGACGACCGGTCTGGCGCAGTCGGTAGTGACCCTGCCTGCTACGCCGCGGTCCCGGGTTCGAATCCCGGTAAGGGCATTTATTTGTGTGATGAGCACAGATATTTGTTCTTGAGTCATGGATGTTTTCTACGTATATAAGTATTTATATATTATATATATCGTTGTCTGAGTACCCACAACACAAGCCTTCTAGAGCTTACCGTGGGCCTCAGTCAATCTGTGTAAAAATGTCCTATAATATTTATTTTATTTATTTATTTATTTATAATTACATACGCGTTGCTGACTCTACAAACACTTTTAATTTACTATTTAGTACAAAAAAAAATCATCCGGAGTTATGAACGATGTTTTCTAGTCTAATTAATGTATTTATCCATATTCTGAATATGTGATCAAGGTAAATTACTTAGTAGAATAAAAATACTTAAATATAAATATTATTCATACAATTCTAGAAATGCCTTACATTTTTGCTACAAACATTGCAAACGACCGCGTTTATTTTTCCCAAGTCCCACATACGAGTAGGTACATGAATGTCCTACTGCAATGTAACAATTAACAAAATGTACTGTTAATAGCAACATGCACCTACTAGCCGTAAGCCGACTTCTAGCCAAGATTACTGGCGTTAACACTAAGTAGCAGTCAAAATAAATACATAATTAGTGTTATATGAAATTCTTACGCAGATTGACTGAGTCTCACGGTAAGCTCAAGAAAGCTTGTGTGGTGTTTACGCGATTAAGTCCCGTTTTGTTCTAAAATTATGAGTGCAAATCGTGTTAGTCTAAATCAATATAATAATATTATTATTTATATAATTTTTATATATTTATATAATTTGTATTCTTTTGTTAGTGGTTTTGTATTTTACTTTTATAATCATATTATAAAATAGCCCAACCGACCGGTCTGGCCTAGCGCGTAGTGACCCTGCCTGCTACGCCGCGGTCTCGGGTTCGAATCCCGGTAAGGGCATTTATTTGTGTGATGAGCACAGATATTTGTTCCTGAGTCATGGATGTTTTCTATGTATATAAGTATTTGTATATTACCTAATTTACCTATATATATATCGTTGTCTGAGTACCTGCACCACAAGCCATCTTGAGCTTACCGTGGGGCTCAATCAATCTGTGTAAGAATGTCCTATAATATATTTTTTATTTATTTATTTAACCTAAGAAGTAAAATAAATAATATTCTTAATAATACACAGATTACACCCACGATTCAAAAACAAAATATGCTCGTCTCACGAATAATTGCCTTTACCGGAATTCGAACTCAGGCAGTCACTGCCCACTATGCCAGACAGGTGGATAACTATCTTTGTCTCATAGAGGAATAAGTAAGGGAATTGTAACTCCATACATCAGTAAATGCGGCATAGTTAAGTGAGATCATGCGTCAAATAGCGTGAATTATCAGTACCACTACTCGATACTAGGTGGTAACCGTGTCTCGTTTGGACAAAAATGTAATATTAGGACAGTTTACAACTTATATTACAAGCAGAAGGAATTGAAAACAGAATACTGATTAATACTATTGTAATATTAGCTAAAAATTGGTGAGCATTAGACTCTTCGTTCGTCGTGACATCTATTGAAAAGTAGCAGTACTGATCATTTACGCTAGTTGACGCGTGATTGACGCGTGATTGTCGCTAGATGTCACTTAACTATCCCTATACATATAACTCGCATTTACTGATGTATGGTGTTACAACTCTTCCCTTTACTTATTCATCTATGCTCTGTCTGTCGTTTTTTCCGTATTGGTACGACAAGACAGTCGTATATGTATATCTCGCTACGGAGTAGAAACAAATGTACTCTTGGCTATAGGCCCTGGGGCCCGTTTCTCGAAAGGTACAAGTCTTGTATTACAAGTGCGCGAACTGTCAAATCGTATGGGTTTCCATGGAAACACACTTGTAATACAAGGCTTGTACCTTTCGAGAAATGGGCCCTGATCTAGACAACTTGTAACCAGTATATCGTCACTACTTTTAAAAAACCTCGTATCTCACGCTGTTCCTCAAAGTTAAAACGCAGTAAGTCTATATGCATTCCATACATACTTACTACAATTTTCTTTTCATTGACAGACGAAGATACAAGTTTTTTTTAAAGTAGTGACGATATGTAAAGCCTCAATAAAAACTTTTAATGCGATTTTAGGGATTGCAGAGCCACTACCAGTCCCAGAACCTAGACTGAGATTTCCGGTACTGGGAAAGAACCGGGAAATGGTTCTTCGGTACTTTTCTGTACTGAGGGTACATTTGTGAATAAAATTTGAGAATAAAAAATAAAATAAAGAATGAAATTTAATGTAAAAAGTAGCTATATAAAAAAGTTGTATGAGTTTTGTTATATGTAGGTATTTTTAATAGGCTGTAATGCAAACGTAATAGGCAACTTATAAGAATAGTACATTACTACAGAGGCCGGGACAAAGGGGGTTGCCGGCCGAAGACATATAGACCCGGATACGTCTGAGGCGGGCAACCCCATTTCCCGCCGAGGTATGTATAGTGCTTTTCTCAAACATGGTATGAAATAAATAAAGTCTACTGAAAATAGTAACTTTGGATGGCTGTATCTCGAATCGAATTTTCGTTCCCCTTTGATACTCCGTATACGCTTATAAAAAAACAAAAAGTTAAAAAAAAAAACGAAAAAATTTTTTTTTGTATGAAAACGCACCCAAAATCAAATATTGTCTAGGGCCCGTACCAGTTGCAGTCGGCACGTCTATAAAGCCCCTTATAGTTTTTTTTTTAATTAGCTAAATACCTGGATGTTATGTCACAATTATCTGTGTTTGGAAATTAAAAAAGAAGACTTTGCCGGCCTTGGCCTGCAAGGTTTGTATGAAATTCCATTGTCTATCAATCGTCCTAGCCGCACCTGCAACGTCATACTTCGCTGCCAATTATAAGGCACATAACATCAATATTTCATACCATGTTTGAGAAAAATATAATTTGTACGGGGTAGGCAGATAAATAGAACTACCCGGTATTGTTTATTATACATTGTCCATCGCACAATATGCAATAAAAACTTTTTACAGACTAAAAACACTAGGTACCGGTAGCCATTAGAATAAGTATGCAACTGTGTCGATTGGAAAAAGGTAGTAACCGCCTGACCTTTCTTATGAAGATAAGACTATTTATAAAAGAAAGGTAGTGCCTAGGTAGCTATTAGAACAAGTATGTTACTGTGTCGATAGAAAAAGGTAGTAAGCGCCTTGCATTTCCTACGAAGATAAGCCTATTTAGAAAAGATGGATACAACTGTCGCATTGCTCACGCGACGATGTCACGCGAAAAGTTGATCTAATTCAAATCGAGCAAAACAGTGGAAGGTAAAGTAGGTTCTATGATATGAAGCATTTGGGTTTTAAATTCTAATGAATGATTTTGTGTTTCAAAAATTTGCAAAAGCAATGTATGCAAAACATTACTTTATAAATGTACCTACTGACGGTCCGCCGATAAATGTGACAGACAGACAGACAGACGGACAGAGTCGCACCATAAGGGCTGCTTTTGTGCCTTTTTGGTACGGAATCCTAAGAAATGGTGATAGTTATTCGTGAAAGTCAATTCATTGCCCATGGCTGGAATCAAACCAGCTGAGCCATTCGGCCATTTATAGTTCACAGAGAAGAGGTCGATTTTTTCCAAGTATATGCATTTCTGTTAGCCTAGCGGTAAGAGCGTGCGACTTTCGATCTGGAGGTCGTGGGTTCGAACCCCGGCTCGTACCAATGAATTTTTCTGAATTGATGTGCGAAATGTCATTAAATTTAATGCCAGTCGCTTTTTGTTGAATGAAAACATCGTGAGGAAACCGCACTAATTCCAATAAAGCCTAGTTACCCTTCGGGTTAGAAGGTCAGATGGCAGTCGCTTTCATAAAACAAGTGCCTACGCCAAATCTTGGGATTAGTTGTCAAAGCGGACCCTGGGCCGTGGCAAATCTTCATTATCAATATGGACGAACAATATCGTCATACAAGTTAAAATTAATGTTAATAGCGTCGTTCACTGTTGTATCAACATCGAATTGTTTGTTACTCTCTCTGATTGGTCGATAACGCGATAGATAAAAAAATGTGTTTCACATGCAGAAAAAATTGCCAGGTACCGCAAATTTGTATAGAACGTGTATAAAGTTCTAATTATTTTAAAAAAACCGGGACTTAATCGCGTATAACTACATATTAAACTGACCTCCAACGTTTCAAGGACGGCGTTGCCCCCGTGGTCTCGGAGAAGACTGGCTTGAAATGACATCAACACCTTGAAACGTTGAAACGTTGGAGGTCAGTTTAATATGTAGTTATACGCGATTAAGTCCCGGTTTTTTAAAAATAATTATGTGTAATAATCGTGAAAGTTTAAATCAGTGTATAAAGTTCTAGTTTTGAAATTATTACAGTTTACTATGGTGAACTGTAATGAAATATTAAAGTTGACTAAGGCCCATTTACACCAACCACTTAAATCAAGGTTAGTGGGCTGTCATCTGTCAAATTCCATATAAAATGTAGGGTTAACCCTCGGGTTAACCCTACATTTTCGTTGGTGCAAGTGGCCCTAAGTGTCAAAGACTATCCAACACTGAAAAGTCAGCACTTATAGTTTAGTCTGTGGTGTCCTAATTCACAGATTACAGTCGATGAGTAGAAAAAGAATTTCACCTTGAAATACTTATTGATTAAAATGAAATCGTTCAATCCAAACTACTATCGGCCCAGCCACGACATTGGTCTAAGCGCGACAGCGGTGAGCGGCAGCCATACGTGCGCATGAAATGTCTCATCGCTGTGTCTCGCTCCAATGTATGGCCGCCCGCCGCTCACCGCTGTCGCGCTTAGACCAATGTCGTGGCTGGGCCGTAAAAGTTATTTCTTTCTTTCCAAGAACATCGCTACGGCACCTTCATTAAAGACAGCCGTAGCAGGTGCTACGAAAGTTCTACGTCGCTACGACGCTACGCCGCAGACTGACGAACTTGGCTATTATTGTTAGGTGAACAAGTTGCATTCAAAGTAAAACTTTAAAATTACCTCCAGGACCACCAAGTTGAATTCCTAAAATGTTGGATTTGCAAAAAGTTGAATTTGCAGGATGTTGAATGTTAAAATGTTGAATTTGCATTATGTTGAGTTATTTTTATGTCCAAATTGCATAAAGTTGAATTTGCAGCTTGTTGAATCCTAAAATGTTGAATTTGCAGAAAGTTGATTTTGCGGTATGGTGAACCCTAAAATGTTGAATTTCCATAAGATTGAATTTGCAGTAGGTACCTACAGGGTGTAGCAAAGGTCCGGAGTGATACTTTAACAGCTGATAGGGTTACTAATGACCCTGTGTAATGACCCTAAGTGCGATACAGGTGAAAAAATTTCGTAGTTCGAAAAAAATGAGTTTCGATTTTTTCCGCTTAAATATTAATCAGGACATTGGTCTTGTCGGCTGTTGAAGTAGGGTGCATTGGGTTAATTTCGAACGCCGTCTAATTTTGAAAGTCACATAAAAATCACCATTATTTCCATCATATCAAGATTCCCCTTTCAAAATTACCCGAGCGTTTCTGTACGTCGAAATTATCTCAAAGCACCCTATTGATTTTTGTTACATGCTATATAGTTTCAGGGCATATTTAAGTTCCAAGACTCCACTGATGAGCCTTTTCGAAGCATAATGCCTTAAAATTTTGTTCCCCGTTACAGTAATGGGTTATATACAGTCTGAAGACTGAAATTCAAGGCCATCAAAGGTACATTTTTTTCTCCTATTAGGACCAAAAAGCTCGCGATTCTGAGTAGAAATCATATTAAAAAAATACCCATGTTAAAAAAAGATTCCAGGAATATAAACTTGAGTTCTTAAAATGTTGAAATCCCGAAATGTTGAAAGTATACATTTTGAGAATTCAACTTTTTGATATTTCAACGTTATGAGAATTCAACATTTTGCGAAACTGAAAAAAATCAACATTCTGGGAAAGTCAACATTTCGGGATTTCAACATTTTAGGAATTCAACCTGGTGGTCCGGGAGGTAAAATTATTGTGTTGGTTTGTTATAAAACTACAATCTGTGAAGAAACTACTAGTACAATAATTAATAACTTTGGAGCAGGATTCTTGGAACCAAAGGACTTCAGAGAGCTCTCTGAAGTCCTTTGGTTCCAGAAATCCTGCTTGGGTAGCTACCCATGAGCCTCATCATCCGATACGTGGAGATGGTCGAGAAGCTTCTGAATAGCTGAAGGATCTTTAGGATCGTAGGTAATAGGCGAGACGACTAAAAAAAACTAATTAGTCCGTCAGTTAGATTATCAAAGAATTTTAGACACGTATTTTTTCTTTTTTCTCGTAAACGAAAAATGAAGACGGTACAGTGCGTTGATGTTTCGCGTGACGTCACGCCTAGGTACAATTTTTACTTAGAAGTGACGTCACAAGCCCCTACTCCAGAACTTTGATGTATATCTTTGTATTTTTTCATTAATTAGAAAAAACGAAAAATATGTGTTCAGTATTTTTGGACGATCTAACTAACGATTACGGACTAAACAGAATGCCATTTTTTAGTGTAGTCATCATCCCTATTGCACAAAAGATATACCAATGGGTCTAACTATTCTTTATACACAAACTATAATAAGTAGTAATAAATAAATAAATATTATAGGACATTCTTACACAGATTGACTGAGGCCCACGGTAAGCTCAAGAAGGCTTGTGTTGTGGGTACTCAGACAACGATATATACTTATAATATATAAATGCTTATATACATAGAAAACATCCATGACTCAGGAACAAATATCTGTGATTGCACATATAAATGCCCTTACCGGGATTCGAACTACCGAATGCGCCAGACCGGTCGTCAAATATAATAATATTAGTTATTCATTATAAACTATCTCACCTAATCTTTCTAGACGGAACCACCAGCCCGGAACGAGCGGTACTCACCCGGAAAACATGATTATGATAATGTCAATAAAATACGCTTGCGGAAAATAAGACGGACGGGGTGGCATTCAGATACGAAACAACGGTTTGACCACATTTTAATGTTTTTATTATGTGAGTCATGGATGTTTTCTATGTAAGGTACAGCGGGGCAAATCTCGACTTGGGGGCAAATATAACTGTTCCATTTTTTCTGTTTTACAATGTTTGCATTATTAAAAATAGTGTCCACCGGTTATATATGGTAGGCATGTTCAGGATACATGTGGAACTCAACATGACAATTATATGTACCTTTAGACTCACCCAGATCCCACAGTCAAACTGTGTAAACAGTTTTGGGGGACATTGTATTTACATTTAAGTTTTAATGTAAAATGTTTTATTAAAGAAAAAAGAAAGAAAAAAAAACATCATAGTGTAATAATAGAAAAAATGGATCAGTTACAATTGCCCCCCCGTCGAGATTTTCCCCGCTGTTCCTTATAAGTATTTGTATATTATATATATCGTTGTCCGAGTAGGTACCTGCAACACAAGCCTTCATGAGCTTAGCGTGTGACTCAGAGTCTGTCTGTGTAAGAACGTCCTATAATATTTATTTATTTATTTATTAGAGAATTATTTCATACATCATCATCCTCTTTTCGATATCTCGCCTTTCGATCGCCACGGTTCATGAGAGTTCTCGATTAGTATCATAAAAGTAGAAAATTTTTTTAAAGTTTTTTTTTAGTATGAATAGGTAGGTAGACCTTTGACCACGATCACACCTGATGGTAAGTGATAATGCGGTCTACGGTGGAGCACGCTTACCTATGAGATACCTATTTACTCTTGAACTGATGAACTTTGTAAATATTTAAAACACCTATGTACCTACACAGCTTTGATAATAAATATTATCTGATCTTATCTTATCTTTTACATTTTAGTCGGCTCGATTCCCAGACGAAGCAAGTGATTCTTAGAAAATCTTTGAATGCAGAAATACTAACTTTTAAAAATAATATAAAGTCTTGTTCCAGAAAAATACCCTGTCTACTATATTAAATGTATTTTTCCTCATGTACCATAGTTTTGGGACAACCTGTATATATGGCATCAGTGTTCCCTTCCTTTTTAAATCTCGCGAGCATGGTGATGTACCTATACAACTTTGCCCCCTTGTATAACAAATAACTAAAAACACCTATGTACGGTCGACTACAAAGAGATGTATACACTTTTTCACCTAATTGCATTTTAATAAGGTGAAAAAATGGATACATCTCTTTGTAGTCGACTGTACCTACACACCTGTAAGTCCTATAAGACAGTGATATAATCATCGCATAATAATCTAAATATATAAATGAAGAAACTGACTGACTGACTGACATATCGTCACTACTTTGAAAAATCTCTGATCTCACGCTGCTCCTCAAAGTTAAAACGCAGTAAGTCTATATGCATTCCATACATACTTACTACAATTTTCTTTTCATTGACAGACGAAGATACAAGTTTTTTTTAAAGTAGTGACGATATCAATGCACAGCCGAAACCGCTGGTCCTAGAAACTTCAAATTTGGCACGTAGTATGTTCAATAATTAGAGGAGCACTAAGAAAAAAATTTTCAAAAATCACATCCTAAGTGGGTGAAAGGGGGGTTCAAAGTTCAACGTCTTAATAAGATTACTTTTTAGTACGCGGGCGAAGCCGCGAGCAAAAGCTAGCGTCATATACGATGACGTATGCACATGGGTGTATATCGCGAGGACATCAATCAGTGGCGCGACATGTCACGACATGCTGATTACTGCGTGATACGGCGTGGCCATGAAATTAGAGATTTTATAAAAAAAATTTTTTTTTAGTATGAATAGGAAGACGTTTGACCACGATCATAACTGATGGTAAGTGATGATGCGGTCTACGGTGGAGCACGCTTACCTATGAGTACGTATTTACTCTTGCTTTAAAGAGACCTGGATTGTACTCTTGCGGAAACACAGCCTCAGGCAGAGCATTCCACTCCTTGGCGGTTCAAAGTGCAAAAAGTTTATTATTCCATTTCCAACGTATAATAGTGAGATGAAAATATTTATTAGTTTTACATTTCTGGAGCTACTAACCTAAGGGAGAGATTTCATAAATTAAGTTTTCGCAAGGGTTTACAAGTCAGTAAGAAGTTCTTCAGGTGTGTACTAGTTTCAAGGGTCGGAAACCTTCGGATTCCCATTCGTCCATAGGCTACTAGCCCTATACTTATAGGCGTATGGTATGATTGTTTGTCATTGTAGTGCTATAAAAAATTATCATCTAAGTCTGATTTTCGTCATGCGCGGATCCAGGGGGGGGGGGGTCATGGGAGTCATGACAAATCAAATAGACCACGTGACCCCCCCTGGGGCCCCGGGCCTTTACCACGAGACCCCCCCCTGGGCACTAAGATGGATCCGCGCTTGACTTTCGTGTCACACGGACCGATCGCCTGGAGCGATCCGCTCGACCAATTTGTATCAAGTTGATGTTGTCGTACTCGCGGACCCGTCCGCTTTACTCTTAAACGCTCCCTGAAGTTAATACATACTAGTCCGGTGCGGATCGCGAGTTTCATGGCCCCACATGTGTATGAATGTAGGTAATTCTCTTTAACTCGGTTACATATAACTTAATTTTCCCGCTGAACGCGTAACTGTCGTGTCTACTTCAAATGTGAGGTTAATGACGACATTATACGTGGAATTGCATGCTAAACATGCTCACCCTTCCCTGTCTCTACATTCTGGAAACTGCCGTTTTTGTTAGGAAACATATTACTTTGTACGACCATGTTAAAAGTGCCCGAAGACAAGACAAACTATTGTTACCAGCAAAACCAAACTTAGAAATGTTTCGAGATAGCCCCCACTATAGATCTGTGATAATTTACAATCAATTACCAAAAACCATAACAAGTGAACAAAAAATACAACCATTTATAAACAAACTTAGATCATTGTTAATACGAAAGGCATATTATACAATCGAGGAATTTTTATCAGATAGAACACTAGAATAAATAAATAAATAATCAATGTAATTTAACTCTTTTTATTTTTTATAAATATCTTTTTTTTTTTTTTTTATCATATTTAATTTAACTTAATTTAATTATTTAATAGTTGAGCTTTTATGATGACGAAGATAATTATTGACTGACATGTTCTTATTTTTACCACATTATTATTATCACATATTTTGCTTCTTTTATTGTGTAATGATTAATGTAGTTCTGTTTATAACTTGTAAATAGCTACAATTAGTTTTTAAGGTAATTGCAACGCCCTAACAGGGTATCATGTACCGACTTATTGTATCTTTACCACCTGTATATGTAATGAACATGAATGCAATAAATTATATGAATTATGAATTATGAATTATTTTGGGTAGAGCTGGACCGTAAATGTAGAGTAAAATACGACTTTATCTTCTAAGGTAGATTGTTCAAATCGGGAGAAAATATTTGAATAATAATCACGGTCTATATCCCGGTCAATATAAGTCTAATGAAAATAACCGTGAATCATTCAAAACTCTTAAAATATTTGAGGTTTATTTTACTAGGAAGTGTTGAAGTAATTTGTAGTTATCACGCGAGTTATCAAATAAATTGTGGTACCCAGCCAACATCATAATCGCTTATGCTTCTTTAGCGTTTCGTAGCTTTCCCTATCGCTCTTCTGTAGTGGCACGACAGAGACAGATTGCGTTTTGATCGCCACCTAGCGTCAACGATTGTAACTTCGGAGGCAGATTTTTAAGTTTATTAATATTGTCAAGGCTAATTCATATATTATTGCGCACTCCGGTCGGTCAGATAGATATCTAAATATATAAAAGAAGAAGCTGACTGACTGACTGACTGACTGACTGACTGACTGACTGACTGACTGACTGACATATCAACGCACAGCCGAAACCGCTGGTCCTAGAGATTTCAAATTTGGCACGTAGGTTCCTTATATAGTGTAGAGGAGCACTAAGAAAGGATTTTCCAAAATTCATCTCCTAAGGGGGTCAAATTGGGGTTCAAAGTTTGTATGGGGAAACAAGATTAGTTTGACTATTTTATTCGAAACTTCACAGGAAGATTCCTTAAGACATATGACTGAATACGTGTTTCAGGTTTTTTGAAAATTTAACCCCTAAAAGGGTGAAAAGGGGGTGATAAAGTCAAAAAATCAATATGGGTATCGTTTTTATGGTTTATCGGGTCGCTGATCACGATAAATACAACGTTTTTAAAATCTACCGAGGCGGAAGTGAAATACCTTCTCCCCTGTTGTGGTGCAATGGGGTTTAAATATCAAAAAAATATATTAAAGAAGATATTGACTGACTGACTGACATATCAACACACAGCCGAAACCGCTGGTCCTAGAGATTTCAAATTTGGCACGTAGGTTCCTTATATAGTGTAGAGGAGCACTAAGAAAGGATTTTCCAAAATTCACCTCCTAAGGAGGTCAAATGGGGGTTCAAAGTTTGTATGGGGAAACAAGATTAGTTTGACTATTTTATTCGAAACTTCACAGGAAGATTCCTTAAGACATATGACTGAATACGTGTTTCAGGTTTTTTGAAAATTTAACCCCTAAAAGGGTGAAAAGGGGGTGATAAAGTCAAAAAATCAATATGGGTATCGTTTTTATGGTTTATCGGGTCGCTGATCACGATAAATACAACGTTTTTTAAAATCTAACGAGGCGGAAGTGAAATACCTTCTCCCCTGTTGTGGTGCAATGGGGTTTAAATATATAAAAGAAGATATTGACTGACTGATTGACATATCAACACACAGCCGAAACCGCTGGTCCTAGAGATTTCAAATTTGGCACATAGGTTCCTTATATGGCGTAGAGGAGCACTAAGAAAGGATTTTTCAAAATTCTCCTCTTAAAAGGGTGAAATGGGGGTTCAAAGTTTGTATGGGGAAACAAGATTAGTTTGACTATTTTATTCGAAACTTCACAGGAGGATTCCTAAAGACATATGACTAAATACATGTTTCAGGTTTTTTGAAAATTTGACCCCTAAAGGGGTGCAAAGGGGGTAAAGTCAAAAACACAATATGGGTATCGTTTTTATGGTTTATCGGGTCGCTGATCACGATAAATACAACGATTTTTAAATCTAATGAGGTGGAAAAGAAATTTTCTCTCCTGTTATTGTGCAATGGGGTTAAAATATCCAAAATAGCCATAAGTATAGCTTTAGTTTTTATCTTTACTTCTGGTTCAAGAGATTTCTAATTGACACGGAAGTTCCTTAGAGGAGCACTAAGAAAGGATTTTTCAAAGTTCACCTCCTAGCATGATAATTTGACAGGGGCAAGGACAGGGACAGGGCCAGGGACAGGGACAGGGACAGGGATAGGAACAGAGACAGGGACAGGGTCAGGGACAGGGACAGGGACAGGAACGGGATAGGGTTAGGGATAGGGATAGGGATAGGGATAGGGATAGGGATAGGGATAGGGATTGGGATTGGGATAGGGATAGGGATAGGGATAGGGATAGGGATAGGGATATGGATAGGGATAGGCATAGGCATTGGGATTGGGATTGGGATTGGGATTGGGATTGGGATAGGGATAGGGATAGGGATAGGGATAGGGTTAGGGATAGGGATAGGGATAGAGATAGGGATTGGAATTGGGATTGGGATAGGGATAGGGATAGGGATATGGATATGGATATGGGTAGGGATAGGGTTAGGGATAGGCATTGGGATTGGGATTGGGATAGGGATAGGGATAGGGATAGGGATAGGGATAGGGATAGGGATAGGGATAGGGATAGGGTTAGGGATAGGGATAGGGATAGGGATAGGGATAGGGATATGGATAGGGATAGGGATAGGGATAGGGATAGGGATAGGGATAGGGATAGGGATAGGGATAGGGATTGGGATTGGGATTGGGATTGGGATAAGGATAGGGGTAGGGGTAGGGGTAGGGGTAGGGGTAGGGGTAGGGGTGGGGATAGGGATAGGGATAGGGATCGGGATCGGGATCGGGATCGGGATCGGGATCGGGATCGGGATCGGGATAGGGATAGGGATAGAAATAGGGATAAAAATAGGGGACGGGGACGGGGATAGGGATAGGGGAGGGACGGGGACAGGGACGGAACGGGGACGGGGACAAAGATAGAGATAGGGACGGGGATAAGAATAGGGATTGGGGTCGGAATAATCGGTCGGCAATCGATATTTAGGCAGTGTAAAATGCAGGTGGCCCAGTGGGAAGGTATTAGTAAGTAGGCATCGGCGAGTATCCTGCATCCGTAAACTATTACATTCAATGTGCTGTAAGAAGATCGTTGTTTGCTTGCCTTTTATATGTTTACGTTTGCAATAAGTATAAGCAAAATGGAAAAAATTGTAAGCGATAATGCAAGGAAGTACTTTTTACCCTACCGACCATAGCGTCGAGATACTGGCTATGTGGGTTGTATGAAGTTTCCCCAGTATAGGTAAAAATATATAGGTAAAATACATACATATTCGCACCTACGCTGTGGTCGCTGTGTAACAATTCTACAATCATTGCAAGAATTTCTTTTAAAACAATATTAATATGTGTAAGGTACAGTCAGCCAAAACCGGACCGTACAGCAAATAGATTAGTTACAATGGCCCTCCAGTCGAGAATTGCCCCGCTTTACCTTAATCGAAATAATCGCGGACAGATGTACCTACAAAGAAACCTACGGATCCAAATGAAAATCTTATTTTTTGTAAACGTTTCAATAAGAATAGTTTTATTACGCGGGCGAAGCCGCGGGTAAAAGCTAGTATCTGATAGCGACTGTGCTACAATTATTTGAATCTGACACCGTGGGCCTGAATAACCCGAAAGATTTTAACTACGCATTTTTGATGTAAAAACAAACAAAAAATATTATTAGACTTTTGTAACTTTTGGACAAAATACATTTTTTCAGATTAAATTTTTACTATTTTTGAATGTATTTTCACATAAAAAATTAATGTTAATGATAAAAGTGGCACTTAAAATGAGTTTTAACGTTTTTTTTTCTAAAATCTTCATTCTAAATTGGCGTTAAGTGTTGTTTCAATTCTTCAACTTTATTTCCAAATAAAACATAACTTTTTCAATCTCGTATTTAAGACATCATTATTCGAAATTAAGCCATATACTCGTGAAAAATCGTGTGTGAGTTTGTGGAAGGCTGATCGATTGAAGAAGCACGTCGCCTGTTCCATTTTCGGTGTCTGAGCTGGTTAAGGTAACTCGGATTCAAGGTAAGTCTGGACGAGCCGAGATTCGAGGAGCCTGGCCAGCCACCGCCGACTGCTGCATCGTCGCCTACAGCCGAACAAGGTGAGTGCTTCCCACAATTGACCCAGCCTATCTTAAATTCCCTAATTTCTTGTCGTGTCGTTCGTGTCGTTAAGCTATAAAATTAATCGAATACAGTCCACATATATAATTTAAAGATATCGAAGTAAAATAATCCCCTACATTTTTTGGTCCTTCGAACCGGATAATTGTAAAGTGACCGTGGTTAATTTTCGATTTAAAACCCTTTCATTATTAGTTAAATTGTTCGTTGTGAAATCATAAAAACATTGGAGGGTAAGATTAGAAACACTTGGCTTGGGCGTTTTTCCATTAGTTAAGAAGGTGCGTGTTCATACTGTGCATAGACTAAAATTTGTTTCGAGTTTCGATTTAGTGAATTTCTGAACGCAACCATAACTGTCATCGCTGTTGTGTCAAAGTGAAAAGTAAACATAACCTCAATTGATTCCTTACATAAATTAAATTTATATTAAATAGTTTACTAGAGTAACATGGCAACGGAAAGTTTTGATAAAAACCGTGTAGGGCGGGATTACGCCTTTGTGCGGATGGAGTTTATTCATAGCAGTTGCGACTTAAAAGGTTATTGTTTGAGTGACGTGATCAGGCTGGAAGAGGAATTTCACGCCTTTCAAGTTGATTTATTGACGGCGACTGCAGCTGGTGACCGTAAAAGCGAACTGGAAATATCGGCGCAGTTCGAAAAAATGGTAAAATCTATAAAAATACGTTTATCGGAAACAGGACCCACCGTGTTAAAGACCAATGAAAATACGACTTCAAGTGCTAAATTGCCTAAAATAACTATAGTTCCCTTTGACTCTAAAATTGAAAATTGGGTATCGTTTATTCAGATTTTCGACTCACTAGTTCATAGGAAAAGTATACCTGCAGTTGAAAAGCTTCACTATTTGTTATCAAGTGTGACCGGGTATGCCTTCGATTTGATAAAAAATTACCCATTGTGTGACGAAAATTACATGATCGCGTACAACACACTTAAGGAGCATTTTGATAAAAAAAGAATAATTGCTAGTCTGTTTTATGAAAAAATATTAAACTGTGAGGTGGCAAGATCTAAAAGTCCTTCTGAATTAGTGAGAATTTGTCGAACTTTTAAAGAAAATATTGAAATTTTGTCAAAGTATAAATTACCCGACAGGAATTTTATGCTATTCCATTCATTGTGGTCTAAATTGGACGCTAGCACAAAAGAAGCTTTTGAGCTTCAACTTCATTCAACCACGGAGATTCCTAGTTATGAAGAATTAATGTCGTTTATCGAAAAGCGGAGCCAAGCATTAGAAAACAGTCTCGGTAAGTCGTTAACAGTTAGTAGTAAACCGGTGTCGAACAAGCCAGTGCTTAATAAAGTTAAATCTTCATTTCTTGTTCCTCCAGTGAATAATGTGAGTGACTGTGTTATGTGCTCCGCACCAGGGCACACATTTGAGCATTGTCCAAAATTTTTGGAATTGCGGCCAATGGATAGGTTCGCCCAAGTGAAGGAAAAGAAACTTTGTATAATGTGTTGCAGGCCATCCCATTCAGTTAAGAATTGCAAGTCCTCGGTGTCTTGTGGCGTTTGTAAACATAGACACCATACATTATTGCACTTTGATAAGGAGTTGGAACCGTCCACTCGGCAAACTCAAGTGACATTGACTGTCCATAATGCAAATGCACCAAGCCTGTTCTCGACGGCTATTGTAATGATAAAAAATAAATATAACCATTTAGTACCAATTCGTATGCTATTGGATAATGCTTCCGCATGTAATTTTGTTACATTAGAGTGCGCTCGAAAACTAGGAATACCAATTAAAGTTAACTCACCATCGGTGAACGGTGTCGGTCTAGCGTCAACGGACACTTTTGGAATTGTCGATTGTGAGATAGTCCCGGCAAATGGGGACTCATCTTGCACATTTTCGTTTGAAGCGTATGTGCTTCCTAAGATCTGCCCTGATATGCCACTGGAGCCACTTAAGGTGTCGTCCTGGATGCATCTAAAGGATTTAGATCTCGCTGATCCATATTTTCATAAGTCTGGACCAATAGACATGTTGGTTAGTGTCAACCTTTTTGCTGCGGCATTACAGTCTGGTGTTGTCAAGGGCAACCCAGATGAGCCCATAGCCGTCCGCACGGTGTTTGGCTGGTTGGTGATGGGTGAGTGCCCTAGAGACATTAACACTTCTCGTTCTCGTTGTTCTAAGGGGTCCGGAGGTGATATGGAGAGGTGTTTTCTCGTGTCGAGTCTTTCATTAGACAACAGCATCAAGCGCTTCTGGGAGTTGGAAGGCTTTGATCTGCCTAAAAATATCGTTTTGTCGAAATCGGAATTGTCGTGTGAAAACCAAATGGAAAATTCATATTGTCGCAGTCCCGAGGGAAGGATGGTAGTACCATTAACTTATGTCGACCCTCAGGACAAACCAAGGTTTTCAAATTCTCGTGAGATAGCTCTCAAGCGTCTCTTAAATTTAGAGAGGAAATTTAAATTAAATCCTCAATTTCGGACAGCTTATGTCAATTTCATGGACGACTACTTAAGTTGTGGTCACATGGAGGAGGTTGGTCCTCCAGTGGTGTCTGAGGGTCAGTTCTATTACATACCTCACCATGGAATTTTGCGGCCAGACTCCGTCACTACGCCTCTGCGTTGCGTTTTTGACGCTAGCGCCCGAGACTCTTCGGGGCAGTCTTTGAATAGTGCGCTGCTGCCAGGCCCAAAATTGCCAAATAATATATTTGATTTGCTGGTTCGTTTTCGATGGCATGCAGTAGTGTTCACCGGGGACATCAAGCAGATGTACCGGCAGTTTCTTGTCGCTTTACAGGACTGCGACTATCAACGCATTTTATGGCGTCCATCATCTGATGAGTCTGTGAAAGATTATCGTTTGCTCACAGTGACCTATGGCGTGTCCTGTGCTCCCTATCAGGCGCTTTGGTGTATATCCAAGCTAGCAAAGGAGTTTTCGTCTCGCTCTCCCCAAGGTGCTGCAGTATTGGCTAGGGATGCATATGTCGATGACATTGTCTCAGGTGCAGACTCTGTTGAGGATGCGTTAGTGCTACGCCAACAGTTGGTGGAAATATTATCGTCTGCGCAACTTCATTTGCGCAAATGGACATCAAATAACCCCGAGTTTCTAAAAGGTTTACCTGGTTCAGAACTATATTCGGAACAACTTCACAACTTTGAAAACGTTCATGATCTGTCGCTAAAAATTCTCGGCCTGTCATGGCTTCCCAAGGAAGATACCTTCACATTCAAGACCTCCTTGAATGATTGTCGTTGTACAAAGCGATCGATCCTTTCGGATATCGCCCGTATTTTTGACCCTCTGGGCCTATTGTCGCCTGTCGTATTTTTCGCAAAATATTTAATTCAACTCCTATGGGTTTCTGGTGTCGATTGGGACAACGAGGTTCCTACTGACATCGCCCAAGAGTGGCGTAAATTTAAGTCACAATTGGTGAAGATGAATTCGTTATCCATTCCCCGTAGAATGGTTGAATCTTTCGTATCGTTGCAGCTTCACGGGTACTGTGACGCCTCGGAGAAGGGGTACTGTGCTGTCATTTATTGTCGTGTCGTTCAAAATGACGGAACTGTTGTCGTGCGCCTTTGTTGCGCTAAAACCAAGGTGGCTCCACTTCGTAAATGTTCCATTCCGAGGTGCGAGCTGCTAGCTGCTGTTTTGTTGTCGGATTTAGTCGTCTCGTTTACAGACGCTTTAAAGGGTGTTCATACTGTCGATGACATCTATGCTTGGTCAGACTCGACTGTTGCGCTGACTTGGATTCGTTCGTGTTCATCCAAGTGGAAAACCTTTGTAGCCAATAGGGTTGCGCACATACAAGAGAATATTTCTCCTGAAAAGTGGCACCATGTTTCTGGTTTGGATAATCCTGCGGACTGCGGCTCCCGCGGCTTGTTACCTGCTGACTTAATCGAGCATACGCTATGGTGGGCGGGGCCTACCTGGCTGTCCAAACCTCAAGAATCTTGGCCACAATCTGAGATCTTTCCAGATCAAGCCGCTTCGAACGAGCAAAAGATATATAGCTTGCTCACGGCGTCTAATATGTCTATAATCGATGACATATTAAATCGATTTTCGTCCCTACAACGCATATTGCGCATTCTTGCCTATTGTTTTAGGTTCATGCACAACTTACAAATGTCATCTTCGAGATATACAGATTTGAATCTGTCACCAGAAGAAATTTCTAAGGTTCTTCTTTTTCTAGTAAAGCATGTTCAGGAGCAAGCCTTTGCTTCGGAATTGCATTGTTTATCGAAAGATAAAGCCACTCACTCCCTATCGAAACCCATGCGGAAATTGGCGCCGTTTCTGGACGACCGTGAATTGCTAAGGGTGGGCGGTCGCCTTTCTAAAGGAGAACTGTCGTTCGATGTGAAACATCCACTACTATTGCCTCGCGATCATAGGTTGACCACGCTGATCATAGAGGATTATCATCACCGTTTTATGCACCCTGGATTGCAAACATTGCAAAACTTATTAGCCCAAGAATTCTGGGTTCTATCGGCAAAAAGGGCTATAAACTCTGTTGTTTCATCCTGCATGAAATGTTTTCGGGCTCGTCTTACTTTGGAACCGCTCACCATATTACCTGAAAGCAATATGGTTGATGCAAAATTAGGTCCACTTCAGAGATGGAAATTGCTCCAAAAGATCCATCAAGATTTCTGGCGCAAGTGGCACGTCGAATACCTGCACACCTTGCAGCAACGCCATAAGTGGTTCGATGACCAGAAAAACATCATCGTCGGGACGCTCGTGCTCATTGTCAATGAGCAATGTAGCCCCATGAAGTGGAAGATTGGCCGGGTGGTACAACTCCATCCAGGGAGCGATGGGATCTGTCGAGTAGTCACGGTCCGCACAGAATCGCGCGAACTTAAACGCCCAGTAGTTAAACTGTGTCCACTGCCTCTACAAAATTAAATTGTCTAATAATTCACTATCGTATCGTATCATTGTAAGCACTAACTTTATCGTAGATTTAGATTAAATTTCATATTTAAACGTATGTAAACTTAAACTAGGGAATTAACCCAAGCCATATTGTTCCTTTTTTTCTTATCCTTAGCATACAGTACTTGTGGAAAATACGTTGCATTTTGGCGGGCGGAAAATGTTAAGGATTGTAGCTTTAAAAATATATTAAAAATAATTTCGCCTGGCAACATTATGCAAAAAAGTAAAAAAAAATATAACTGTCGATTCACTCCCTCTTTTCCCATGTCGTCTCGAGGAGCATGTCGCGCTAACCTTTTCGAAATTAAAGTAAAATATAATATACTCGTGAAAAATCGTGTGTGAGTTTGTGGAAGGCTGATCGATTGAAGAAGCACGTCGCCTGTTCCATTTTCGGTGTCTGAGCTGGTTAAGGTAACTCGGATTCAAGGTAAGTCTGGACGAGCCGAGATTCGAGGAGCCTGGCCAGCCACCGCCGACTGCTGCATCGTCGCCTACAGCCGAACAAGGTGAGTGCTTCCCACAATTGACCCAGCCTATCTTAAATTCCCTAATTTCTTGTCGTGTCGTTCGTGTCGTTAAGCTATAAAATTAATCGAAAACAGTCCACATATATAATTTAAAGATATCGAAGTAAAATAATCCCCTACAATGGGTATCAAATCTAAAAGTAGCTATCAAAGTTTAGGTGTCGAACTTTCAGATTAATTAATAAAGTTCTGAAAATCCGTAGAAAAGGGTTCTTGACACTTTTGTTGGTTAAATCATAATTTACATTTTTTTTTTTAATATCATGGTACCGTCAGCTGCAGAGAAATGTAGACCCTCTTGCATATAAATTTGTATGCAGGGGGGTATAATTTTCTCTACAGCTGACTGTATTTTTTTTTTACCGCCGCCTCAAATCTCTCAAAAGAAGGTGGTTCTCTATTCGTCTGTATTTTTTTTATTTTTTTTAATGTTTGTTCCTCGATATCTCCGTCGTTACTGGACCGATTTTGAAAAAAATATTTTTGATTGAATGTATATGCATACAGATTGGTCCCATTTTTCTCAGAACCCAGTTCTGATGATGGGATCCTGGAGAAATCGAGGGAACTCCTCAAATCTGAAAAGCACACATATGGCGATTTTTTTGTTTTTAAAGGATCAGCATGCATTTACGTACGGAACAGTGACATTTGGTGCAGTGGAACTGCTGATGATGGTCAGAACGGAACTCCTCAAATCTGAACGGCACGCTTATAGTGACTTTGGTATTTTTATAAGAACAGCATGCACTTACGTCCAGAACAGTGACATTTGGTGCAGTGGAACTCCTGATGTTGGTCAGAACGAAACTCCTCAAATCTGAACGGCACGCTTATAGTGACTTTGGTATTTTTATAAGAACAGCATGCACTTACGTCCAGAATAGTGACATTTGATGCAGTGGAACTGCAGATGATGGTCAGAACCGAACTCCTCAAATCTGAACGGCACACTTATAGTGACTTTGGCATTTTTATAAGAACAGTATGCATTTAAGTTCAGAACAGTAACATTTATTTAGTTTTATTTGTTAAGCATATTGACTTTTCAAGTCAAATTTTGTCAAGCTTCGATTTCTTATAATCGGATTCATGAGGAATTGAGGAAACTCCTCAAACTTTAACGGTATACGTAGGTATATTGATTTTTGTTGCCATCAAATAATTAAAGCATGAAAAGCAGTTTAAAAAAATACCTACACATTTCTACATAATCCAATATTCGCAAGTAGCTTTCACCAGAACCCCAAAGGCGGCGGTTTTTTTTTTTAATTATTACAAACTAAGTTTGCCCGCACTAGTACGCAGTGGTTAATTTCTTGTCAGGCCTAAACTTCAGAGGGCCATCTGTACTGATTCACGTGCAAAAAAGAAATTCGTTACTCGTGTCGTTTAATCGTTTCGGCCTTCCTCTTTTCCGCACTTGTATCGTAATGTACTGTTTATTGAAATAAACCCTTAAATGGCACCTCTATGATCGCACAGAATTTTTATAATGAAACTTGGTGTTTTGGGTTCAGTTGGGTTGTTTAAGGGAAAAATATGTGAAAAAAAAAACATAATTGATTTTAAATGGTTTTTCTTAAACGTCACTTATAGATGACATTGCCAACTGCTGCTTAACATAAAGACGTCACTTTGGACGGACATTGCCAACAACACATGCACATTGCTAACATAGAAAAATAAAACATAAACTTAAAGAGACTTGTGCTTGTTTCAGATCCTGACGCTGAACAGAAAGTATCCATCATGCTAAACGGAGAAGAATCAGAACTATACTTCGTGAACTGTACTACTTCTAAGGTAAATTATCATATTAAAAGTTTATAATGTAGTAGTTTAAAAGTTTATAAAAGTAGCCTATGTCACTCTCTATCCCTTCAAGTATCTCCACTTAAAAAAACACGACAATTCGTTGCTCCGTTTTGCCGTAATAGACGGACAAACAAACAGACACACACACTTTCCCATTTATAATATTAGTGGTTGCTCGGTATGTAGTCGTAAAATGGAACGCAGACTTTATACGCACGTGTAGAAAAAATACAACTTCTCGCACGCTAAACAGCCAAAAAACGGGCACTTTTTGAGTAACTGTATTAAAAAAATTGTTTCGTTGTAAGTTATCCGTAAAAGATAGGCATACGCCATGCCAATCTCTTTATGACGTTCGCGATGAAAAAAAATAGTCAAAAATTAAGCTAAAACCTGTGAAATCTTTCAAGTCTGACCTTTCAAATAAAATCAAATACATGTTCATACTCAAATAGTCCCAATAAACAACTGGAGTTGAAATATGGGTACATTACTCCGACACCAATCTCTTTGTGGCGTAGGCTTCCAAACGTAAAGCGTAGCGGACCGTGCTAAGGGGGCTGTGTTTCAGGTCGATTCGAGCGGACGTTGGTATCAAAATGATGTTTGAATCAGCGTAACTCGAAAAAAGGTAGCAAACGTTGTTTCATTATTCTCCTAGCGTTATCTCGGCATTGGAGGCAACCACGGCTCATGGAAGCCTGGGGTTCGCTTTGACAATGAATCCCAAGATTTGAAGTAGTAGTTACTAGTTTTACGAAAGCGACTGCCTTCTGACCTTCCAACCCGAAGGGTAACTAATAGGGCTTATTGGAATTAGACTAGTTTCCTCACGATGTTTTCCTTCACCGAAAAACGACTGGCAAATATCAAGTGACATTTCGGACAGTTCAGACTCATTGGTACGAGCCGGGGTCGACCCCGCGACCTCCGGATCGAAAGTCGCAAACATATTTAATAGTGTCTTATTTAAAAAAACCGGCCAAGAGCGTGTCGGACCACGCTCAGTGTAGGGTTCCGTAGTTTTCCGTATTTTTCTCAAAAACTACTGAACCTATTAAGTTTAAAACAATTTTCCTAGAAAGTTTTTATAAAGATCTACTATTGTGATTTTTTTCAAATTTTTTGAACATAGGGTTCAAAAGTTAGAGGGGGGGGGACGCACTTTTTTTTCCTTTAGAAGCGATTATTTCCGAAAATATTAATATTATCAAAAAACGATCTTAGTAAACCCTTCTTCATTTTTAAATACCTATCCAACAATATATCACACGTTGGGGTTGGAATGAAAAAAAATATCCGCCCCCACTTTACATGTAGGGGGGGTACCCTAATAAAACATTTTTTTCCATTTTTTATTTTTGCACTTTGTTGGCGCCATTGATATACATATTGATACCAAATTTCAGCTTTCTAGTGCTTACGGTTACTGAGATTATCCGCGGACGGACGGACGGACGGACGGACAGACAGACATGGCGAAACTATAAGGGTTCCTAGTTGACTACGGAACCCTAAAAAAACATACGAGAGGTATTTTAGCAGCTTTCTATGTAACATACCTACATTACCTACTTTAAAGTAGTTATACTCTGTCAAACAAGTCTGTCAGTGAATAAGAACAAAGAAAACTATAGGTATCCTTTTTTCTAGCACCCTAAAGAAAAGGATGCATATAGTTTTCTTTGTTCTTATTTACAGACAGACTTGTTTGACTGAGTTTAGGAACTAAATTCACCGCTTGATGTCGTTTTTTGGCCAAATGCAAACTGGCCAATGATATGATTAAAAAACAACAGAATTAAATCGGTTCCGTGGTCAAATCATCAGGGATCAAAAATTATTGAAAATGTTAAGTGAACAACAGCGTATGTAATTAGCAAAGAGGATCGAGTATTATAGAGAGTTACTGTCGAAGTAAAATGTGTAATCACAGTGCATAGACTGCCATCTCTTGACACAGGCTTAAAACTTTTGAACCCCAGTTTTGACAATTTGGCCCATATTCTTAGCTTGATATGTGTTAAAATGTCAAATATTAATATTAGCGCCATCTAGCTGAGCGTACCCCAAAGGTGTAATGCCATCTAGGCCACCGTACCTTTTTCTGTATGGTACTGCAGAGGTACGTTTTTTTCTTAGACTTTATCTGTCTATACGGAGTTATATGTATATCGTCACTACTTTAAAAAAATCTCATATCTCACGCTGTTCCTCAAAGTTAAAACTCAGTAAGTCTATTATGCATTCCATACATACTTACTACAGTTTTCTTTTCATTGATAGACGAAGATACAAGTTTTTTTTAAAAGTAGTGACGATATGTCTTTGGTATTAGTGAAAGTAAGGCATTGCTGAATTAATAGAGCAACATAGCCAGGAGCGAATGTTATTAAGTTATTATGTCAAAGTGGAGAGAGCAAAACGATAAAATTTTGCTTCTACCATAAGTGTAGGTATTCAAGTCACCCTACTCATCATCATTATCATCCTCCTTGCGTTATCCCGGCATTTTGCCACGGCTCATGGGATCCTGGGGTCCACTTTGACAACTAATCCCAAGATTTGGCGTAGGCACTAGTTTTTACGAAAGCGACTGCCATCTGACCTTCCAACCCGAAGGGTAAACTAGACTTTATTGGAATTAGTCCGGTTTCCTCACGATGTTTTCCTTCACCGAAAAGCGACTGATATATATGAAATGACGGATTACCATTATGTTGCATAATTTTTTTTGTCATATTTTACCTTCGCATAGCAACGCTTGACATAATCCTCTTTTTGCAGAATGACTTTTTGCATTAATTTCTTGGCATACTATCATTTTGCAGAATTATTTAAAGCAGAGTAATACAATGGCATAATGGTAAATTGTATAATAGTCGTATAATCGATTTATTGTTTTGTCGAAAACTGTGTCGCATTCTATTGACTTGGTATTCTGTCATTTCGCACAATTGTCGTAGGCAGAATAATAAATGGCATAATGTTGATGCACAGAATAATGTCACTTATGTTTTATTTCTTTTTTACATTACAAAGGGTTTTCTGGTTTACTCACTGTCAACCTAACACGCTCCTCCTCGCTTCGCTCGTCGTCGCACCTAAACCAACTCTGTGACATATCAGATTCCTGTGTCGTGTGACTATTTTATCTGGATAGGGATTCTTACCTAATGTATATTAATAACATAACACTGTCAACCTAACACGCTCCTCCTCGCTTCGCTCGTCGTCGCACCTAAACCGACTCTGTGACATATACGACTTCTGTGTCGTGTGAGTATTTTGTCTGGATGGGGTTCTAACCTAATGTAGGTACATTTCTGGCAAAATTACAGTCAGCAACATGAGTATTATGATATGAGACATAAAATTATGCAATTCAAAGTCGATGATATTAGCAGTATGCTATTACTAATTCGGTGAAATGTAATGTATACTATACACAATTCGGCTATATTAAAATCGACAATATTAGTATTATGCTATCCAGAATTCTGCCAAATAAATGATATGCGATATGACAGTTATGCTATTTGTACAATTATGCAAAAGTATCATTCGGGTTAAAATGTTTCTGCGAAAGCTGCTATGCCAAATGTATTTCGGACAATCGATATTCTGCAAGATAAAGGGAACCCATGAAATGATATTTCGCACATAAATTCCGAAAAACTCATTGGTGCGAGCCGGGGTTCGAACCCGTGACCTCCGGAACGAAAGTCGCACGTATTTGCCGCTAGGCCACCAGCGCTTCAAGTCACCATACTCATTTTAATAAAATATGACGCCATCGTATTATGAAGCAGAAATTTATGTTGAAACATAATTCAAATCATCATTCGCTTGCCCTTATCCCAATTACTTGGGGTCTGCGCAGTCTTTTTCTTCCACATCTCTATATCGGGCGCCATCTCATCATTCACTTGCATTCGTTTCATATCATCTCTCACGCAGTCCATCCTTTTCTTCGGCTTTCCTCTCCCGCTTCCTCCTTCCACAATCATCCGTAAAACTTGTCTCGTAACATGACTTTCACAATTATAATTCAAATATCATTTTAATATCAGTACAAGTTCGAATCAGCCAGCAAGAAAAGCATTATTCTCACTGATGAAGGGCTGAAAGGTTGACTGACCTGCTTTATCAATGATTGATGTTTTGGCTTGATGAAGGTACGTGTGAGCTGACATACTTAATAATCAAACGAACTTACCTGTGAAGTTTGATTACAATTATACGAGTATCCAAATCCGAGACAACAAATATTATTTACTATGCAGCACACGGAATCGTACCGTCCAAAGTCACACATTTCAGAGATATAAAATTTAAAAAACAAGTTCTCGCCATGCATACCTACTACCTTCAACATAGCCCAGCGCCCTGCGGCGTAAACCCATCATTATTTTAGAGTAGATCTTTTTGTGTCGTGAAACCATTTTATTGTTATTTTCGGGGTTGGGGGCGGGACTTTGTTGTCTCGGATTTGGATACTCGTATAATTGTAATCAAACTTCACAGGTAAGTTCGTTTGATTATTAATTATACTTCCTATCCAAATCCGAGACAACAAATATTATTTACTATGCAGATGTTCAGAGCCTTGCATGTCAATACAAATACTGAATGCGAAAATAAAATAAAGTATGGACATCAAAATATGATATAGTGTTAAGTTTCGTATGAGTACCTACTTAATGGTAGGTATTAAGTATCTGATGATGTGACGTCATGATGACGTCATCAAGCAAATTAAAAGTTATTCCTATTATTTAAAGTTAAGTTATTCCTATTATTTTATATAATAACCTATTGAAAATGTTATAATTATATTAAGCTTTAACTTATGAATGTTTTTGATATTCCCTGGTTATGGTAACACTGATTAGTTTGCAATTTCTAAGGTCTTAGAACGGCGCTTTTTGGCTTTTAATGAAATGTTTTTAAATTAGTATTAATTACGTTTTAAAGTCAAGGTCATTATAGTTTCATCAGTTTTCATTTAAGGTTTTTCTGATGTACAAGAAATCTCATGTAAAATTATGCGTAGCAACAAATTCCCTTTTGTGCATTGGCAATGCAAGCAATAAGTATACGCAGTTACAATGTTTTATTTATATTCTAAGGTAAATTAAAAGTCAAATTCAGTTACTATGCAATTAAAAAGTAAGTCCATACAATGCCTTAGTATACTACTTTCTAAATATTGTTTTAAAACGTCATATCACTTTGTTCATATAACATAAGTAACCTGGTAAGTATTATATTAATTTATATAGATGCCAACAAAAAAGGCTCCTATACTTAAAAAGGAAGAAGTAAACTTAGCTAGTTACTAGTTTAATACTTAAACAAGTATTATGTAATTATTGCCGATGTTTTGAGGACAAACTATACAACATTCAATTTTAACATCTGATTGTAAAGTTGTAAAGAAGGCAAATGAGCAGACAGATCGCTGTCACCCATGAACACCAAAAACCTGAAGCATTAGAAGTTTTTTAAAGGTGTGTTTGTCCGGTAATCCTTCAGAAGACAGTTCTGCTTATTCCACACTTGCCACAGTTTCCTTTATTAATTAATTGAGGGAGTAATTAACAAACAACAAACATACATAGTAATAAAATAAAATAACGTTACAGTAAAGCTGTACTATGTATTGTGATACAAAACTACAATTAACAAGAAAGAAAATAGGTAGTTGTGTTATACAATCAACTATCATAACTATTTAAACTTTCGAGTTATTAAGCGAGACAGTATGTCATCAGGGATTTCAAATTTAAATATTAATTTCATTGGAAACTTTATTTTCTAATTGGATTTATTAATCTAGCTGTTCACGGCTGCAATAACTCTGCATAACTTCACAACTATATTGTGTGTATTAGTTTCCATCGGCGATTTTACGCCCCGGGTATATAGGCCTAGATAATGTGCACCACCCACGAGTCAGCCCCTGTTTTCCGTACCACAATTCCCCTATAGTTTAGAGCTCTAAATATTGTATTAGATTTTTCTGTCAATCGAGGTATATTAATTAAAGTGTAGGATGTAGGTAGTTAATGCGTACGTGGCAACGTACAGGTATAGTCGTTGCTCGCCTGAAAGGGATTTATTGCGCCTTGATTATTTATTTTCATCATTATAACTATTATAACAGCGAGTAATTAATGATGACACGTACTAAGCATTGTAAAGTGATTTGTGTAGGTATAGGCTGTGGTATAGGTCATAGAGCTATGACTGAAGGGTTAATACGGCGTATATTTTATTATTTTAGTGTATGCATGATGCTCATATGGTGTAGCAACATTATATTGTATGTCTTTGTCAGAGCAATAGTATTAGCAATTTTAAGAAAAATAAGATTTACATTTTTGTTTACTGTTCAATCATTGGTTCATTGGTTCAATCCTTAGACGAAAGTGTTCTTATATTCTTTCTGTATAATGTGCGTTAAGTAGGTAGGTTACATACATAAGTTATATAACAACACTATTAAATCTGATTAACAAGTCTCGAGATAATGTAAATCTCATTAACATTAACGCTTTTAAAGCGGAGTAATGTTACTATCTTTAATTTGTGAGAGACCAAGGAGCGGAGCGGCCGAAGAATAAACAGATTGAATACAGCGAGGAGAGAAGCAATCGAAGAACGTTGGAGTTGCGAGCGAAGAGCGAAGTGACCGATGAACGTAGCGACAGAAGCGTGAATCCACCGAAGCGTAAACCAATTGAAAAAACATAGTGGACAATGCACTGTGAGACCGGAATTCTCAATGTAGTTTGAACGAAAGAAGAGCTCCTGAGACAATTTGTGGAGAAAATATAGTCATTTTAAGGTTGACTTGATGTGCATATAGCTAGAACGCTATAAATACAATGTTCTCTATAAAATGTATCTATAAAAGTGGAGCCATCGATACAGTTTTGAAGCAAAGATCACACTATTAATGTTTATTTTATTTATTTATAAAGTGGAGCCCACAAAGTTTCAACAGTCAGAGAGCGGAGATCTTGACTTCATTCGTGGAGAATTACATAGTAAGTTTAATTTAAAATGATAACATTTTGTTTTAATTTCTTGTGTTTTATATATATATAATTATGGTTAGTATTTAAATTTATCATTATTTTTTGACTAAGTTGTTTAAGATTATTTTAATTCCTTATTTATTGTATTATTATTTTTGTATTTTTGACATGTTTTGTTTATGCCATTAAAGGTTTTGAATTGAGTTGAATGGATAGCCTATCACTGTTAAAATGTGCCACAAACAGCTACTACGCCTTAAGCGGAGCCTTCGATACAAATTGTGAACAAAGATAGCAACGTTACTGTTAAAGTAGGGCACATATAGCTACAACGCATTTAGCGGAGCCCTCGACACAATTCATGAAGAAAAATAGCCACGACACTGTTAAAGTGGGGCACATATAGCTACAACGCATTTAGCGGAGCCCTCGACACAATTTGTTGAGAAAAATAGCCACGACACTATTAAAGTGGGGCACATATAGCTACAACGCATTTAGCGGAGCACTCGACACAATTTGTGGAGAAAAAATAGCCACGCCACTATTAAAGTGGGGCACATATGGCTACAACGCATTTAGCGGAGCCCTCGACACAATTCGTGGAGAAAAAATAGTCACGCTACTAATAAAGAAGGGCATTTTACTATAGGTTCAGATATAATTTTGCATGCCATTTTTGGCTAAACATGTATTGCTACTCAAAAATAGTAATGTACCAACTAATGTATACCATGTTTATCGCAATAAAGTAATTCATTCAATTCATTCACAAATGGCTACAACGCATTTAGCGGAGCCCGCGACACTATTTGTGGAGAAAAATAGCCACGCCACTATTAAAATTTGGTACATATAGTTACAAAGCATTTAGCGGAGCTTTTTTTTTTTTTTAAGTGGGGTACAAGTACCCAACATTGTAATTTCAATTTTCATCACTCATCAGGGTTTTATTTCTTTTCTACCCGATACTCAACCAATCATCCTTGACGCTATTATACTATCGGAGTACTATTTCAAGACATGCTTACAATATTTATTATTGACACAAGTAAATCTTTATTTACAATAAGCTCTTATAATTATAATCTCTAATGTCTTAACAATGTCAAACAATATCTAATGTTCCAATGTCTTTATTTTTATTTCTTTATGATTTAATTGCTGGACATAGACACAATGTCATCCAAATAGTAGGTAATTACTTACAAAAAGAGACTTGCTCACATAGGGTACTTGTCTTCACACAAAACTGATAGAAAAAATTTTGATGTGATCATGATGCCGAGCTAGAAACCCGTAGTGTTCGCATAAATCCTTTCGTCGGCATCGAAGTACGGCCCGTACTATATACAACAGCAAGCAACAGGCAACACTGTCAACACATTTGTGATCCCTATTACCACGGCATAAAGTCTAACGATAGTCAGTTAAAGGTGTTGCTGTTTGTGCCATGCATGGATTCGGTATTAGTTAAGGCGCCTTAGGTAAGATCGTGCAAGCGCGTCCTGTTTAAATGCATCAGTTACTGGCAATGTGCAGTCGGTCATTATATTTATTAATACATTATTGAATGAATCAACAGAAAAAATATAGTTTAATTATTGGTTCCAGTAATTGTAAATATTGCTACAACTATTGCTCGTTTGACTTATAAATATTGTTGAATGTTGTTACAATTTACATAACGATGCGTTTTTCTTTTAAACTTTTTATAAAAGGCGCTTTATCACCAACCAGAAAAAATATGTTTATAGATCAGACATGTTGTTAAAGTATAATATACTGTTCTATACGCCTACGATATATACGAGTAAAATCATATTCGTAAATATTGAAGTCAGAGATCACATCGATTGTCAGTAGGTAGTTTAATAGTTACATATTACTGTTAGTAATCTGTGATTTACGTATTACTTAAACACATATACTAGTAATAAGGTAACACTACATCGTATTACTTTCCTACTGCAACTTAAGTATTCATACCGAAAGCCTTTTGTTTCAAAAAGAAGGTAGTCGTAGAAAATCCTATCGTATGACCAAATATGACCGCAAATAAGTTTAGTATTTCGTTAACTTCTTAGTTCTAATTATCAATAGGCAAGTGAGGCAAGCTACTTAAATGATAGTACAATTGTGTGTTAATGTGTAAAATCACATTAGCTCGTAGCTACGATCGAATGAAAAACGAAACTATTATACACTCGCCGATAACTAGACTAAACTCGCCGGTACTATACGGCGGTCGGCAGTTGTTCAAATATGGTTTGAATTCTATAATCACCATTTAGCGCACTATAGGTACATAAGTAGGTATTAAATCACTTACCGAACTTCATAAATTCACAACATTTACACTTTTAGAGGAACACTTATTTTGACGAAATTACGTGTGACTCGGACGACACAAAAACATGTAATGATGGGTTTACGCCGCAGGGCGCTGGGCTATGTTGAAGGTAGTAGGTATGCATGGCGAGAACTTGTTTTTTAAATTTTATATCTCTGAAATGTGTGACTTTGGACGGTACGATTCCGTGTGCTGCATAGTAAATAATATTTGTTGTCTCGGATTTGGATAGGAAGTATAATTACTGTTATACATATTACTTTACGACCCATGTGTTTCTGGATATCCGATATATTGTGGCTTGTTCCACCTCAGTGACATTAACACTTAACACTGTGTACAACTTCTTTGAAGCAATATTGTTGATTTTTCTGTATTGTACGTATTGCCACCAAAATCAAATAAATAACAGATAATTTCGTGGTCTAGGTTGCTAACTAAGATTAGTACCTACTCACTCAGCATTATTCTCACTGAATCTCGGCCAAATCCTATGGGATTGGTTACCAAACCCCGAGCTCTCATGAGTCGTAAAGCTGGGTCCACACTTGTGAAATGGTGACGGACCGGACTAGGTGGCATCGAACAAATCGAAATACCTAATGATTAAATCCGAAAAGCAAAAATGTCTAATAAATGGGGCTTAAATAACCGGTTTACCCTTGAATCGTCGACAGACAATTAATCGAATATTATTTCAAAGACAATGTTTCAAATAATTTCATATCATCGACAGTTCATATCGTAGAATGATCGATACAAGTCAAATTAAACCGTGGACTTTTACTTCGTAGATAACTTATTCCGAGTATACTTTATATCGTGGTATTTTGTTTTGTGTTTTTTCATTTCATTTTGTTTTACATTAAACAAAATTTATTACGCATAATATTATTTCAATTTTGTATATCTATTTCAATTGTTAATTTATCTAAAATTTTACAATTTGTAAATTATTTGTTTTTATGTTTGGTCACAACTAAATTAACCTTCTTCTAACCTAACCTAAACCTATTTTAAAGGTCGTGCGTTGATCTGTTGGGTCGCAGTTCTAACCTAACCTAAACCTACTCTGTAAGCCGTTCTTTTCTGTGTGATCGCAGTTCTAACCTAACCTAAACCTACTCTGTAACTGTTTGTTTTGTGCGTGGTCACAGAACTAACCTAACTTAAACCTAATCTGTAAACTGTTTGTTTTTACGCGTGGTGACAGTTCTAACCTAACCTATACCTACTTTAAAAGCCGTTCGTTGTTGTGTAAGGGCGAAGTTCTAACCTAACCTAAACCTACTCTAATATAGGATTTAAACCAATCGGGTTCCCTCTATTTGGCATACCTTTAATTGTCCGAAACGATTTTCGCATAATTGATTTTCGACGAATGGTAATTTGGCAGAAAACTTATTTGACACAATGTAGAATAATACTAATATTACTTTGTCCGAAAATAAGTTCGCATAATACTTTTTACACCGATTTTTTTTTTTATGAATAACATTGATTTGCATAATTGTATTTGGTATATTTCTTAAAATCAGAATAACCACCCATACTAAAAGCAGTCAGGAGAGTCGGTTAGATTAGGTTAGAACTGCGACCTCAAGAAATACAATATTTTGTTAAGAATGCACGAATGTCGGTTAGGATATGTTAGGTTAGAATTGCAACATCAATATAGTAGTATTAGCTATGATAAAAATTCTGCGTGATAAATTTCGACTAAACAATGTTATGCATAAAAACCATTCGACGAAAAACCTTTATTTACAACATATATTCGAACAAACAAAAATATAGATAAATTATGCGTAACTATACTATGCTTAAAATTAATACTTCAATATACCCTCTTTTACGCTCGCGGAACCTACCCTACCTATTTACTACTTCGGTATTTTGACCGGTTAATCATTTTAGGTATTTTGACCATAGGGTATTTCAAATGTTGGTGTATAAAATTTAGGTCACATAGTTTTTGGTATTTCAAACATTAGGTATTTAGTCCAATAGGTATTTTAAATTTCGGTAATTTGTGCGTAGGTGTAACTTGCTTAGGCATTTAAAATTATTAGGTATTTTGATTTTAGGGCATCGAACAGGACATGTCACGCTAAATGTGGAAGATCTAGGTTGTGCTGACACGGTCACAATCCATGAGTACGACGAAATATTACATAAGTGTAGACGCATGGTGGCGAACTAGACTGCTTCGTGGCGTGGCACACGCGATTGTTATTCTACCTTCCAATAATAGGCTACTTGACCCTTTTTTAAGTCTATCTTTTATTATTAATCACTGTCCAATTAACCGAAAAAAAACCTACCATATTTTATTACGACTTGAAAACCGCAAAAAAACATTTATAAAGTACACTTTCACTTAATCAGGCAAAAACAAAATTAGCCATGTTAATCTATAGGTTGTCTGTGCATGACGTAAATCGAATTGAACGCAAAATTTTCTGACATTTAAGTATGAGGCATAAAGTTCATCATGTCAGTGATTAACTCGACATGTAGTTAAGTTAGGTTCTATGACGTCACTACATGTCACACAGCGTTTTCGGTGGCCAAAGTTAAAATAAATATTACACAAAATCTATAGACATTGGTTTCTTATGTCAAATACTACAGGAAACATTCATTTCTTGTGCTGAATTCGATAAGAGTCTAGTAGCCTATTGCGAGGGACGCAGTGGACGTACCGCCAGGACACGTCTTGACGTGATCCACTTCTATCCCGTGTATGTCCCATATCTGTATCTATATCATCTGGGACGTGTCCTGGGGCCTGTTTCTCGAAAGGTTCAACAAGCCTTGTATTACAAGTGTGTTTCCATGACAAGCCATACGATTTGACACTTCGCGCACTTGTAACATAAGGCTTTTACCTTTCGAGAAACGGGCCGCTGGACACGCGGACAACAGCGAACATCCTTTAAAAAAAACTGACTTTCGAAGGGTTGGGTCGAAACACGTAACTTTAATGCGTGACAATACACAGATCAGCGTTCACATTGGGCCTGGTTTGTAGATCGTAACTCCATACATTGTCCTGCCAGTTATCCTGTGTCTGGAAGTTTCTTCTGTAAGTTCAGTGGATTGTGCCGTACTGGAGCTTGCAACAAATTGTTCGCGTAACAAAAGACGTCCACATTAACGGTACTGACACGTGTTCGTGATACGGTCACGGATAATGTTCGGTAAATTGTCACAAGTATGGACCCAGCTTAAGGGATATCGGGAAGAAGGAGAAGAATCTCCGGTCTTACTAAAACGACCAAGAAAAAACTAAGTACATTGTTGGTTCGAAATGTCTAAAATGACTTGAAGGACGTTTCACATTTTTAACCCCCGATGCAAAAACCATGAGGTGTTAAGTTTCACGTGTCGTTAGTCTGTCTGAGTACATGTGTGTGTGCCTGTCTATGGCATCGTAGCTAACCGATTTAGATTTCGTCTTTTATGTTTGAAAGCTGAATTCGTCGGGAGTGTTCTTAGCCATGTTGGATGAAAATCGGTCCACTATGTCGGGGCATATACAGTATTGGCCACTCCTGCTTCCCACTGAAAGTGCCGCCCACCCGCCCTTGGTTACCTCACAGTTACCGCCTGCCAAAAACGCGAACAGTCGACCTGTCATATCTCACTCATACAAGCATGGTACGCGTTCACCTGCACGAGCTTAGACTGTGTGCTAAGAACGCGCCTCTTTCATATAATTGATCACCAGTGTCCGAGGTGGTCGGGATTTATTTCAAAATTTACTTTTTTCATATCTATAGTCTCAGGAGTTCGTGTTCCTGTAGTCAGCTTTATATCTAGAAGTTTTTTATTAACTGGCTTAAGTCAATTTAGTGGATAAATTGATGAAACACTTGGGATTCCAAAGGAATCCGTTGCGTAACAAAACTTCGAAGGAAATGAAAGTGTTGGCCGGATTTTGTCGCAGAAATGCGGCTTGAGGGATAATTCACTTACAGATTGTTGAATTTAAATAAGAGGACTTTGGAGATTTATGTAAATAATTCGTTGTAAACTACTTTAATGTAACTATTTAATCATTTCTCATGTCGTGAGTTGAATGTCACTAGTGGCAAAGTATAATAAAGAGTTCTATCGTACAGTATGGCCTCTCACACCATCCATTTACACGAGTTGGGAAAAATTACTCCCCGCTGAAAGTGCCGCCCACTCGCTCTTGGTTACCTCACAGTTACCGCCTCACCCGAAAAAAGTTATCAAAAACGCGAACAGTCGAGTATACTGTCATATCTCACTCATACAAAAGTGATGGTAGGCGTTCACCTACTCTCCAGACTTGTGCTTAGACTGTGTTGCTAGGAACGCGTCTCTTTCGTATATTTGATCGCCAGTGTCCGACAACAATGATAATTATCGTCCGACAGTGACCTTTTGCCGTTCATTGCCTGTTCAATAAGGAAATATTGACGCTGAGTAACAATGTTACTTATCAAACCAGAAATAGGCACAGTATTGTCAAGTCACTGCAATGCCACAGTTTCGTTTTCTTCTAACCCCTTATTTGCCAAGAGTGGCCCTGAAGCTTTAGTAGTTTCATGTGCTCTGCCTACCCCTTTATGGGATACAGGCGTGATTGTATGTATGTATGTATGTATTGCCAAGTCACTGTGGTGAAATAGCCCACTGACCCTTTCCTGTCGGTGTCGTAGAATGAGACTGTGGGATATAGGTTCAATTGTCGTGTGGGCCATGAGCCAGAAATTTAATAATTTAATAATTTTAACCCCTTTGAGTAGTTTCATGTGCTCTTTTAGGAAATCAAAATAATTGTAAGTTTATATACACCCTGTTTTTATTGAATTCCGTTAAGTATAAGGGAAGGTTCTTTAGATCAAATACAATTAATTTCTCTAAGAAACTAGCGTCTTAACTCTAACGGTTATCGAGTTATTAAAAAAATAAAGATTAACACTGAACACGTGTGTTACAGCCTTTACCAATTCCTAATGTTATTTATTTTGACATGTGCCGACAATCACTTCACACTAACTGGAATTTTATTGTTAAGGGTCTCTCACACTAATAAATTTATTTATTGTATATGAAAATGATGATTTTTTTGCGAATTTAACTAAAAGTGATATACAGGATGGTTCCTGATAATGAACCTAGCTACGTGTCAAATTTAACGGAAAACAATAAATAAATAAATAAATATTGGGGACACCTTACACAGATCAACTTAGCCTCAAATTAAGCAAAGCTTGTACTATGGGTGCTAAGCGACGATATACATACTTAAATAGATAAATACATACTTATATACATAGAAAACATCCATGACCCAGGAACAAATATCTGTGCTCAGGCGAGTCTCGAAAAAGCTACGAGGTAATAACTATTCATTTAAAACTGCAAGATGAAATGAGAAAATGAAAATACTGAGCAAACCGAAAGATTGTAACTACGCATTTCTGAAAGGAAAATAAAGATAAAGATAAAAATGTTTTATGACGTCAAGCAAATTACGAATTTTTTTTTTGTGTATTTTTTTAGTTTTATTGGATGTATTTTCACATTAAAAGTAAATGTTATTCGTAAAACTGGCACTTGAAATAAAAATTAATATTTTTTTTCTGAAAAAAACATTTTTTTGGAATGTCACACTAAGTTACTTTTTGATATCTAACAACGAGGATAGTCGGATTATGTCCGATAACGGTGTCATCGCCATCAACAGCGTTTTGTTTTGAGAAAGAGTAAATAATAGTTAATTTTATTTAAATGCTTAAGACTCTGAAAGTAGGCAAAGTCCAGAATAGTTTAAACGACATCTTACTCTTATAATATTTTTTAATATTTTTGATTACGCTTTTAAAATAATTCGGTTTCCTTATGTTACACCGTGTATAAATTACATTGGAAATAAGAATAAAAATACCCAATACATAATGCGCAGTTGAGGCACTCCATTACTGCACAGCAGGTCAAATATCAGATCTGGATGACATGAAATTTCTTTAATGGATAGGTACAATGACGAGGCATAAAGTTCCAATATTCGAGAACGCATTCTCTGACGTCACAATAATGCTTTCAATTTGTTTTCGCTGATGTGTTAATAAAACAAAACATTTTTCTAGACATATTTTAAATCTATTTAAAAATAATGTTCTTAGTTCTTACAAACTGTTTTTTTTAACGGAAAGCCAATCGGACCCCAGGCTATTATAGGTCATGGCAACTGCCGGGATAGCGCAAAGAGGATGGATGGATATGGACAGAAACCATTATTCGTCTCAAAATATTACAGCTAAACAGGTACCCCTAACAAACTTAACTATTCATTTCATACATGTTGTTGATTTAACTATGGATTTGACGACGTGAAGGTGAAGTTGACCGATCGAATCAAAAATACTATACCACGCTCAAAAACTCAAATAACTAACGTAACGTAGCTGAAACAACCGCCAAGGTTAGTGGGACTGGGCGGGGGCACGTTTGTCGTACGCCGGATGACTTGTGGGCTAAAACGACAACCAACTGGGTCCCACAAAATCGAACCGGGCGTTGCGGCAAACCTTGTCGGCGATGGCGAGATGACCTTGACGCCTTTGATAAGGACTGTTCCAAATTAAAACAGGGATTTTTGAGTGGTACCTTTTGCCCAACCAAAGTGGGATATTTTTGTTTATCATGTAATTATTGCAAATAAAAATCTGAATAATGTAAGTATCAATGTGTTTTGTAACAAATCAAATTATTTTATTAAATATTTTTTGATTTGTTTTTTTTTTATATTATCAGTCCGAATATATGTACAGTAGTGAACATCCTTTACTCCTAACCATATAAGTTGACCTTCCATCATAAAGCCACATAAAATTACTACCGTCAGGCGTAAATACTGGTGTACCTTTGAAAAATACACTAAAAACCTTACATGTGCCTATAACATTTGAAGAGTTCCCTCGATTTCTCCAAGATACCATCATCAGACCCGACTTCGTGTCAATGGGACCATCTCGGGGCTATACCCGTTCGATCAAAAAAAGGGCGAGCAATTTTGAAAATCGATCCTTTTGCAGGATTCTCGGAGATATCGAGTAATATAGCATACAAAAAAAAAAAAACATACACTAGTCGAATTGAGAACCTCCTCTTTTTTTGAAGTCGGTTAAAAATCGAACCGGGCGTTGCGGCAAACCTTGTCGGCGATGGCGAGATGACCTTGACGCCTTTGATAAGGACTGTTAGGTAATAAGGATAAGGGTGGCCTTTGCCCAACAGTGGGATATTTTGGCTCATATAAACAAATAAATGAATAATGTAAGTATCTATAAAAAATATCATATTGGATATTGAGGCAGCAGTTGCCAGTGCACTAATCGGAGTGAGCCGTCAGTTTTTTTAATCCAGTTTATTGATACAGAACAGTCAATGAACTGGAAACGCTTTTAAACTATATTTTATAACAGGAGTTTATATTTTATTTTCTATCTGTGCTCTGGAATCTAGTGACCGAGCTTTTGTATTGAAACAAGAGTGAACAGGGTGGCTAGCCGAATGGCACAATCGCTCACGAAACGCTCACGAAACGAAGCGCTAGTAGATATCTATCTCTATCGCGCTTGCGTATTGACAGAGCAAGCGGCGTATCGCTTTCGTTTGGCGTCGGAAATGCCATTCGGCTACGGGGCCAGGCATCTTCTGGGTGAGCTCACTCCATCGTAGGCCACGTCTTTGCCTCTGGCTAGTATGTGACCAAGAGTAAGCCCATTTATACAAAAAAAAAAACAATATTTCATTGAAACAGTTATTTGTTTTACAAGGGGGCAAAGTTGTTTAACCGCACGTGCCAATATTGATACCCGAGCAAGAGAAAGGTTCCAAAATTGAACCGCGAGCGTACCGAACTACCGAGTGGTTTTAATAGTGGCATCTTGAACGTTGTGAGGTTGATCATTTGACGCCCGCTCTCACCGTAAAATACGTTGACGTGGTCCCGCCATCTCTTCTTTGGTCTACCTCTGCCCCGGCTAATTTGCGGTAACAATTTTGATTCAGATTCAGATTCAATAGTTTATTCATGGTAAACACATAGTTTTCTACATAAATATTACATCAATTTTAAATTCGGCATAAAATATGTTGACCCAGGAGTCAGCGCTTATCTTCCGGCGAGATCACTTTGTGGGCCACGAACGCAGCTATACGGCCTGCTCCTCCGAAACATCTGAACGCGGTCACAATTGCGAGGCGATATTCAACGCCATTCTGTAGTCACTTTGGTCCATACCGTTACGGGCCCATTCAGCAAACATGCCGTTACCCAATCCCACTTAAACTTGTCTGCCTGTAGCACCCACTTGGTACATAAAATATTGATTTATAATTCTGCATTTCTTTGTTACAGGAGGAAATCGACCGCTCAGAGCCCCCAGACGCGTTCGTAGTCATATACAGCGTTGTCGACAAAGCGTCCTTCCAGAAGGCTGAACAAGAGCTGGCCAGGTTATTGGACTGCGACATGCTAAGGTCTAGACCTGCTGTGCTGGTTGGGAACAAAATAGACCTGGCGAGGAGTCGAGCTGTCTCCACACAAGGTGAGAAAAATAGTAGACTTCCAGCAATATCACCGGCGTAACTATATCCCACAGATTTCGCTGTCTTGCCCACCTAAGAATGGGAGAGGATCTGGCTGCTAAGCTGGCGTATCTGGGAAGACCAACTGATGGCCCGGTGGGTCGGCCTAGACACCGTTGGGGAGACAGTGTGGATCTGTCTCAGCTACAAGCCGATAATTGGCAGAAAGCTGCGCAGGATCGGGATGTGGCGAGCTCTCGTTGAAGGCCAAGATCCTCTTTGGATCACGGAGCCATATTAGTTAGACACAGCAGTAGACCAGGAGTTTACCAAGCTCTTGGACAGCGATATGGATTTATTACCATGAATAGTTGTCTTGGGGAGTAATTATTATGAATATTATGGCATTTGAGCAATATTTCCGTTATTAGTAAACGTTACAGCAGCGTTTCCAATAGTTATATATACCTCTAAAATCTACAAGAAAAAACTACTTGATAGAATCATTGGTCCAATATGTGTTATGAGAGAATCTAAATTAATTAATATAACCTATAAAATTTAAGTTCAATTCGCAAAATCAGTAAGCAACCGTAAAGGAAAGTGGTGCCATGATGACGTCACATACCCGTCATCATCATCATCATACCAGCCTTTTAGCTGAGCATAGCTCTCTCTTCTAGCAAGCCACTTGTCCCGGTCCTAAGCTATTTCTCTCATCCAGTTGTGACCCGCAATTTTCCGGATGTCGTCCACCCAACGAGCTAACGGATGCGAAGTCATCGCAGATTGTTAGTACCTAAAGTCTGTAACTATTATGGAAAACGTACTCGAAAATAGTGCCCACGATTCTAAATAAAGTACCAGATCAGTTAAGATCGTGCAAACATGTCAAAGGTGGTGTATAAAAAAACATTAAAAAAAATTATTTACTCCAAACCCAACATTAAAGTTGTTGTCGTTGATTATTAAATATATACCTTGGGTAGGACATACTTGCATGTTTAAATTACATACTTTTTTATCATTGTATGAAATACAAAATAAGTGGTTCAACATAAATGGTGGAGGGTAGAATAATTTTCTGCCAACAAACTGTTGTGCAGTTTGGCAGATAAGTACAAAACTTTGTTGTAATTTTTCTTTGTTTATAACGAAAAAAAAAAAGTGTTTCTTACATCTGTAAGCGACCACCATTCCTACTGTGAACTAAAATGTTAACACATTTTAGTCCACCTGCTATCACTCTGCCGACTCTGACTAACGTCATGTAGTGATTTTACTATCTTTGATCTTACATACAAAACGATCCATTTCACGTAATTATTACTTACAATACGAATCTAAATAATGTTTCGTGTTCTGTGTTTACGACTGCAATTATTTCGTAGATTGGAATCAGGTGACAAGAAAGTTTATTATATAGCTTTATGGCTTTTATGGCCGAGAATATAAAAGGTGAAAAAAGTTTATTTGGATTTATTGTGGTATAAAAGTGACGTGAAGGACATTTAAATGAACACAAATTGTAAAACTTAATAGGACTATTTTATAAGTCCTATTAACTTTTACAATTCATAAAAAATATGCAAAATATTAATAACGCCCGAACTACACCGTGTTTTTTTTGTTTTCCGTTAAATTCGACACGTCGTTAGGTTCATTATCAATTTATCAGGAACCACTCTGTATGTCACTTTTAGTTAAATTCGCAAAAATATCTATATCTTTATTTTTTTAATAACTTGATAACCGTAAGGCCGTTTTCACGTTATCCGATCCGATATCGGATGTCTGACCGACATCCTACATCCGATAAACGCTTCCGATAGTGTCGGATGTCGGTCCGATAAAACGCATTGTTCCAAATCAATGAAGTATGATTTTGTATCAAAAAATATTTAAAAAATGTTTTATATTTAATAATTATAAGCACTATATCCTAAATATTATATTGTAAAATTAAAATAACGAGCATAAAAAATACTCAAAGTGTGAGGCAAAATAAATAATTTTACATTCAACTATATCTACTAAAAGATGAAAAAACTAGTATCCGCAATTCGGACCGATGCATTACAACCTTCTTTTTTCCATGGAAATTGTCAACTATTTTGAATTCCGATCATTAGCAGCTGTTTAATAGACGCCATTTTTGTCACGCATACTACTACAAACGTATACATACATTATATACGCACACAAACAAATATTTATCGGCCGACAACTGGCGGGGGGTTCGGCATGCCAAAAAATGTCGGAAGCGTCCTGCCGATATCGGCAGTTCGATGGTGCCTCGGACAAAAACTGCTGTAGGAAATATTTATATAAATGAGAAAGTGCCATCGGCATTAAATCCGCAATTTTTGCGTTTTATATCGTTTTTTAGTAATAGTGATCTATTAAATACATAAATGAAGACCTGGAAGTGCATAAATCTTACATTTTACATCCTTCCTACATCCGATATCGGATCGGATAATGTGAAAACGGCCTAAGAGTTAAGACGCTAGTTTCTTAAATAAATTAATTGTATTTGATCTAAAGAACCTTCCCTTAAAGTTAACGGAATTGTCGGAATTCAATAAAAACAGGGTGTATAATAAATGGCATAATAAGTACCTACCTATGAGAGAACCTTAAAAATAACATGACAGTTAGTATCAAGTATATACTTATATATCTAAAGGCACATGCAAGGCAAATAATAAAGGTTGCAGCACGTGGAACCGTTAAATTATTTTTTGAATAAATCAATAACAGTATAATTATTACGACACAAGTTTGGGAAATTAAATTGTAATTAATCTAAAGAATCTTCCTTTAAAGTAACTTATTAAATGTCAAAAACTTATCGCCAGAGGCTTTGTTATTGAAATCAGAATACGTAAATTTTTCAATCATCTTTCAGTTTTCTAATAGTCAATTAAGCTGTCAAGTTGAGTAGTTAATTTCGCTTTTTATATTGCTTTCTTATCTTATCTGTGTTATCTTTGGAGCTAATTTCGACCAAGTGTATGGCCAGAGTGAACGCTCGGAGCGGAGCGTTAGGCGGAGCGTGCAGCGGGGCGGGCAAGCGTCCACCCTATGCAGCGTCGAGTCAGGCCCCATCGATCTAACTCAGGTCACTTGTATGAGCTTCAATTGTTTGACATTCACGCCGCACGCCACGCTGCATGCCTAGTCCGGCTCTGTCGCGCTAATACGCAAGAGCGATAGAGATAGATAGCTACGAAAGAGATTATCGTGAGCGTTTGTGCATTCGACTACGCACACAGGCTTTACACTAAGACGTACGGATAGGGAGGAATGTCAAGTCAATCAAAATTATGTACACATCCAATTTGGCCGTCCAACAGCGTGATACTCTGCAGCCGGACCACCTCGCTTTATTGTGCTCAGATTACCATGGTGGAATGTACCTCTGATTTACCTCTTGTACCTCGTCGGAAATTACATGTACCTCAGTAGTTTGCCAGAAATATGGGTTTAAAAGGGGTCCAAAGTACTCCCCAGCCGGACCCCTTGCCGCTTGCTTTGCCTCCGGCTGGGGATTACTTCGGACCCCTTTTAAACCCATATTTCTGGCAAACTACTGAGGTACATGTAATTTCCGACGAGGTACAAGAGGTACATCAGAGGTACATTCCACTATGGTAATCTGAGCACAATAAAGCGAGGTGGTCCGGCAGCAGAGTATCACGCGCCCGCTTAAAATAATTTTTAAAAATTGCAAGTCTAAACAAAATTATATAAACCAAGGCATCCAAACAGTTTTCTAACCAACCAAACATTGCTTTGTCAATCTAATTGAAACCTCATGACGTTATGATTTTAATTTGCAAGATTGGCGACATTTACGGTTCCTTCCACTCGTCTGGGAAATCAATTTCGCTCCATAATGGCGAATAATGAGTGGGCAAATTGGTTCTTGGCTGCGCTATTTTTATGCCCGGTTGGGGTTCAATTACCTCGAGGCCAATTCTAACTTACACTTCATATCTTTAGGACAAAAGGAAAAGAATATCGATATCGTACAGATGTAATGCGAAAAGATTTCAGAGATTTCAGAGAATTCACATATCGTACAGATGTAATGCGAAAAGATTTCAGAGAATTCACATATCGTACAGATGTAATGCGAAAAGATTTCAGAGATTTCAGAGAATTCACATATCATTAGACTTATTTTAACATCCACCCGCCTTCGTCAGTTTTCCGTGATCATGATGCATGCAACTGCGTCGAAATATCGGGAGCTCGACAAAAATCAAAAAGGTAATCACGGTCTATATCCCGGTCAATATAAGTCTAATGAAAATAACCGTGAATCATTCAAAACTCTTATTCAAAACTCTTAATTCACATATCGTACAGATGTATGTATGTATGTAAACACTTTATTGTACATAAGACAAGTTAGGACATAGAAATACAGTATAGTTATGGTGTACAAAGGCGAACTTATCCCTATAAGGGATCTCTTCCAGTCAACCTTTGAGCGAATTGAGAGGAAAAAAGTAATAAAAACATGATAGACAAACGAACACTGTACAGAAAGAAAAAATAGTTCAATTCAATTATTACCCCAGTAATAATTAGAACATGCAACCTATTATACCAATATATACAAATACATAAATATACATATATACCTTATATTTACACAAATATATATATATATATATATATATATATATATATATATATATATATATATATATATATATACATACATAAATACAAATATATACAATATCATAATTAAATTAAATAATTAGTACTCAACCAGTACACAAGTCATTAGATAGCCATAACTTATGCAAATTCCTCTTGAGTGATGCTACCGATTGGGACTGTCTAATAGACAACGGCAATTTGTTCCATAATTGTACAGCGCGCACTGTGAACGACTCCGAGTATGTCCGGGTCTTGTTAGACGGTACAGCAAGAGTCAGGTTTGCACTAGATCTCAAGCGATGACTACTACCAACTGCCAGGTATGTAAATCTCTCGGAGAGATATGGAGGAGAGGCTGGATTAAACAGGACATTGAAAAGCAATGTCAAAATGTGCGCGTCCCTACGCCGACGAATCGGTAGCCAACCAAGCTGAGAACGGAACTCAGAGATATGGTCATACTTCCGTAAACCAAAAATGTAGCGGATGCATACATTTTGTAGGCGCTCTAGCTTATCAAGCAGTTCCTCCCTCAGGTCCAAAAATGCAATGTCACAGTAATCTAAAAGTGGTAACAAAAGGGATCGTGCAAGCGTCACCTTGGTGTGAAATGGGAGAAAGTTTTGGAGTCGTTTTAAAGAGTGGAGAGAAGCAAACACCCTTTTACTCACCTCAGCCGTATGCGCAGCCCATGAGAGCATCCTATCCATGGTAATAGATGCCCATGGTGGTAGATGTAATGCGAAAAGATTTGCCTTCGTATCGTTTCGGAAACATAAACGTGACACAAACGTGTCATGATATTTCAGTCAGTCTTAGTACAAGATGTATACTGTCATTGACTGAACTAGCATGACAAATACGAACGTTTCCGGAAAAATACGAACCCTTTTCACACTATATCTGTTAATAGTTATGACAATTATGTTAGTCGTGGAAGCAGATTTTAAGCAACAGGCTACTAGACTCGAATCGAATTTGGCACATTACATGATTGTATTTTTTAGTATTTGACATAAAAAAACAATATTTATAGATTGCCCGTGTGGTGACGGGTTAAGAATTTCACCACCCCCTTTCTTCCCTTGGGTGTCGTAGAAGGCGACTATGGGATATGGATTAAATTGTGGCGTAGGCGAGAGGCTGGCAACCTGTCACTGCAATGTCACAGTTTCGTTTTCTTTCAACCCCTTATTTGCCAAGAGTGGCACTGAAACTTGAGTAGTTTAATGTGCTCTGCCTACCCCTTCATAGGATACAGGCGTGAGGCGTATGTATATATGTATTTATAGATTTTGGGTATAAAAAGTGTATTTTGGCTACTTATTTTTAATCAAAAATGTGTGCAATTTTTTATTTAATTTGGCCACCGAAAACGCTGTCTTAGTGAAGTGACGTCATCGAATTCGAACCTTACTGCATGTCAAAACAATCACTGACATATTGAACGTTATGTCTTCATACTTACACCTAATGTAAATATTTTTGCGAGCAGATGGACGTTTGTACGTGACGAATGCCTCAGGTTTTGTGTGAGATTGGATGCTAGGCCTTCATCTGTTATTTAGTATATTTAGTGTGTTATGTTATGTTTAATTTTGCTGTTTAATATTATATTTTGTGTTACTTGTTGTAATGTTTATTTAAAATTCACGGTGCTTTAGTTTTATTTACTGTCATACTGTGTAATTTTCTTTGTGTAAATAAATAAATAAATAAATACTTAAAAAGTCAGAACATGTTGTTTTCGAATAGAATGACCTGATGCACAGATAATCTATAGATCAACACGACTGTGTTGTTTTCGCCCGATTACGTAACAGTTTACTTTAAAAATATTTTTTGTTGTTTTTAAGTCATAATAAAATATGGTAATATTTTATTTCGGTTAATTGGACAGTACTGAATCATATAAGACAGATTTTTAACTTCTGATTAGCAGAAACGTCTGCAATCGATGCCACTAGGCTTACGGGCTACGGGTCCCATTGACCTTAGTAGTGGAAAATTTCGCTGGCTTGGTTGAAGTCTTGGTGGCTCAGTTGGCAGAGCGCTGGAGTATCGATCCAGAGGCCGTGAGTTCAAGTCTCACCCAAGGCAGACATTTTCCACTTTTAAATTCATATAAGACAGACTTTAAAAAAGGGTCAAGTAATAGCCTATTGTTTCGGAAACATAAACGTGACACGAACGTGTCATGATATTTCAGTCAGTCTTAGTACAAGATGTATACTGACATTGACTGAACTAGCATGGCAAATACGAACGTTTCCGGAAAAATTCGAACCCTTTTCGCACTACATCTGTTAATTAACACGCTTTTATTAGGTCGTCGTGTATGTAACTAACTATGTAATGGAATCTGCGGAGGCTAATTTAACCATCTTCCAAGGATCGTATCGTAATGAAAATTGGCAGCTGTATGTAGTTCTGATGACAATACAATAATATGATACTGTTGAACTGATCTGATGATGGAGCCGGAAGATATGAACTGGAACTACATGATGGAACATCGTATCATAGCTGTTTTTGGGTTTCTTAGAAAAGTCTTGTAATGAACTTTGACTATGATTAGGTTTCAAGGTCTGATGATGGAGCCGGAAGATATGAACTGGAACTACATGATGGAACATCGTATCATAGCTGTTTTTGGGTTTCTTAGAAAAGTCTTGTAATAAACTTTGACTACGATTAGGTTTCAAGGTCTGATGATGGAGCCGGAAGATATGAACTGGAACTACATGATGGAACATCGTATCATAGCAGTTTTTGGGTTTCTTAGAAAAGTCTTGTAATGAGCTTTGACTACGATTAGGTTTCAAGGTCTGATGATGAAGCTGGAAGATATGACCTGGAACTACATGATGGAACATCGTATCATAGCTGTTTTTGGGTTTCTTAGAAAAGTCTTGTAATAAACTTTGACTACGATTAGGTTTCAAGGTCTGATGATGAAGCTGGAAGATATGACCTGGAACTACATGATGGAACATCGTATCATAGCTGTTTTTGGGTTTCTTAGAAAAGTATTGTAATGAACTTTGACTACGATTAGGTTTCAAGGTCTGATGATGGAGCCGGAAGATATGAACTGGAACTACATGATGGAACTTCGTATCATAGCTGTTTTCTGGTTTCTTAGAAAAGTCTTATAATGAACTTTGACCACGACTAGGTTTCAAGGTCTGATAATGAAGCCCGAAGATTGGCACTGGCATTCCATGATGGCATATCGTATCATAGTTGTGTTTGCGCTTGTGAGAAAGGCCACGTAATGAACTTTGAACGTTACGTTTTTAACGTTATAACAAACCTATTATTGACCGAAGCGAAGCGAGGCCTAAGTTAGGTTAGGGTTTTCTTGCGACCCTTATGAGCGGAAAAAGGAAAGACCGAATAAGTATCTAAACTAAGTCAGGTAAGGGTCTTTTTTGTGACCCTTAAATATGTAGCCCAGGTCGCGGGCTAGCGTCCACATGCTTACAAAAGAAAAATTGATAACAAAAGCAAAATTAGGGGCGGGGGCGAAGCCCCCCGCAAAAAAGAAAGATCAACGTAGTGTGTAAAATAAGTTGGGCTAGGGTTTTTTGTGACCCTTAAGAGCAAAAGTAAGAGGGGCTCGGGGGACGAAGCCCCCCGCATAAAAGAAAGATCAATGTAATATTTAAAATAAGTTTGGTAAGGGTTTTCTTGTGACCCTTACGAGCAAATAAAGGGGGGCTCGGGGGCCAAGCCCCCGCAAAAAAAGGATCAACAAAGTATGTAAAATAAGTTGGGTTAGGGTTTTCTTGTGACCCTTAAGAGCAAAACTAAAGGGGGTTCGGGGGGCGAAGACCCCCGCATAAAAGAAAGATCAACGTAGTATTTAAAATAAGTTGGGTTAGGGTTTTCTTGTCACCCCTAAGAGCAAAGAAAGGGGGGCTAAGCCCCCCGCATAAAAAAGTGATCAATGTAATATTTAAAATAAGTTGGGTTAGGGTTTTCTTGTGACCCTTAAGAGGAAAGAAAGGGGGCCTCGGGGGGCGAAGCCCCCGGCATAAAAGGAAGATCAATGTAATTTTTAAAATAAGTTGGGCTAGGGTTTTCTTGTGACCCTTAAGAGCAAAAGTAAGGGGGGCTCGGGGGGCGAAGCCCCCCGCATAAAAGAAAGATCAACGTAATATTTAAAATAAGTTGGGTTAGGGTTTTCTTGTGACCCGTACGAGCAAATAAAGGGGGGCTCGGGGGGCGAAGCCCCCCGCAAAAAAAAGGATCAACGTAGTATGTAAAATAAGTTGGGTTAGGGTTTTCTTGTGACCCTGAAGAACAAAACTAAGGGGGGTTCGGGGGGCGAAGCCCCCCCAAAAAAAAAAATCAACGTAGTATTCGAAATAAGTTGGTTTAGGGTTTTCTTGTGACCCTCAAGAGTAAATAAACAAAAGGGGGGCTCGGGGGCGAAGCCCCCCGCATAAAAGAAAGATCAACGTAGTATTTAAAATAAGTCGGGTTAGGGTTTTCTTGTGACCCTTAAGAGCAGAAGTAAGGGGGGCTCGGGGGCCGAAGCCCCCCGCATAAAAGAAAGATCAACGTAATATTTAAAATAAATTAGGTTAGGGTTTTCTTGTGACCCTTAAGTGCAAAAGTAAGGGGGGCTCGGGGGCGAAGCCCCCTGCATAAAAGAAAGATCAACGTAATATTTAAAATAAGTTGGGTTAGGGTTTTCTTGTGACCTTTAAGAGCAAAGAAAGGGGGGCTCGGGCGGCGAAGCCCCCCGCATAAAAGAAAGATCAATGTAATATTTAAAATAAGTTGGGTTAGCGCTTGTGACCCTTAAGAGCAAAAGTAAGGGGGGCTCGGGGGGCGAAGCCCCCCGCAAAAAAAAAGATCAACGTAATATTTAAATTAAATTAAGTTAGGGTTTTCTTGTGACCCTTAAGTGCAAAAGTAAGGGGGGCTCGGGGGGCGAAGCCCCCCGCATAAAAGAAAGATCAACGTAATATTTAAAATAAGTTGGGTTAGGGTTTTCTTGTGACCCTTAAGAGCAAAGAAAGGGGGGCTCGGGGGGCGAAGCCCCCGCAAAAAAAAGGATCATCGTAGTATGTAAAATAAGTTGGGTTAGGGTTTTCTTGTGACCCTTAAGAACAAAACTAAGAGGGGTTCGGGGTTCCGCAAAAAAAAATATCAACGTTGTATTCAAAATAAGTTGGTTTAGGGTTTTATTGTGACCCTCAAGAGTAAATAAACAAAAGGGGGGCTCGGGGGGCAAAGCCCCCCGCATAAAAGAAAGATCAACGTAGTATTTAAAATAAGTTGGGTTAGGGTTTTCTTGTGACCCTGAAGAGCAAAAGTAAGGGGGGCTCGGGGGGCGAAGCCCCCCGCATAAAAGAAAGAATCAACGTAACGTATATTTAAAATAAGTTGGGTTAGGGTTTTCTTGTGACCTTTAAGAGCAAAGAAAGGGGGGCTCGGGCGGCGAAGCCCCCCGCATAAAAGAAAGATCAACGTAGTATTTAAAATAAGTTGGGTTAGGGTTTTCTTGTGACCCTTAAGAGCAAAAGTAAGGGGGGCTCGGGGGGCGAAGCCCCCCGCATAAAAGAAAGATCAACGTAATATTTAAAATAAGTTGGGTTAGGGTTTTCTTGTGACCCTTAAGAGCAAAGAAAGGGGGGCTCGGGGGGCGAAGCCCCCCGCATAAAAGAAAGATCAATGTAATATTTAAAATAAGTTGGGTTAGGGCTTTCTTATGACCCTTAAGAGCAAAAGTAAGGGGGGCAAAAGTAAGGGCTTTATCAACGAAAAATTTCACGCCACGCCACTGCTAAGCACGTCGCGAAGGTCTACAGATCCCTGAGCCACTATCAGTCTTTTAGTTGCTTAGCATACTGTCGCGTCCACGTTCCATATCCAGGTTCAACCCCACGCAAATATACTTGAGAGTGACTGAGACAATTCAACCTTTTGTCTCTTTCCTACTCTGTAAGATAAAATCCTTAAGTTCTGTATTGCATTAGTCTTCAAATTAGCGCAGCACTATGAAAAAATGTTTAAATGAATGACTTTATTGCGATAAACTTGGTACCTATACATCAGGTGGTATTAATTCTTATTAAGTAGCAATACGTCTTAAGCCACAAATGGCTTGCGAAATTCGCCTACTTGAAATATTTGTGTTTAAATTTTAAATATATTTCATTATTAACGACTAAAAAGTATAAAATAAATTTATAGTTTAAAAAACTCTAGAAAAACACGCTTTTATAAATGCACTTAAAAGCCAAAAATAAATTATGGATCGTTCAAGTTATCTCTATTGCTGGGATGAAGAGTAAACTATGTGCTTTTAATTATAATATTAGATTGTAAAAGCGTGGGGCGCTGTAACAGGAAAAACTTTTTGTATAACTTGCTGAGAAATCAAGTTAAGCTATATTACGAGAAGCAGTTTACACAGATTGGCGCGCTAACTGGACTTGCAGCACGACTGCAACGCCCCACGCTTTTACAATCAAATATTATAATTAAAAGCACATAGTTTACTCTTCATCCCAGCAATAGAGATAACTTGAACGATCCATAATTTATTTTTGGCTTTTAAGTGCATTTATAAAAGCGTGTTTTTCTAGAGTTTTTTAAACTATAAATTTATAGTTATGTGTTAGTCGTGAAAGCAGATTTTAAGCAATAATTTCATATAACCCTTGGAAATTTTAGAGAATTCAAAATCACCTCGGAACCGCATAAAGGATGTTAGAAAAATTCCTTTTCTAGGAAATAATATTGTTCATGGAAAATAATAAAAGTTATCCAGAGAATGGTGAATTCGAGTGAAGCGTTAGAAGCAGGGACAGTGAGAGTTTTATTTTTCAACGAAGTCACGTACGGGCGGGAGAGCTCTTAAAAAGTCCTCAGGGGTGTTAAAACTTCAATCCCTCACTTATACGCGAAGAAATACCTATAGGTACATGAAATACTATAACATTTTGTCAATTGAATCATACATACATACATACAATCACGCCTGTATCCCATAAAGGGGTAGGCAGAACACATGAAACTACTAAAGCTTCAGTGCCACTCTTGGCAAATAAGGGGTTGAAAGAAAACGAAACTGTGACATTTGCAGTGACAGGTTGCCAGCCTCTCGCCTACGCCACAATTTAACCCATATCCCATAGTCGCCTTCTACGACACCCACGGGAAGAAAGGGGGTGGTGAAATTCTTAACCCGTCACCACACAGGCGAATCATTTGAATCATTCCAAATCCGACCGGTCGGTTGACGACCGGTCTGGCGCAGTCGGTAGTGACCCTGCCTGCTGCGCCGCGGTCCCGGGTTCGAATCCCGGTAAGGGCATTTATTTGTGTGATGAGCACAGATATTTGTTCCTGAGTCATGGATGTTTTCTATGTATATAAGTATTTGTATATTATATATATCGTTGTCTGAGTACCCACAACACAAGCCTTCTTGAGCTTACCGTGGGCCTCAGTCAATCTGTGTAAGAATGTCCTATAATATTTATTTATTTATTTTGAATTTTACTTCTACTTCTAACGGTGTCTGAGAAACAACATTTAAGTAACCAATTCTTAAGACAGGTATTATATACTAGTTTCCTACTAGTCAAATCAGCTTATTTTTAAGAACTGTTAAAATGATTTGCTAATATGGAATTACTGTGAAATACTGAGGAGTGACGTCACGGTCAATTCATTTACTTTATATCTTTCTCTTTGACTTATTAAATATAAATTATGTTTAAACATAACTACTGTCCATATTTTTCTTCTAATTATGTGGTGCTTTATTTCGTGCACTGCATACAATATTTTATCTTAAGTATAGGAAACTAGCCTATTCTTAAGGCAGATATAATAGGCTAGTTTCCTACTAGTCAAATCAGCTTATTTTTAAGAACTGTCAAAACGATTTGCTAATATGGAATTGTTATGAAATACTGAGGAGTGACGTCACGGTCAATTCGTTTACTCTTTGGCTTATTAAATAGAAATTATGTTTAAACATAACATTTTAATTTTGTCGTGCTTTATTTCGTGCTCTGCATTAACTATTTTATTTTTAGTATAGGAAACTTGCCTATTTATTCCGCTAGCATTTATAGAACGGAATACAAAATTTAAACTTTTTGCCAAACAGAAACGCTAGTCACTAGGCTTAGAATTACGAGTAATTTAAGAATTGCAATGTTTACGATAGATGTCGCTGTTTTCGCTGACTTGGTTAAAGGTCTTAGTGGCTCACATGGCAGTGAGTGTCGATCCAGAGGTCATTAGTTCATGTCTCACTCAAGTCAAGACAGTAATTTTTCACTTTAAAATTTGAAAAACTAACTATCTTTTTTTATGACTGAAAGGCATTTTCGTGAAAAAAAGATTCAAAAACTTTTTTTCTAAAACAGGTAAATTTACTTAATGTTTTTCCGTTTTCTTACTCAGAAGCACGAGCCCTTCGAATGTTTTAATTTTATACTTTGTTACAAACACTTTGTAATCAAAGTTTGCGAGCCCTTTCTGATCCTACTAGGTAAAACGCTCACAAAACGACGACTATTCTATCGCTCTTGCGTAAAACGAAAATACCCTGAAATTAAAACTTACCTACCTTAGAAAAAAAAATTGGTGACTGTTCTCGCGAAAATGCCCTGAAATTACTACGGATATCTTTATTTATTATTCAAGCAACTTATTTTTCAAAAAATACTATTCTAAGTATTTCACTAGAGGTTTATATACCAGATCTTAAACCACTTTATCTTTATTTCCAGACGGCAAATGCTTAGCGTGCACCTACAAAGCAAAGTTCGTCGAGGTCTCAGTCGGCATCAACCACAATGTGGACGAACTTCTCGTCGGTATCCTCAACCAGATCAGATTAAAGAAGCAACAGTATTCAGCCGAAGGCGGCAGGGAGTCGTCCCCAGCACATTGGTACAAATCCAGAGGAGTCGTTCGCGCTAGCATGAAGGCCAGACAGATGCTCACATGGATATTCGGCAAAGAGGATTCCAAATTCAAAAACTGTGAGAATTTAAACGTCCTGTGAGTAGAAAATGACGGACCTGTGTTCGTCTAATACAATTTGGACTTTACAAGTGTGATTAAGTGTAAATTTGCATTGTGTTCGTTTTAAGTGTTATATTCGATTTTTGTTTTTAATTTAGAACGAGGAAACGTATCAGCCAGTTAGTAAATGATAAACGAGCAAAGGGTGATGAAAGGCCTTTTCGAACCTGAAATGTTATTTGAAATTTCAACGACAAATTATGAGTTGAGTATGTAACTGTAAATAATTATGCATTAATACACGGCGTGGCCCATTTATGACACTTATTTCATTCGACTCATAAACCCACGCTTGTGTTTTAATGCATCTCATTATGTGCAGTCACATAAATTACTATTTTCATTATAAGCTCGTTTATCACATGCACAGCAGTTGATTGATTAGGGTTCTTGGGCAAAAAAAAACACCAATAACGCTAGGACAAAAAACAAATGGGACCTAAGATTCTTGTCAACAACATTTATAGTCTCAATAACCAAATAGGGCAACCCAATAAAAGGGATTGAATGTTATCTCACTTTTACAAATGGACCCATCTCTATCGACCCCGAAACAATCAATTCGCTTACTAACGGCTCCAAAATTTAAATATGCTTTATCTCTCTCTTACGCGTAAGAAAGAAGAGTAAAGCCTACGTTTCCGAAAGGAGTAGTAACGCCAAATAGCAAATTGGTAGAATAAAAATGTTATTGTGCCAAATTTTCGAGAGAATTTAATCTATAATCGTTAAGTGTAGGTAAAGGAAAAGTGAGAAAAACAGTATTTTCCCCGTGTTTATCTTAAAATGACGTATCAGCAATATTTTACTCGTAAGTGACACAATTTATCATGTAGTTTAATATCGAGTTTATTGGACCATGCTGTGTATTGTAAGTAGGTAAACTTGTACCTATGTATATTTACTATATATATATATCCTGCGACAGTAGATTACTAGTAAACATTTTGGAAGACCAAACTTAACCTGAAAACATTAATATTAATACGTAATATTACATAACATAACTATGTCCTGCGTCTACAGCCTGTAACAAAAGCAAAAAATTAAACCGTAGGCTATACTCCTTAAACTGACCAACATTTGTTCAGCGACTTTTAAAAATTAAGACGTCTTGAATTCTTTAATTTTTCATACAAAATAAATATTAGCTTCAATGTACGCCATTATTATTGTCATTGACGTTATCTGTCACGCTTTAGACTTAACAGAATTCGCAATACATTAACTCTTAGGAAAAACTTTCAAGGGTGATAAAAATCAAAATACACGTTATTTTTAAAAGTTGCTGAACAAACGTTGGTCAGTATAAGGAGTATAGTCTACAGTTTAATTATTTGCTTTTGTTACAGGGCCCACCCGGTATACAAAAAACGATAGTCCAAATGTCATTCTGTAAAACTCATACGGCCCAATCTGTATTATACCTAAATGCAGTCTTCACTTAATAGTTGATATCTAATTATATTTATATATGTACGGAAATCCTAAGAAATTCGTAATATATGACCTTTCTATGAATACGTAAATTAATTTTCTAATATTAATCAGGGTCCAGTAATTCCTTCCATCCACGCCAAACGTTACAAATTAAAACTTAATAAATTAACATTATAAAATTGTACAACACTAGAAAAAAACTTGATAGAAAGGGTTAGCTGAGCTTTCCCTAAACCCATATTTAAATTTAAAAATCTCTCTTTAACACGTACTTAGAAAACATTTTATATATCCAGACATTTCTACAATTAAATGAAAATACTATTTAAATATAGTGTAAATTCTAATAATTGTTCCTGTAACCTTATGCTGTTAACGTATCAAAATTGAAATATAAATAAGTACCTACTGTAAAAGGGTTAGTAGCAACAAGCGCGATAAAATGTTGAAAATATCTGTGCAATATTCCTACAAACGACACCAAGATACCCAATAGTTATTTGTTATCCAAAGTTGTATTTTAATGTGGAATTGAAAAACGAGCATAAACGGATTCCCGAGTTGAACCACGGCGAAGCTCCTATTCGAGTGCAGTTTGAACTTTCGAGTTTTTGAGGATAACGTAGCCTCTAACGACATTACCTGCCTATACGGTGTAACGCAAAACCCCTCACTACAGCGAAAACTACAACGCAAAAATGTATAACTGTTTCGTAGTTCCACAGGTGGTAAATCATCTTTATTACTAGATTGACTAGATTCACCTTTTTGTCAATTTTAAATCAGTTAATTTGACTTTATTCAAGGTCAAATTAAAATGTGGATAAAATGCGTTTTTACCCGCTGATATTCCTACAAACACACCAAGCTAGTGAGGGGAAAATACCTTTTTAGATATTGCGTTTAAAATTTAACACATCTGCTCGCTGTCAAAGAATTTAATTTTGAATTCTAGTAGTAAGCTGGGGAACTGGAAAATGAAATATCTTGGCATCATAATAAATGCATTTATATTTTTATTGCTTTTTACTTTTTTGATATAATTATTTGCCATAAGAGCGCGTTTGGTTTTATGTAATAGCACTTTAAAAAAATGTTTCTTGATGTTCAAATTTTGAAAGTAAGTATAATCAGAACTGCAAAACTAAGTGGTGAGACAGGTAGCTAAAGAAGTTCACACACTATTAATAAAGCTAGTTATACAATATTCAAAAAATTTACCATTACTATGTTAAAAAAAAATTAACCAATTAATCTACACAAAATTGACAAAGAACAAACTGCAAATGTCCAACACCATACAACACAAATGCCTCAATGCGATTTAATCCGTTTCCATAGTTTTATTTTATAGCTTTTAGTTTGGTGCATAAAATAAGCATGCAAAAATTATAAACTCACTCACGTTGTTTTAGTCGAAACTCAAATTGCTACGTTAGCAATTATTAAAGTTGACATAACTGCGTCCACATACACAGACAAGATAATAATATAAATTTTGACAACCCTAAATTACCGAAAAATATAGCGCCATATAAAAGACCATTTTTAGGGTTCTTTTTTACCACGTCAGTGGCAAACAAGCATACGTTCCGCCTGATGGAAAGCGGTCACCGTAGCCTATGGACGCCTGTAACTCAAGGAGTGTCACATTCGCGTTGTCAACCCTTGTACACTTCCTTTTGCTGTGTTAAGTACCTACACAGCAAAAGGGAGTTCCAAGGAAGGTTCGGTTTGCCGACGACTCAAAGGACAATCGACGGAACAAATTAGTTCCGGAGGTCCTTCCGGCACACCGCACCCTCGTTGAGCTCTGGCAGCCTTACTCACCGGCAGGAACACTACACTATAAGTAGGGTCTAGTTATATTTGGCTGCGGTCTTCTGTAAGGCAGAGGTACTTCCCCAGTTGGGCTCTGCTTTAATTCGAGCGGGATGATATCCGCTGTGCTGTGCCCTATACCACACAGCGGAATATCTTTCGCTATGCCCTACTACTAACCTTTTCTCCTTTTTGGCTATACATAGTCATATTTACAGACTCTGTAATACTTATAACTATTAATATACGTTATTTATATCAATTAATTGTATATAAAATCGCGTATGCACCCATGGATTTGAATTTGTAAAAACAAATAATCGTCTAAGTACGTCATACACCAAATGTCGTGTCTTTTTTCAATAGATGGTAGAATAAAATTGTAAGGATGTCCGCTTTAGGCCGTTTTCACATTACCCGATCCGATATCGGATGTCGGAAGGATCGCAATAGAAAAATTCCAAGATGGCGCCTGTAATGTATGGAATATCGGTCCGACATCCGATATCTGATCGGATAATGTGAAAACGCACTTACGGTGCGGTTGCACAGAGCGGGTGAGCAGACAATGTATGAAAAACGTTTCTTGACACGGATGTCTGCGGCAAGTAAAGAAAAACTCTGTTCGAGGGCGCCTCTAGTACATTAAAGAGAAACTACACACAATGTTCGACATATTGCCCTTTCGTCGCACTTCTGGATTCGCACTTAAGTGTGACAGGGCCCTCTGTAAGGTACTGGGCGCAATAAAAGCGAGTTAACTATGAGCTATCGGCTACAGAAACGAACAAAAGATAGTCACTCCCGTGTAAAGAAAAGAGACGCGATAGCGCTAGCGAATTACACTTGGTAGCCGAGCTATGAACTATAAAACACTCACTCTATCTTTTATTTACACGAGAGCGAATTTCTTTTGTTTATTTCTATAGCCAATAGCTCATAGCTTACCTACCTAAAGGGTTTTATTTCGTATTTTTCCGGAAACGTTCGTATTTGTCATGCTAGTTCAGTCAATGTCAGTACATCTTGTACTGAGACTGACTGAAATAGCATGACACGTTCGTACGTTTCCGTAACAATACGAAGGCAAATTTTTCGCACTACATCTGTACTTTAGCTTTTGGTGGGACGAGTGCCTAAACAAACCGCTTTCATGCATCAATAAGAAACTTTTAAAAAACTGTTTAAGTCATAAGTATATCGAGGGTTCACTGGTGAAACTCGATAAGTTGAGCAAACTGGTTTTTTTGAAATTCGAACTATGTATAATTTCCACAATATTGTTATTTCAAGGACAAATGGACGTAGTTACGCAGAAACGTTCCATTCCACATGAAATTGTCATTAAGTTTTAGAAAAACAAAAGTCTTTCATTTCAATGACAATTTCAGATGGATTGGAACGTTTCTGCGTAACTACGTCCAAATTATCTCGATTTATCGGATTTTACCAGTAAACTCTCGATATACTCTTTGATTTTATGTGTTCAACAGTGCAACACTCTGGCGGCAACGTTGGCATAATATTCTGTATTTTACCTACAATGACTCCGCACGCGGCCAACCGCTCCGTTCACCCGCATCGCCTAGCGGACGCTTCTAAAACATAAAATGTTTTGCCACTTGACAACTCCGTATATACGTGCCCCGTTTTTCGTTTCGTTATAAAATCGGAGTGCTATTGAGTTCAATGCAAAATGGATTTATTTTTCAAGTGGCCCTGTAGCCAATTAGTGTACCCGCGGGACTGTTAAGTGGATGTAGCTTTTTTATTTTTAAATATCGTAATAAAATTGTATTACAATTATATACCTAGATGTGTTTCTGTTAGTTACTTGTGAAGTGTAGAATATATTTGTAAAATTTAGTGATTAGATGTCCCCTACATGATTTAATGTTGTTAAAGTTTAATATTGAAAATTATTGTTTAGTAAATCCTGTAAAATTCCTTGGTACTTGTTAGAAAAAAAATTATGCTACTACAATTTTGTTTTTACTAAATTGCTGAAACAAAATAGTAATAAAACCAGAATTTAATTGTTGAAAGATAATATTCAAATTAATTCGGAATATATTCCATCCTCATTAATTTAATCAATTGAATCTTAAGTTTAACTAGTGTTGGTATGTAGCCTCCATTTTGTTCTTAAAAAGAACATTTTTATATCAAGTACCAAGAACTTTAGTAACTTGAAGTAGAAACTCCCGACTTACCAAAGTATCATGTTCTAAAAGTTTGCCCATAAAATGTCTCGCAATTTAGCACCAACTACTGTTCGTGGAAGTTAAAATATGTTATTTAAATATTTACCAGGATATTGTGGCTTTAGAGTACAACTTTTAATAATGTAGACGATCATATTATTTTTAGGTCCAAATAACAAAAAAATATTAGTCCAAAAATACGTTCGTATATTATATTATTTTATAATACATATTCAAGTGCGGAAAAAAGGAAGCTCGAAACGAGTGGCGATAAATTAAAACACACACGACACGAGTTACGAATTTCCTTTTCGCACCTGTGTCGTACGACGTTTTTCAGTACAGATGGCCCTTCGAAGTTTCGACCTGCCATATAATCAACCACTTCTCGCACTAGTGCGTAAAATTTTTTTTTAAAACACCATCTGTATTGAACAAAAATATTTACCTATTTTGACACTAGTTTTTTTTTCTATTTTTACGCTGGTTGGATTAACACTCTGTATAACTAGTTTTGCGATGTTATTACATCACCATTTAAAATGCAAATATTATTATACTAATTTAAAAACCTTATTTAAAGTAATACTCTAAAGTTACAGTTAAGATAACTCGGTTGTTATATAAAAGGTTATTACTTAAAGGGGATAGTATTGTAGATATAAAACGTTATCAGATCACTATATGAATTTGCGGAATGTATGAGCTTGCTATTGTAATGTATTTAGTTTTTATTTCAATGCATTACAATTTTTAATATAAAAACAATTATAGACAGTCAACCGAATCTTGGCACAAAAAATGTCACATTTTTTTTTATGGGCACACTTTCGCTACCAAGAACCCGACTGTCGGGCACACCGCTCGTAGAAGCGTAGCCGATTACATGGGTTTCCCCGTATGTAGCGAAAATGTCGTAGCGCCGCGTAGAGCCCGGTTTCGAAAGTGTTAAACCTGTGCCCTTACGCTGTGGCTTGCGTGAGCGACGGTCGCGCGATGATCGCGCGACGGCGATGCGACGCATACGAAATCAAACCTTATCGATATGGAAGTATGATACGCGACGGCGACGGTCGCGAGACGGTCGCGCGACCGTCGCCCACGCAAGACACGACGTTACATTTTCAATCAATTTTTAAGTGTGGCTCGTCGATGATTCCGCCAACTTCAAGGTTAAGACACGCGTTTTATGAAGACAATAGGGTGAGCCATACATTTTTCAAAATTGCCTCCTTTTAGTGCCAAGATTTGTTTGACCGTCTATAAATTACAGTATAGTTTTTTGTAGACGTAAGACGCATTTAAAGTTCTACTACTAGTTCAAGGGCATTTTCGGAATTTTTGACCCCTCCAATTAGCGTAAGTTATTAATTATCTCACTGTCTGTTTTGTTACGATAATAAAGCATCAAATTTAAATATAAATATTGTTTTTGTGTTAAATACATAAACTAAGCGCTAATATACATTCAAAATGAGAAAAAAGAAAATTTTTAGACAGACTTTATGCTTAATTGTCGTCACAAAACTGACATCGAGTTAATTTTTGTCAACAACTTGCGCTACTTGGGCTAAATTTTGAAAATGCCGAAATTGTCACAATTTTCTAGACTAAGATAATTCCGTGTGTTTCATAATTCATTGCAACAGAAGTCTATGGAAATTCCGATACAAAAAAAATATCAAATGCTATAAACGGACCCTTATATATTATAGTGACAGTCGATGTCATTTATTTCATAGTTCAAGATTAGAGCATTTCTTTTTTTTTTTGCCATTTTTTTATTTTGATTTTTTTTAGGGAATTTTAGGTCAATTGTACTCAGAATCACGAGTACTTTCAATTTCACTGGGAGACAAAAAGTGTCCCAGAATTTCCATACATTTTTGTTACTTTCCTCTTTTGTCACCCCACACAATATGGTAACAAAATAAGAAAAAATCGTAAGGGACAATTTTTTAACTACTAGGATTGAAAAAGCTAGTGATTCTGAGTAGATATAGTATAATTTTTTTCAAAATTATCAAATTTCATAAGTGGCAAAAAAAAAAAGAAATGCTCATTAAAAGAAAAACATTGTACCGCATTGAACTAAACTAAGATAAGTTATCATTAGATATTGTATTATAAACTATATCATTTTGTAGCTAGTGTTTACTGTAAATAAATTGATTGACAATAAAGTTTCTTACTTTAAGTCGTAACATATATTTTCCTACTTATATATTATATATCCCATTTCCTTTTCCCTTAAACAACTGGTAAGTATTTTGTGTAGGTATTCACTATCCTCGTAACGCCCACCATACAAATTTGCTAGAGAATTTTTATCCTAACTGCATTTTAAATTGAGTTTCATTTGATTTGTTTTTTATTATGCAGAAACGTCTGCGAGCGATATTACATATTTTTGAGGCCTCCGTGGCGCAGTTGAAAGCGCGATGGCCCCGGCAAGGCCAGAGGTCGCAGGTTCGAGCCCTGCCGGAGGTGTGAATTTTTCCATTTTCGCTTTAATTCCAAAATTTGAGTTTCATTTGTTCGAAAAATTTTAGGGACAAAAGAAATGCTACTTTATTTATTTAGGTACATAAGAGTTAAAATTCCATTGTACCCAAATGTACATCTCATTGCACATTGGGCGGCAAGAGGCTATAGCATGGCTAGTAAGTCTACGCATAGTAATTATTTTTCGGTACATTATGGTGCCTGTATTGAACCCTGAGCAACTGAGCATAGCGAGTGGTTCAAAATATAGAATCTTGAATTTTGCCAGGGTTTCGAGGCACGAAGAACACGAAGAATATCAAATTAAATCAAATTCATGAACTTATTAAATGTTTATGATACAAAATCGTCTGTTTATGATTCAAAGCTACAATTAAAATCAAGTTTGAAATTTAAAATTTGAAAATTTGAAATTTGAAAATTTTAAATTCAATTTTGCTCTCCTTTTTCGAAGATAAAGACCATTTGGTATGGTGAAAACAAACATAACAAACTGAAATGCAATTTTATTCGAATATAATTTTTTACTGTTCTAAATACGCCGTCCAAGTTCAAAAGTCCCAACAGTCGTGATGAATGCCCTTAAAATACGCGACAAAATGTTCCCCAGCTAATAATCAACTCGAGTGAAAAATGACCTTCGAAGTCGACACGCTTAATAATTAGGTGGCGACACCGACGCATTTTTTTCTTTTTTTGCTCGGGCAAATATAAAATTTAATTTTGTACAGTTGGCTTCAATAAAATGTGAAATAGGCCACATTTCACAATAGTGACAATTGTCGCCCACAGCCCAATATAATAAAGAGTACTATCGTACAGTATGGCCACTCCCGCTCCCCGCTGGAAGTGCCGCCACCCCCTCTCGGTTACCTCACCGTTACCGCCTGTCAAAAACGCGAGCAGTCGACCTGTCATATCATATCTCACACATAAGCATCGTACGCGTTCATCTACACGAGCTTAGACTGTGTGCTAGGAACGCGCCTCTTTCATATGTTTGATCGGCAGTGTCCGAGGTGTGCCCACAGTGTAATCGTCTCCACGAACAAGTTTAGTATCTCCAACGATTCTTTTTCTTCCTCCTACCCTTATCCCACGTTACGTGGGATGGTAGTGATGTATAAATGCATCATATATTTTTGACTCTATTGACATCATGTCAAATTCAAATTTGAATAAATCTTTGTCAAGGCCATGCAGGTCGAATCATACTGTTCTAGCCCTAGAAAATTGTCATACTTTCTTGGAATTTTCGACCCTTGCTACTGTGTCCCGATGGCCGAGCGGTTTAGGCATCCGTCCGGTATGGAGGGCGCTGGTTCGAATCCAGCTCGGGAGACTTGGAGGCCTTGGTCACTTTTTCTTTGTATATGACATTTAGATATTTTATAGAAATCACTTTTTGATACAAAAGGAGTGTATGGACTCTCTGAGTAACGTTATTATTAATTTTGACTGTACAGTAGCAGGTGCCACCATCAAAACAAAAACATTTTCTACTAACTTCTAAGGTCTCCATAATATTATTACAACACCAACATAAAATCTTCAAGCTACTGTCAACGCTAAAATCTTACGTCATAAAGTTCATACTTGAGCGTTGAATAAGGTCTGGTATTATGTACATTAACGTAGGTATTTTTATTATCTGTATCGGAAGGCGTTTTCCCGCCAAATTATTAGGGTTTTATCACTTTTATCGTTTCCTCGCTGTAAAGGGAATGCCGTATCTTTTTATGACGAAACATTTTTATCATCGTATTCCGATACTGGTTGACTTTAGCGGCTTTTACTTAAAATGTAAACAGGGCTGACAAAGTATGTACTAAAATGAAATATATTCCCTACCTACATTAAAGTTTAGTTTTGCTGAGAGATCTTAAATGAAAATCTAAACTACGTAAGGGCATTTATTGGTGTGATGAACACAGATATTTGTTCCTGAGTCATGAATGTTTTATAAGTATATAAGTATCTATTTATCTTTATAAGTATGTATATCCTTCATCATCCTATCATAGAATACCTATACAATTAGATAACACGACCTATTTCACATCATGTCCGTGAATACACATTATACACCTACACCTCCCTTAGGTGTACAATATATATTCTATTGTACTTTGTTTAACAAGCCTATCGATTGTCACATGTTTCATCATTTCCTGCAGAAAATGTAATGTACTTAAAGATCGTTTCACTCGCAAAGACCTGATCTTGTTCATAACTTCATACTATTAAAGGTAAAATTGTTAAATTTGCGCGACATTATGAATGGCACGGTTACCCCATGTTATACGCACAAAGCTTCAAAGGAACGTCTCGAATTCTGCTTGGCCAGTTACGCACACGAAAAGTCGGTCAAAAACGTCTTATGAGCCTTATATTTTTATACAAGATATGACCTTTTTACTGCGAAATAATGCAAGAGTCCTTTGGATGTTTCTCGCACCGATGAATTCGTTTCGGTAGGTTTGAACCCTGCTTTGAACGGGTTGACTATAATAAATAAATATTATAGGACTTCTTTACACAGATTGACTGAGTCCCATCACTATATTGAAATTGATTATTGATGGCATTCATCCGTCAAAAAAGTAATAGCAAGAATTATTAACTATATGAGTACGAGTAAAAACCAAATGTGAGTGTGCGTCCCACTTTGTCGATTGCTATAAAGCCACTTTGTCAGTTTATTCATATAAAGATACAAGTAAATCTCGCCTTAATGGTAACCGACAAAGTAGGACGTTTTACTAAACACACTCACAAACGAAAAAACTACCGGCTTCGTTCTGTATCTTGTCTTTTTCGAATATTTTTCGAATAATAAAATCCTGAACTTTCTCGGGGCTAAACAAAATACATATAACAGATCTTCAAATCCGCTGATCCATTTCAGTATGAAGATAAAAGTTAATTTGATATTGTTTACAATATACCAAGCATGATTTTAATAAAAATAAAATAAAAGCTCATGATTTGTCACTCAAACGCTCCAAAAACAAAATCCAAATGAAATATGACTAATAAATATTTATTAATCAAACTTTCAATGAATTCGAACATACAAAAATGCCCATTTAAAATCGGATTCCAATAAAGCTCATTTGTATTCGCATCGCTAATGCTTTTCACGTAAATTGGAGAATCAATCGATGATTGTACGAAAAAGGGACAAAAAACAGGAGTTTAGTTCTCCGAGCATCGGCCATAACCTGACCTCAAGATGCGTAAATAATGTACAGAATACGATACCAATTTAACAATGGAGTTGGAACGGACGATTGGAATGAAACTAAGGATTACGGGTGCGCTACGCACACCGAAAGGAATTCTTTTTAACTCGTATTGTCCGTAGTGCGTTTAGCGATTTATTTTGTGAGGGAATATTATTGGTGTTTAGTAATGATCTATTTATGTGTTTGTTTTCTTTCTAAAACACATTATTAAGTCGGCTCTCAAGATACAATAGTACATGGTACTATACTGTGTTGATATCATTCTTGTTAATCATTTGATTTATTGACTATTGACTAATTGTGATTTTTAAATTGTGTGTATTGTTCGACATTGTATGTATTCCTTAATTAGCGAGCTATTATGTAGTTCTAGTCTCGGACTAGCAAAAGCGCGCTATTGCAAACTTGCTGATAGTTAAGACGATACAGGAGCGAAAATGCTAAAATGGAAAAGAGCCCCCCTTTCAATTCGGGAATTTTAGTTAATTATACTAATATTAACTAGATTTATCGAAAAAAATTGTCCATTAAGAATAACTCAGTTAAAAGATATTGCGCAAAAATCTTTAAAATCGAGGTTCCGCTCTCGATTATTTCCTCCTCGAAAACTTAATCAATCGGAACGAAATTTGAAAATCTGAATAACAATGAAATAATCTGTGTGGGACCGTTTAGTTCTTTTGACTAATTGTTATCAATCTTGAGACACCTTATTTTTGCGCCATAATGAAAAATTCCGTTAAAAAGTACCCAAAAAATCGACGTTGTCTCAACTTGCCTCTGTCACAACTCACATCGGTCTCTTCTTTTGTACAAACAACAGATACACCCAGAAAAATACATAAAGATATAGAAGATATTGTAACACAGGAATATTGATTCCGTAAACAAATAAAACAGAAAAGCAAAGGGAAGATGAAAATGTAATAACAACCTCCGTCGAAGGACGAGGAAACGATAAAGGTTAGTTTTCTCTTATAATATCTAAACAAAATGTACAACAAAGACATAATTATGTAACTCCGTATAGACAGCTCAGTCTTCGAAAAAAACGTGCCTCAGAACCAGCAAAAGGTACGGCGGCCTAGATGGCGTCACACCTTTGGGGGATGCTTGGCTAGATGGCGCTAATGTTCATATTTGAAATTTTAACACATATCAAGCTAAGAATATGGGCCAAATTGTCAAACCTGAGGTGTCGAGAGATGGCAGTCTATACACATTTTACTTCGGCAGTAACTCTCTATATAATACTCAATTAATGTTGTTGTTAATAATTCAAGCATTGGAAAACATGGAAAAAGTGGACCAGTTACTTTTAGCGCCATCTAGCCGAGCGTCCCCCAAAGGTGTAACGCCATCTAGGCCACCGTACCTTTTCCTATAGGTTCTGAGGTTCGTTTTTAGGGTTCCGTAGTCAACTAGGAACCCTTATAGTTTCGCCATGTCTGTCTGTCCGTCCGTCCGTCCGTCCGCGGATAATCTCAGTAACCGTTAGCACTAGAAAGTTGAAATTTGGTACCAATATGTATATCAATCACGCCAACAAAGTGCAAAAATAAAAAATGAAAAAAAATGTTTTATTAGGGTACCCCCCCTACATGTAAAGTGGGGGTTGATATTTTTTTTCATTCTAACCCCAACGTGTGATATACTGTTGGATAGGTATTTAAAAATGAATAAGGGTTTACTAAGATCGTTTTTTGATAATATTAATATTTTCGGAAATAATCGCTCCTAAAGGAAAAAAAAGTGCGTCCCCCCCCCTCTAACTTTTGAACCATAAGTTTAAAAAATATGAAAAAAATCACAAAAGTAGAACTTTATATATACTTTCTAGGAAAATTGTTTTGAACTCGTTAGGTTCAGTAGTTTTTGAGAAAAATACGGAAAACTACGGAACCCTACACTGAGCGTGGCCCGACACGCTCTTGGCCGGTTTTTTTCTAAGACTGTAGCTGTCTATACGCAGTTACATACTGCGTCGACAGGTCTGGCTCAGTCAGTAGTGACCCTGCCTGCTAAGCCGCGGTTCTGGGTTCGAATCCCGGTAAGGGCATTTATTTGTGTGATGAGCACAGATATTTGTTCCTGAGTCATGGATGTTTTCTATGTATATAAGTATGTATTTATCTATTTAAGTATGTATATCGTCGCTTAGTACCCAAACTACAAGCTTTGATAAGTTTGGGGCTAAGTTGATCTGTGTAAGATGTCCCCAATGTCTTTGGTTATATTAACAGCCTTTATTCTGTACCGGTCTGTGTTTCAGACAAAACATGGTGAATGAATATTCATATTTACAGTAGGCCTAGCACATGATGGCCGCGGGAGTATGTCGCCGCGAGATAGACTACCCGTCCTTATGTCATTAATACAGTTAGAAGAAGACGTGGCATCTATCTCGCGGCGACATACTCCCGCGGCCATCATGTGCTAGGCCTACTGGTCGAATGCGGCGTCGAGAGATACCACCGTATACCAAATTGAAGTAAGAGGTTACCCATATCTTACTTATTCTTCCATTATCCTGGCTATAAATGAAATATTATTTTTCCCCTCACTAGTTCGGAAACAGGTGTTTTGTCCTTTAATACCAGCGGGTAAAAACGCATTTTATCCACTAGTGGATAAAGTAATTTGACCTTGAATAAAGTCAAATTAACTGATTTAAAATTGATAAAAGTAGGTGAATCTAGTAATAAAGATGATTTACCATCTGTGGAACTACTGGAAGCAGTGATAAGTCGTTTTTCAATACACAAATAACTTTGCCCCCTTGTATAACAAATAACTCTGAACGATGAAACAGATATGTTGCTTTTCCGGTTTTGCTATATACTCGTATAAATGGATCCAGTTGTCATTGTTTTTCCTTAGTTTCTCATAAGGACGATTACAAATGGTTCTTGGTTTCTCAAAACAAAATAAGATCTGGCCCCGTAGCCGAATGGCATTTCTACGACGCTAAACCGAAAACGAAACGCCGCGAAAGGTAGTCTGACTCTGTAGCGCCAATACGCAAGAGCGATAGAGATATAGCGATACGAGCGTTTCGTTTCGTGAGCGTTTGTGTCATTCGGCTACGCACGCTGTTATTAATGACTCAGCAGGGAGCGTACTTTTCATGCCGATGACATTAATCTGACGTCACGCTCCGTATAGGATGATCACAAATAGTTTTATTGTAAATTATTAATCATTAGTCGTCAATCATTTTAATCATATACAAATTACTTCAAATACAGTAGTCCATTTACATGTGGCATAAATAATACCTACTTGAAATGTGAAACGTGAATAAAATTATTTGATTTGTTTTTATAAATAAATTTAATTAAATAGTATTGTTAACAACACATTACAAGAAATACGTAGAAAAGAGAATTTCTCTCTAACGTAAAGCACACCATCCTTCTTGCATTCATTACCATGCAAAGAAATTAATAAGTTAAAATGATTGATGACTAAATGATTAATAATTAACAATAAAACAATTTGTGATCACCCTATATGGAGCGTGACGTCAAATTGATGTCATCGGCATGAAAAGTACGCTCCCTGTAATAATGAGTAGAATCGAACTTTGTATTTAAAACCTCAAATTGGAGACACGCTGTATAAGGATATAGGCTGAATTGAGGAAATTGATATTCTTTCGTATTATATATACAGACTTTTATGTCTGTGTCGAGGTAAAGCAGTAAATGCACTGTGGTCAAAATAAATATGACTGATAATAAACCTTTCAAATACTCCATTATCTTTGCCATTGTCATGTTTTTGTAATTATGTATTACTAGCTTTTTCCCGAGGCTTCGCTCGCGTTAGAAAGAGACAAAAAGTAGCAAATGTCACTTTCCATCCCTTCAACTACATCGTCTATATATATCCACTTAAAAAATCACGTCAATTCGTCGGTCCGTTTTGCCGTGAAAGACGGACGAACAAACAGACACACACACTTTCCCATTTATAATATTAGTATGGATGGTAAAATTTCACTTGTACGGCTAGCCAGCGAACCTTGCGTGTCCCTAAAAAAGGAATATTTACTTTTTTAATCAACGCAAACTGAATTAAGATAATTTTCACACAATTTTACCAAAAAAATATAATCCTTTTACCATTTTACGAAAACTCAATTTACGCGATGTAACATTTTGAAAACACACCCTGTAGTTGATGGCGCTTTTAACGTCTTCTTCTAACTGTATTAATGACATAAGGACGGGTAGTCTATCTCGCGGCGACAATTCTAACCTAGCGCTTTTCGCTGCAAATTCTAACCTAGCTCGATTTGTTTAAAGTCTAAATTTGATCGGCAACTTGTGAACGTCAGTAACTCCGCACAAATTTTCATCAAAGTATATCAAGGTGAAGTATGCTCTATGTGTGTTAGGTAAGGTGTTGATTCGCTTAGAGGCAGCAAATTGTAAGTAAAGCCTGGGTAAGTTGCAACGCAATGAGAAAATAAAAGTAGTTTCTCTAAAATAGTACATTTCGATACAAGTGCGAAAAGAGTAAGTTCGAAACGAGTGGCGATAAATTAAAACACGACCGAAGGGAGTATTTTAAATCGACATGACTTTGACTATGAGCTATCGGCTATAAAAACGAACAAAAGATAATCACTCCCGTGCAAATAAAAGAGACACGGCGATATTAATAGTTCACCGCTAGGCGAGCAACTATAAACATCGCCGTGTCTCTTTTATTTACACGGGAGTGATTATCTTTTGTTTGTTTTATAGCCGATAGCTCATAGTTTACTAGCTCGCGGTGGGACCAGTGCCTATAGCATCGCAAGGTTGATAGGTCCTAAGCTTTCCTTCCACTTTAGGAATTTTGAAGGTAAAAATACTCGTCTTTAATAATTTTGTTTTACGTTTCTCCATTGACTCTGTTTGCGGTCGAGCCGCGTTTGGCGCTGCCCGAAGCTAAGTGTGAACTAATGAAAAGTTACAGGTGCTTGCCAGTTTACACTTAGTTCCTAAACTAGGATGTACGTAGCACGTAGGTTGAACTTTAACAAAACATTACATATTTTATACCAGTAGATATTTATCCTTATAAAAAACACAATTGTTTAAAGGCAGCATGAGACTTGTCATGAAAACATAGACCGAAAACATACCTACTTGTCTATGTCTTCCCAATAACAATTCGTTTAAGATCAAAATGTGATGGTTTATTATTTTAAGTTTTATTTTTAGGTAGTTTTAGTTTATTACTTTAAGGTTTATTTCGTAAGTAGGTTATGTTCAGTGTCTTTTATGTATATTTTTACTTTGATTGTTTCTGCAATAGGTAGAAACATTTACAAAAAAAAGAAATTAGTACATGTAACAAAATATAAACTTTGTTACCTATGTAATTTTAGTCAGTTTTATTGCCTGTCTTACTACCTTCAATATTTTGACTCTGTCTGCGATCGGACCGCGCTTGCGCTGCCCGAAGCTAAGTGTGAACTAATGAAAAGTTACAAGTGCTTGCCAGTTTACACTTAATTCGTAAAGGCTCCTGTTTGTAATGCCTTGGTCCTGTTGCGTTAGGTAAGTAAGTTTATTTACCCTGAGAATTTATTTCCTCTGTTTAGGCCTCTTACACCAACGAAAATGGAGGGTTAACCCACCATTGTATATGGAATTTGACCGATGACAGACCACAAACCCTGTGTTAAGTGGTTGGTGCAAGTGGGTTTAGAGTTTTTGTTCAAATTGTATTAATATTTTAAAAATACTGGCAGCAAATAAATCATTTTCACTTTTTTAAGTTACTAGAACTACGTAAATTATAAACTGAAATAGCTACCATACACTAAAGAAAAAGCGACCAATTCCAGCGGTGACTGACCTAGGAAAGGAATCGAACCCAGGTCTTCAATTTACGCGGCTAAAATCGTTATCTTTAGACCACCCGGCCGCTGCGGTTACCCGTCAAATTTTCTCTAGAGTATGGGTGAATTTTAAATAAATCGCAAATAACAAAATAACTTCAACTATGTTTTTAACGACACCCGGGACATTCAATAAGTAGTCAATTGTTGATAGAGAAAGAAAATGTCACCCTGTATTTGAAAGATTATAAATAAATAAATCTATGGGTGCTAAACGACGATATACATACTTAATTAGAAAACATCCATGACTCAGGAACAAAATATCTGTGCTCATCACACAAATAAATGCCCTTACCGAGATTCGATCCCAGGACCGCGGCATAGCAGTCAGGGTCACTACCGTGTCGGTAGTACCGACTGAGCCAGACCGGTCGTCATTAGGTCAGGATTTGGTGCTCTTTGACCAACTCTAATAGTAGGTAAGCAAATAAATGTGTCCTTACGCCACCTATACCTACGAATCTACTCCCGAATCTGTGCCCCAAAATGTATAACATTAAAAATTAAATTTCCATAAATTTAGGAAGTTAGGTATAACAATGGCTACTCGTATGTACGCAGGTTATGAGCCGCACCATCCTAAATTCCCTCTCTAGGGCACAGAGATTTCCCCTATGTGCCCGTTACATTAAAAACAACATCGCCTATATGTCACTCATATGAGCCATAAGCATTTGGCCGACCCGCAGTCATTAAGACGGGTGCCAACATCCGTTTCCGCTCCAGTTTCAAGTTTCGAAGCGAAAGGGTACCTAGCCAACATGGCAATCGCTTATGTTTCGTAAGTGTATCGTAGATATCTCTCCCTGCTCCTCTGGGTACCGAGCACAAACGCATACGATATAGTATTTTATGCAACAGGCGTTTAAAGAGGTCAGAAAAGACGAGTGGCGTGGGTAACAATTTGAGGCGAAGCCGAAAATTGTTAATAAAGACACCACAAGTATTTTTTGACTCAGTTAAACACCGTTACAATACTTTTTCTTCAATCATGCACTTAGTTTTGAATAGTTTTCGTGAAATTCACATTGTTTCCTGTATTTCGCACTGGTTTGCACTGTCAGCGCAGCTGCCCAAAGCCATCCCGCGCACGCACGCAGTATCGTCATAACAATGCGTTGCCATGGTTACAGAACCAAACAATGCGTTTTCAGTTTTTTCGTTACTGCGCGCTTGCGCGGAAAGCTGGCGCACGCTGGCTTTGGGGAATAGACTTTTATGTAGGGTTTAAAGATCTATGCACTATTCTGTAAATGACGAATAACAGTTCGGTAGTAGAAAGATATCATTATCGTCGCTTTATATATTGTTTTTCCATATTGGCGTGACAGAGACAGACTGCGTTTCGATCGGCGTCTAGCGTCAACGATTCTCATTTCGGTTAGGCCTGGGAGCTCTTCTGTAGTGGCGCCAGAGTATAATAAAGAGTACTAGTGGTACTATCGTACAGTATGGCCACTCCCGCTCCCCGCTGAAAGTGCCGCTCATCCCCTCTCGGTTACCTCACAGTTACCGCCTGTCAAAAACGCGAACAGTCGAACTGTCATATTTCACTCATACAAGCATAGTCCGCGTTCACCTACACGAGCTTAGACTGTGTGCTAGGAATGCGCCTCTTTCAATATATTTGATCGCCAGTGTCCGAGGTGTGGTGGCGCGACAGAGACAGACTGAGTTTTGATCGGCGTCTAGCGACAGCGATTGTCACTTCAGCTAGGACGACTGAAGGCTTAGTTTTACCGTTTATTGTTATGGCTGAAATATATAAGAATAGAGACAAAAGAGATTTAGGGATAATATGAAATGTCCACTTAAAAACCAGGATTGTTTACAAACTAGCATTGTACCAAGCATTGTAACGTTTCGGAAATGGCCGATTACAAACTAGCATTTTCCAAAACGTTTCGGAATTGGCCGAGTTCTTAAAGATTTGTATTGTTGTTTTTGGCGGTTATAAAGCCCTGTTAAACCTTAAGTCATAAATAGAATTGTAAAACGTAGAATAATTAAAAATACATTTAAGTTTTTTGAATTTTTAGATATAGTTTTTAGTACTGAGACACTTTTCAGATTGAATTTTTAGATATAGTTTTAGTACTGAGACACTTTTAGATCTAAGTATTTTGCATTGCTTTACGAAGTAAGTCTTAGGTTTTACAGTTTTACCTAATTTGTCTTATAAGCCCCTAAAAATTTAAAAACCTTTCCTTTTTTAGGGTTCCGTAGTCAACTAGGAACCCTTATAGTTTCGCCATGTCTGTCTGTCCGTCCGTCCGTCCGTCCGTCCGCGGATAATCTCAGTAACCGTAAGCACTAGAAAGCTGAAATTTGGTACCAATATGTATATCAATCACGCCAACAAAGTGCAAAAATAAAAAATGGAAAAAAATGTTTTATTAGGGTACCCCCCCTACATGTAAAGTGGGGGCGGATATTTTTTTTCATTCCAACCCCAACGTGTGATATATTGTTGGATAGGTTTTAAAAAATGAAGAAGGGTTTACTAAGATCGTTTTTTGATAATATTAATATTTTCGGAAATAATCACTTCTAAAAGAAAAAAAAGTGCGTCCCCCCCCCTCTAACTTTTGAACCCTATGTTCAAAAAATATGAAAAAAATCACAATAGTAGATCTTTATAAAAACTTTCTAGGAAAATTGTTTTGAACTTGATAGGTTCAGTAGTTTTTGAGAAAAATACGGAAAACTACCGCTCTTGGCCGGTTTTTTTTATACTTCACCTTTCAAAGCTTTTAACGGCTAAAATAATTTCAGTGGATTATTTCTTTCCCTCTAAACAAACGTAGCACCTCATTTTAGAGAACGCCCCGTACATAATTGTTAAATTCAATTTAATATTTCACTCAGAGCTTTCCAGGAGTCCACTTTTCCTAAAATAATAAGCAGGAGCTTTGGTTAAAATAAAGGGCATTTTAATGAAACGTAACACCTTTTATTTCTAGAATAATTTAGTAGCAGAAATACAGTACAGTACAAATCCTTGTTCTGCACAATCTTAAATAGTAATTTTCCATACAGATGGTGCTTTTTTACGCACTAGTGCGAGAAATGATTCATTTTTTGTCAGGTCGAAACTTCGGAAGGCCATCTGTACTGAAAAACGTCGTACGATACACGTGTGAAAAGGACATTCGTAACTGGTGTCGATTTCAACAAAGTGAGTGTTTAAATTTACGAATTTCCTTTTCGGTCGTGTTTTTACCTATCGCCTCTCTTTTCGAACTACCTCTTTTCCGCACTTGTATCGTAATGTACTATTGTTTGTATAACCGCTGGTACTGATATTGAAACTCGAGCAAACGAAAAATTCAAATATTGAACTGCAAGAAGCGATTGGTTATAAAAATGGAATCTTGAGCGTTGCCTTGTCTCTGAGTGAATCGTAAGAAACTCATGACAAGAATAAGAGCACAAAATTGACTGTAAAACGCGAATTTGTTTTAATGTTTTTTATTTCAAATAGATCCAATTTCTAAAGTCCAAGAACCAACTAATGGGTTTCAATTAGAAGTAGATAAGTAAATGATAGGTTGCAATAAGATGCACTGAAGATTTGCTCGGTCCTCGGCCTTTTCATAGTGGATCGAGTCACAAGACCGAGCGAATTTGTTAAATTTTTGATGAATGTAGATAATAATAAATAATAATAAGAGACGGGCAAGGGCAACATCCGTTCGATGTAGGCAAAGAGCATTGAATCACTACGGGTGTAGGTACCCCTTACATTTCATTAAAGTGTCAAAGGGCATCTACGCGTTGGCTTCGGCCCCGCGCACGCCTCCCAAAGGTCCGGAACACCATTGTTCCGTGATGGGAAAGACAAACAAAAAAAAAATATAGGGGACACCTTACACCAGCGGTTCTCAAACTTATTTTCCCATGGAACCCTTTTAGAAAGTAAAACATTTGACGGAACCCTTAAATTATTTTTTTTATTGCAATCTTTATTTCAATAAGCGATCATGATAGTAAAATCTAATCACTAGATTCTAATGTGAGGTATTACATGGAACTGTTTTTTTTTTATTTTTTAACAATTGGTTAATATTTGGTTTTATGGAAGAGAGTTGAAGTTGCATATCAGGTACCCAAAATTCACACGGAGCCCCCAGAGAGGCTTTACGGAGCCCTAGGGGTCCGCGGAGCACACTTTGAGAATGGCTGCCTTACACAGATCAACTTAGCCCCAAACTAAGCAAAGCGCTAATATTGGAACTCGTGCTAATATTGGAATCTTTCGCTTGCTTGGGTATCAATATTGGCACGGTGTACGGTTAAACAACAATTTGCCCCCATGTAAAACAAATAACTACTTTAATCGACAAAACATCTACTTAAACTCTGTCAAACAAGTCAATCAATCAATCAAATATGTCAGTAAATAAGAACAAAGAAAACTATATGCATCCTTTTCTTTAGGGTGCTAGAGAAAAGGATACCTATAGTTTTCTTAGTTCTTATTTACTGACAGACTTGTTTGACAGAGTATATTATTATATAACCTTGTGATCATAGATTGTAGGAACATCATAATTTCTTTTTGTCTATGCTAAACGTCATAATCTTATGTAATCTTAATGCATTCTAATGTCATGAACATATTTTATTTACTGCTTTTTTTAATATTTTTTTTATATTCTAGCTTATTTTTATCAAAAAATGTAATTTAGATAACTGAAGAAATCGCATAGTACCTACCTATTGTTCATGAGTTGATTTTATGTGTATTATTGTTTTTTTTATTGTGCATATCTCCAGCAGACAATGGGCGCAGGTTTAAATTTGTATTATTTTGTAGTTTTATAAGTAACTAGCTTTTGCCCGCGGCTTTTCTCGCGTTAGAAAGATAAATAAAATAGCCTATGTCACTCTCCATCCCTTCAACTATCTCCATCTAAAAAATCACGTCAATTCGTCGCTCCGTTTTGCCGTGAAAGACGGATAAACAAACAGACACACACACTTTCCCAATAATAAAACGTGCAACTCGTGGCGGGAGACAAATATTACTAACGAGAGTAAGTTTAATCGCGACAGCTTGCCGGAGCGATTTAAAGACTCGAGTTTGCAATGTTCACGTCCCGGGTTAAACTCGTTGTTTTTCATCACACATCCAATATAATAATAGTTATTTTCCCCTCACTAGCTCGGAAACACGTGTTTTGTCCTTTAATACCAGCGGGTAAAAACGCATTTTATCCACTAGTGGGTAAAGTAATTTGACCTTGAATAAAATCAAATTAACTGCTTTAAAATTGATAAAAGTAGGTGAATCTAGTAATAAAGATGATTTACCACCTGTGGAACTACTGGAAGCTGATAAACGCATTTTTTGCGTTGTAGTTTCCTCGCTATAGTGAGGGGAAAAGTTTTATCAAGGGTGCAAAGATGTATTTTAACGCGGAGTGTGGAATTGAAAAACGTGCACTTGAAAGGAATGTATAGTTGATTCTATGGTTCGAAGTCCTGAACTTTGCGAGTTTCTCAACACACGAAAAGTAAAATACATTCGCACCCGTGTGTTAACACAAAACTTTTCCACTCATTATAGCCAGGAAAGTACAACGCAAAAAACTCGTTTATCTCTGATTCCAGTAGTTCCACAGCTGGTAAATCATCTTCATTACAAGATTCACCTACTTTTATCAATTTTAAAGCCGTTAATTTGACTATATTCAAGGTCAAAATACTTTACCCACTAGTGGATAAAATGCGTTTTTACCCGCTGGTATTAAAGGGTAAAACACGTGTTTCCGAGCTACTGAGGGGAAAATTTGATTGACGATATGTTGACAGGACAGGCACATTGACGGTTCAGTGGCATCGGCGTTCCATATCTCTTGTAGGCGATGGGAGGAAGTGAATCAGGTAATTATTGTTATTATTTTTGTAGATATACACCGTGTTGTTATTGAATTCCGTTAACTTCGGTATAGTCCATTATAGGAAACAGAATATCATAGTTAGTTTTTTTTAATTCGTAAATTTCTGAAAAACACCATACACCTGCGATAGATGTTACATCCATTTCTGTTAAGAAACGGGCTTTGTGTGTTCGATATGCGATTGACATGTTATAGTTTTAACACTTAGTGTAAACATCTATCGCCTATCTATCTATGGATCTATATACACAAAAAACTGTTTATTTCGGCAATTATTTAACATAAATAAATCAATATTTTTATGGCATAAGTATTTTCACTTTTGCATACATTAAGAAATTACTTGAAATTATATTTTAGTTATTATAAGGTTAAAAAAATATTTTTTCATAAATATGTTACATAGCGATTATAATTTGAGTCGTAAATAATCGGTATGTGTCTTACAATCACATAACTAGATTTTATTCTTAAGGAACAAAATACAATTTGTGCACTTTATCGTCACATAGTTATTTAATCATATGATTTGAATTAACTATGTTGTTGTTTATTTGTAATTTATCAATTCATTTTCGAATAAATTATTTCAGAAAAACCACAATTTAATACTATAAGCTTAATACACAATACTATAATAAAAAACTCGATTTAATTAATATATTACTTTACTACCAATACATTACAACTATAATAATATATTTATTCCATTAATTTATATGAATGGAGGTTATTTCAGTTACAAAGTTGCTCAATGTGGTATTATGTAAACATTTACGCATTGAATAAGTTTTCATTATGCATGTTTAACTTGAAAAAAACCGGATAATCCTAGTCTGGCTCGAACACCGAAGGTTACGTGTACATTTTACTATTTTTTTCTCACAACTATACACCGTGTTTCACTTAACACTAAAAACCTGAAAACTGTTTGTTCAGAATCGAGAGTAGAATCGATTGAGGTATATCTTGATGGGGGTAATATTTTTTGTTTTAATTTGTATTATTAGTTATTGTTTACGTGCCCATTCTACAAATTCGTAATACAACATTGTGTATATCATATTGTTAGAGGTTGTATACCCTTTTCAGTATTTAAGGATATTAATACTGGCTGGTTACTTGGACGATTTTTTTTTCTGCTACGAAATAGACGTTGTGCGTCAGTTTAAATTTAAAGTTTATCATAAGTCATAACAAACTGAACTCGTACCTAATTACAACCTTGTCATTTTGAATTTTAGGTTTAAATTTGCTTACTGAGTCACCTGTCCAATTTGAAGTTTACTGTGAGACAGGTTAGTGCTTTACATTGCCATAGCTGTCTATTGGTAAACCTTGTGTCGTTGCAGTAACGTACACAATTAAACAGTTTGAAGGCTTATGATGGTAGCTAGCAATTATTTTATTGAGTGTAGAGTTAAAAGCCGAGTAGAGCTACACAGAAAATTAAAAATTCTATTTAAACAAATAATAATCATCAGATTAAAAAATGAACATTCTAGATACGTTTAAAAAAATAAAAATCAGTTGGGGTGTCTGAGGTTTTGAGTGATACCGGAAACACGGTGTATATTAATAATCATGTACTGATGTATGGTGTAATACGATTTATTTTCCGAATTTTATAGTTTAGGTCAACCGGAAGTACCCTATTAATTTTGACTTCCTTGAGAGTGTAGATTTTTTTTCAACTCAATTAACCTATGTTGTATTTACTTAGAAATAAGGTTTTTTTACAGCTTCAAGGAACGGTACAGTACACTTGAGTATAGGGTTTTTCCGAAATAAAGAATATTGACAAATAGATAAACGGATAGACAAGAAAGTACATAATTGTATAAGGGTTCCATTTTTCCCTTTTGATCCGAAAAAGATAAAAAATCTTTGTCATTCAAAACTTTATGTGATTTCTCAATTCAGCTTTTTTTCATTTATTAAACATTTCATTTTCATTAATTTATTGTAAAATGTTTCCAGAAAGGATAGGTAGATCTTATCACACAAAATTTCATACAAAACGATGTCTTGCCACTTCAAGGCAATGATAAATCACTTGCTATTTTTTTGAGTTACTTAGCATAAATTTATCTTATTTCGATAGTTTGTAATATACGTTTACACACACTGAACCCTACACGAAATTTGTCAGTATACTAAACACTATAAATTTCTGACAGTTAATCTTAAAAATCAATTTGAAATGATTTATTTTTTACTAATATTAAAAAATAACTATTCGGTCAGAGTGAGTACTTTCAGACATAGTCTCAATAAAAAGGGAAACTACACTCTGTCTCATTTATAGAGGTTATACTTGACGACAAACCCAGCTGCCATACACCATTTAAACAAGTTTTAAAAGATTTTTATAAGAAAAGCCTGCTATGTGACGCAAAACACACGATCTGGAAACATTCACGATTTCTACAAATAGTACAAAATTATCGCTATGTATGAGATTGTACAAATCGGGCACAAACATCTAACACATCTTATTATACAATATTTAGAAAAATATAGCTATGTGTCATAATTCACATAGCAGGCGCAATTCCAAAACTGCTGTTATAAGAAGATAATGTAGTTATGTGATTTATTGCAGTTAGCGATTATAGGAAGAACATTCAATGTATGGGCGTCACATAGCGAATTTTGCACGCGCAGCGACGGTATGGTTTTTATTAGAATAAAATAAGAATTTAATAAAACTAACTCTATGCCATTCTGTTACCTATAATGGACCTAACTATATGCCGAAGTTAACGGAATTCAATAAAAACACGGTGTATATTCAATAGTATAGGTAATAGTATCTTCTTCTAATCGTGTCGAGGTTGCTTTCTGTTTTATACATTAAATTTGTAGAATACTAACCATATATTTAATTATTATGTAATTGCGTACTAACAACAATGATCTCAGTTGGTCCTTGAAATAAATGAATTGAATTGAATTGAATTGAATTGAATTGAATTAACAGCTCTGGGTGCGTAGCCGAATGGCACAAACTCTCACGAAACGAAACGCTCGTAGATATCTATCTCTATCGCTCGTGCATATTGGCGCGACATCGATAGAGCCAGACTGCCTTTCGCGGCGTTTCGTTTTCGTTTCGCGTCGTAGAAATGCCATTCGGCTACGGCACCTGGCTGTCGCGTCTCTCAGATCGAGCTCAGGGGGGTTACCATGCCATGACGTACTAAAGACGTTCAGTTTAGATTGAGAGAAAGGGACACAGCTATAGCAGTTACATAGCTCCGTCCCTCTCTCTCAACCTAAACTGAACGGCTTTAGCACGTCATGGTAACCCCCCAGAGCAGTGATGCGGGCATGCGGGGCACGCCAGGTGTAATAGTATTTATGTATATACATTTTTTTTTCTTTATTTAGAAACAAACAGTCATATACAAGAAATAACAGAAAATAAGCAACAAAAAACCAGACCTATAGTTTCCTTAATTGCACATATGAATTACGAAGCTAATACTTTATACACAAAAGAAATTGTTTTGTAAAGATAAGAGTGTTTTTTTTATTTATTAAGTATTATTATTATTTTGTACTCAATCAAATGCATTAAGTAATTTTGTCCAACAGAGTGTCAATAATATATTGACATGTAAAGAAAAACAAAACGAAAAGAAAAAAAAAATTAAAGATGTAAAAATGTGGGCGCCTATACAACATTAAGAAAAGCATGCTTTGAACCATTCAAACAACATTTGTAGTTCAGTTATATGGTGTATAATATATGTACATTATCTAAATGCTTGCTTCAGTGAAATTGTTGTACAATTAAATATATCCATGCTCTTTAGCCTATCGTTAGTGTTAAACAATTTACATGCACGCTTAATAAATTCATTACGAGCATAACAAGTCCGACTGCGGGGAATTGAGAAAAGTTCTTTTTTGCGACATTGGCGCTCTCGTCTGCGCGGAACCCTGAAACTTATTTTGTGAATCAATGTACATGATAGATTAAATAGAAGATCATACCATCCCATATATTAAAATGCCACCGCCTAAGAACGCGCATACACTATACCACACATAGATGGCGCCACAAAAAAAATGTCTTGTAACTTTCGATTATACTTGTAAACTGCGTTAAGTGTCACTTTTGACATAGGTTAATGGCTCGAAAGTGATATTTAACACCAATCTATAAATAATCGATGGCAACAAGATTTTTTGTGGCGCCATCTATGTGTGGTGTAGCGTATGCACGTTCTTAGGCGGTCGCATTTTAGTGTCATGGGACGGTATAATCTTATTTTAAATATAATAATCTATGTTCGTATATAAACACACCTCTGCGCAAGACACAGTGCCACTCTTCAGCGATCTCGGTCTTGAAAATAAACAAAATTAAATTATGTCATTATAGTGACCACAATTGAACCCATATACCCCAGTCTACTATTTCTTCTTCTTCTACATACATTTATGGATTACTAGCCTTTGCCCGCGGCTTCGCTCGTGTTAGAAAGAGACAAAAAGTAGCCTATGTCACTCTCCATCCCTTCAACTATCTCCACTTAAAATGACACGTCAATTTGTCGCTCCATTTTGCCGTGAAAGACGGACACACAAACAGACACACACACTTTCCCATTTATAATATTAGTTTGGATTTGCGGATGGTGGTTAGCGGTGGAGAACGCAAAGTCACTAGTATACTTCATCTACCTATATCGCTATTTAATTACCCCCTTATTAGAATAGAAAAAACTTTATTCAGGACGCTTAAACAATATAAATTGCAAAAAGATGTCACAAAAATTGAAATAAAACGTCACTGAAAGGTTTCCACTCAGCTTGGTGTCAAGGTACCTTTTGGATACTTTGACGCTGATCTTCCGTGTTATTCATAAACGTACTAAAGTTATCAAGCCGATAAAATTCGTTTGTCCTTTTCTATCACAGTAATACGTCGAAAAGGGACAAACGAACTTTATCGGCTTGATAACTTTGGAGCACGCTTATAAATCCGTTTATTGCAGACAACATATGGTCCAATTAAAATAACAGTACAATTAAAATAAATAAATCACAGTTCAAAATAAATAATATAATATGAATAAGGGTATTATTCTACATCGCAAACTGTCTAGAACGCAATGGGCCCACAATATTCCGTAAAGCGATATCGACGAAGCCCCGCTTCCGCGGGGCCCCTTCCCTTTAATATAAAATTGTCTGTATATGTTGACAGTAACAACAACAACAACTACCGATAGGCCCGACTGGACCATCGTGTGGCACTTCTGGTTCTTTAACTTCGAGCGCCCTGGGGCCACCGTCTTCATCGCTGGCGTTAGCATAGTAGGTACAATTTAGAAAACGTTACTTACGGCTCAGCCACGACATTGGACTAAGCGCGAAAGCGGAGAGCGGCGGCCATACATTGGAGCGATACACAGCGATGGGACTTTTCATTCGCACGTATGACTGCCGCTCACCGCTGTCGCGCTTGGACCAATGTCGTGGCTGGGCCGTTAGCGTCGAGGAAGGAAGGTGTTCTACAGGTTGCCCTTCGGCACAGTATAAGGACGACTCAGTAGTTAATCTCCCGCGATCGGTATTTGGCTCTCTCGCACGCGACACGCGCGACCTTGCCAGCGCCACAGCGTGGCGCGTACTGACGCGACCGGCATCATTCGGTTCCGCATATACTCTGTGCGCCTCGCTCGCGCAGAGCGGTACCACGTATAAAAAAGAGTACTATCGTACAGTATGGCCACTCCCGCTCCCCGCTGAAAGTGCCACCCACCCCCTTCGGTTACCTCACATTACCGCCTGTCAAAAACGCGAACAGTCGACCTGTCATATTACACTCATACAAACATAGTACGCGTTCACTTGCTGTACTTGACTTCGGGGAGTGTGCTCAAGAGCTACAGGAGCTTATTCCACCGTCCCCATTCTACCATCGGACTCTTACGCACGGCCGGTTTCCATGCTTACCTACTTGGTAGATATTCCGCGAATTCGCACGAAGCGCTTTGCTTCTTCTTTTCCTATGCGCACTGCCAAGGGTGGAATTCCTTGCCGGCGGCTATATTTCCGAGCTCTCGAGGCATCTTCTGGGCGAGCTCACTCCATTATAGGCCACGTCTTTACCTTTGGCTAGCCTGTGGCCAACAGTAAGCCCATTTATAAATAATAAAAAAAGGAAAATATTTGTAATGACATCTAGCGTCAATCACGCGTCAAATAGCGTAAATGTGACACCCTTACCCGTATTGACCATATTTAAATGCAAGATTAGTGGGTCTCAATATCGTTGTGTGTGCAACCAGGGGCGGCTCACTCCGCGATTCTATCGCCGTGCTACAAGTACATTCCGGCGGCCGCGAGTTCACGGCCTAATCAGTGGTGGCGCGCGTTCTCACGGAACGCACGTTCGCACTTTCTATTGTTATTTTACGTCGCGAGTTTTTTTTAAAGGTTCAAATGCGGTGTCCGCGTGTGGAATGGCTAACAATGCTAAGTTATGAATAAAATATGTACCATAGGACATTCTTACACAGATCTAGATTAAGTCCCACGGAAAAGTTCAAAGTTGGAACTTAAACCAAAATACTGTATATATACCTAGAAAGAACCCAAGACTTAAACATAAAATAGTATAAAATTTTATCTGAGTAATTAATTCGTTTTAATCCATAAGCAACCCTATCACCCAACGCTGCGCACGTGCGGCTGGTTTCTTTGTAAAAAATTTGTAGGCATTTTAAAAGGCGGCATTTCGTGAACATCAAAGCAGTGGGCCTTCTGTACTTGTACTATTATATATTCTGTGGTGCAACTGTGCATACAATTTTATTTGACAGCTTGTTAAGGGGCAAAGTCTGACGCCACGTTTCCATACAGTTGGCCCGACGCTACGCTCGCGAGACGCTAGATGTGGGGGGACCCTATAGAATGACTATGTCGCAGGTACACTCCTTGTTCCACGTCCCACATTTGCTGCTGTACCGGCGGCTTGGCATACTCACGGCTTTCTGGAGTATCGTCGGCATAGGACTCCTCTGGGGAGCTATCACGGTACCTGTCTTGGCTTTACTTAAGGGCATATAATTAACCGGGCAACTAAAATATTAAACGGGAAGTTAAGTCGGGCATACAATAATATAATTTGGCTGTGTTTTAATATTGTGGCGACAAAAAAAATATATGAGCCTCAAATATTAAGCATCAATATTATTGAAAAAACGGCAGCAAATTTCAAGCGACAAAAATATTTCCGAGGAACATTAAACAATACTTTGGCGACTAAAATAATAATTGGCACCTAGTATTGTAAAGCGTAAGATTTTTAATATTTGTAGTCATATAGATGTTAGCACCTAAATAATTATACTTAGCTCATCGTTTAAAGTAGTATTTAAATTGCGGAGGCAACTAAAAAAAATAATTGGGAAGTAGGTTTTTTAAAACGCATATAAAATCGTTTCTTTATGAAAACGGATTGAAAGGTAGCTACGTACCGATGGTCTCATCGGAAGATCAGCGCTAGAAGTCACCAGCAACACGCTGAGGTGAGGCCATTTCGTGGCACTTCATTCCTTTCTGTCTTCTTGTTATTATGTGTATTTTGTCTTGCCTGTATTTATTCGTGAAAAATGTTTATTCTATTCTTTTTACCGCCTAAATATTAACTTTTTACCGCCTAAATATTATCAAACAAAAATCTACGGAAGTACTCTTAATTTAGAAGATTATTTTGCTCATGAACATCATGCCAGCATAAGATTCGATATTTTAAAATCTGCGGAACGATTTATGCCAATGCATATTCTGAGTAAGGTTTTCCTGCCAAAAAAATGAATCTTTCAGAGTAATGTTAAGACTGCGTAAGGCCGGCCTTAGATTCGATAGAGTAAACGTAATGAAAAGTTAAATTCATTGTATAGAGACGAAGTTGCCAGCACTCCCAAACACCTAATTTCTTACCCATAAGTATAATATTTTGTCGACCATTATATTTTATAAGAATCCTTTTTTTTATTAAAATGAAAGCTCAGGTGAAGTGCCGATGTATAAATTTTAAATGTACTTTTTATGTTAATTTGCTATATAAATATTTTAAAAGAACTGTATATTTTATATTAATAGAGAGCCGTTTTCCTATTAAACTGTATCTCTTAAATTGTTTCCAATATAATAATTCAGTTGCCAAATAAATAGTTGGTACTCGCGTCTGAATAAACCGTAGCCGTAATGACATTAAAATGATACCTCATATTTAAATAATTTGAGGCCACATTTTAGTCGCCAAACTATTGTTTTTGATACCCATTTCTATGGTTATTTAGTCGCCCGGTTAAATACGTGCTACTTAAGCTAGGCAAAAAATGCCTTGTTGCCATCGATTATTTGTAGATTGGTGTTAAGTGTCACTTTCGAGCCATAAATCTATGTCAAAAAGGAGTGTACAAGTTCCAAGGAACCCTCCTTCGTCGGGTTGCCGACGACTCAAAGGAAAATAGACGGAACAAATTTAGTTCCGTAAGCCCTTCCATCACCAGCACACCCTCACCGGCAGAAACACAACACTATGATTAGGGTCTAGTGCTATTTGGCTGCGGTCTTCTGTAATCCGGAGGTACGTCCCCAGTTGGGCTCTGCTCTAGATTCGAGCGACATAATATCCGCTGTGCTGTGCCCTATCACACAAAGCGGAATATTATTCGCTATGCCCTACCTCCTATAAAATGTAATTAAGGAGAGTGAAGCAACGAGGTGTGTGGGATTCCTCCTAACGAGAACTTCTTCTGTTTCAGGAGGAAGAGATACTGTATGATATCTGGATCTGGTACTCATCGGTCTACGTGCCAGTGATGCTGATCATTACGTGCATCGTGTTGGCCGCGTCAGTCTGGGCCATGAACCTCAAGCCACTGCGGGCATTCTTTTCCTTAATTGCTGTGATTTTCTATCTGTGTTAGTGACTAAATATTATAGGACATTCTTACACAGATTGACAAACGACCCCAAGCAGACAGGCTCATTAACTACTACGCCAGGATACGCAGCCGAATGACACAAACGCTCACGAAACGCTCGTAGATATCTATCTCTATCGATTTCGTTTCGTTTTCGTTTCGCGTCGCAGAAATGCTATTCGGCTACGGCACCAGATCGATCAGCGTATTTTAAATTATGTCACGCATTTCGAGATTTTGAAGACCCGAGAAATCTTTCATAGGGCAAATGGACTAAGACCCCAGAGCCTACATTCCTTCCTATTTTTTCAAGGATTAAACAAATGGGATAATGTAGAATTAGTATCGACGTTTAATGTCTGCAAAAGGTCTGGTAGCTCTGGACTTTTGCTCTAAATGTTATTATTTGAGACGTACTGTCACATTGGTAGACCTTCCTTGCAATAACGTTCACAAACTGTCACTTATGCCAGGCGATATACATGCATGTAATTTACACAACTGGCATGCCAGCCGCGTACTAAATTAGGTACTGGCAAATGGACTAGCATGCGAGTATTTCGTACGTGGAGGCATACCAGTTGTGCAAGCTACTGGCATGTGATCATGTGTATCACAGGCCTTGGCGATTCTATGATGAACTCGGTGATTTTTCTCATCTTGCAGTTATGTTCTACTGCGTAATATTCGTGCAAGCTGAGAAGCGGAAGATCTTCTCGACAACGACGCACACAACGACAACAACGACGCCGTGTCCCTGGTGTCCCACCTGCACGACGCCAAAGTGCACCACACCGTCCACACCCAAGAAGATCTTACGCTCGCTAACGATGATTGTGAAGGTTTTAGACAGAATTTGAAGGTGCTGGAGGATGCAACTGCTCTCTTAAGTGTAAGGCCTGGGGCCGATTTTTGAGTCTCACTGTCACTAAAATACCGGTTGAAAACGGTGAATTTCCCATTATTTTCAGTAACAATTTTCTGAATTCGACCGCGTGAGACTCAAAAATCGGGCCCCTGAATGCACGCTCATATTGAGCGTGCAGCGGAGTGGGGCGTGTGGCGCCCATGTCAAACAATAGGCTACTACTTATATTCTGTCAACCAAGTGTCAGTGAATAAGAACAAAGAAAACTATATGCATCCTTTTCTTTAGTCAAACAATTTTCTTAGTTCTTATTTACTGACAGACTTGTTTGACAGAATATAGATCAGATTCATATCGAATTTGGAAAAACAAAATGATTGTCTGCTACAGAAGACATAAAAAACCAATATTTATAGATTTTGGGTATGAAAAGTGTATGATGACTAGAACGTATTTTCGATTAAATGTGTGTGTGTATTTTTTTATTTTGGCCACCAAAAACGCTGTCAGAGATGTAGTGACGTCATCGAAATCGAATCTTACTTCATATCAAAACAATCACTGACATAATGAACATTATGCCTAATACTCAAAAGTCAGAAAATGACGTCAAAATGGTACCGGTATTTTAGTGACAAAATCCTGTATGCGAGATTCAAAAATTGCCCCCCAGGTCCCAAGTGGGACGTTCATGAGTACTTTGAAGTTTTATAACAATAATATTTAATGATGTATAAAATATGAATATAAAATAAATGTAATACACGTATTCATTTGTATTTATTTAAATGCAGCTTGTAAAGTCTACAGCCTCTATTTTATGTATTTTTGCGGAAGGAGAAGAGGTGAACTTGTATAAATGAGGTGGTACGCTGACATTTTATCCCACCAGGCGGCGCCTGTGCAAGTGCCTATTAGGCATGTCACTCTCATATGTGAGAGAAAGAAAAAAAATATATATCTTCTCGCTCTCACGGCAGGGGCACCTCAGTACCAGCTTCTCCCTCTGGACTTTCTCTGGACCAAAGAGCATTGAATCACTACGTTTTACTCTATGATGATTCTATGTCTGTGTTTCTGTCATCATGTCATACTAATGTCATAGACGAATATATTTTTTATACCTGAAAGTTTTATGTATATATTATTATATTTTACATTTTTGAGCTTGTTTGCATCATACAATGATTACTAAATAATTAATGAAATCGTCCGGCATTCATTGCGACTTGGTATTTCGCTGGTTATAGACTGTTCGGTGGCATTGGCGTTGCATATCTCTTGCCGACGATGGGTGGAGGTGAATCAGGTAATGATTGTTATTATTTTTGTAGATATATATTCAATAGTATATACATACATAAACTCACACATCTGCGCTAGTCACAGTGCCAATTTTCACCGATTAAGAGGTTTGAAAATAAACTAAATTGTGCCATAAGTGACCGATTCCTAGCCGACACCATAATTGCACCCATATACCACTTCTACAACACCCATGGAAGGAAATGGGGCAGTAAAAATCTTAATCCGTCACCGTCACCGCACGAGGTGAGGAAGGGGGAAGCTGTTTTCCCGTTAATGTAAATTGTCTTTATGTGTTGACAGTAACATCAACAACAACTACCGAGAAGCCCGACTGGACACTCGTGTGGCACTTCTGGTACTTCGACTTTGAGCGCCCCGGAGCCACCATCTTCATAGGCTTCGTTTGTATAGTACGTAGTAAACAGCCATAAAGAATGGACATCGGTCTTTGGAAAGAGACAATTAACGTTACATAAGCAAGAAAGAGACAACGCTCTACGAAGACATTGCTGTGCATTCTTTATGGCCGTTTACTGCAACTACAACTTGTAAACACCAGGTACATGTCATATTTAGCCATTCATAGTATCAGAGCGTCAAGGCACGAGTCATAGTGAATGAAATGATAGAAGATAGCAGAGTAAACCAATTTATAATATACCGTGTTGTCCAACTACAAAAAAAAAATGGCGCGAGCCAAAAACGGAGAAAGAGATAAACAACTCATATGATCAAAGACGCTTAAGAATACTCATACTCATATATTTATTCAATAAACAATATAGCCAAAAAAATAACGGAGAAAGAGATAAACAACTCATATGTTCAAAGACGTTTAAGAGTACGAACGAAAGTGATGAATGAAGAATGAATAAAAGCAGAATGGGACCTATTTCGAACTTGACGAAAACCAAATGGGGCTATAAATTCGATACCTTCTAATCCCGGGACAGCGCAAGGAAGATAATTTTGAATATAGAGTTTGTAAGTTTAGTAAGATTAGCTTAAGTGGGCCTGAGTGATCGCTCATATTGGACGTGCAACGAGGCAGGGCGAGCGCAGTGCATGTCAAACAAATGAAGATCATACTAGTGTCGTGACTCGACGCTGCATGGAGTGGACGCACGCTAACGAACGGCCCAGCCACGACATTGGTCTAAGCGCGACAGCGGTGAGCGGCGGCCATACATTGGAGCGAGACACAGCAATGGGACTTTTCATTTGCACATATGGCTGCCGCTCACCGCTGTCGCGCTTAGACCAATGTCGTGGCTGGGCCGTTACACTCCCGTCTATAAGATTAGCTTGTTTTAGAATGGTTCCATGTGGCAGGTGCATTCAATATTCCACGTGCCCCACCTGCTGCTGTACCGGCGGCTCGGGATCCTCACAGCCTTTGGAGCTTCGTCAGCGTGCTGCTTATCATTGGAGCTATCACGGTATCTGCACACAATCAATAGTACTTACGCACAGAAATTACACTTCTCACGAATCTGAAATTTTGGCAGCAGACCCCGTAGCCGAATGGCATTTCTCCGACGCGAAAACGAAACGCCGCGAAGGGTAGTCTGGCTCTTTCGCGCCAATACGCAAGAGCGATAGAGATAGATATCTACGAGCGTTTCGTTTCTCACGCGTTTCGTGAGCGTTTGTGCCATTCGGCTACGTACCTTTTTAGTTCACAGAATGAAAACTTTGAACTAGAAATGGGATGATCCAAGATGATACCTACAGGACGTAACTTAAGGAAAAGGATTCATGCCAAATAGTTCTAACAGGCCTTTACCTTTTCCTCAATCCAAACTATCCCTACTAATTTTTTTTTTTTTTTTTTTAATATCCAAAAATTACACAGCATAACAGGTAAACTAAAGCACTGTGGAATTCATTACAACTATACACTTATAGTACACTTATATAATAGTAACAGAGTATAAACATTACCAGGGAGCGTACTTTTCGTGCCGATGACATCAATTTGACGTCACGCTCCATATAGGGTGATCACAAATTGTTTTATTGTTAATTATTAATCATTAGTCATCAATCATTTTAAGTTATGAATTTCTTTGCATGGTAATGAATACAAGAAGGATGGTGTGATTTACGTTAGAGAAAAATTCTCTTTTCTACGTATTTATTGTAATGTGTTGTTAACAATACTATTTAATTAAATTTATTTATAAAAACAAATCAAATAATTTTATTCACGTTTCACATTTCAAGTAGGTATTATTTATGCCACATGTAAATGGACTACTGTATTTGACCTGTCACTGCAATGTCACAGTTTCGTTTTCTTTCAACCAAGAGTGGCACTGGTTTCATTTGCCAAGAGTGGCACTGAAGCTTTAGTAGTTTCATGTGTTCTGCCTACCCCTTTATGGGATACAGGCGTGATTGTATGTATGTTGTATGTATGTATGTATTTAAAGTAATTTGTATACGATTAAAATGATTGACGACTAATGATTAATAATTTACAATAAAACTATTTGGGATCACCCTATACGGAGCGTGACGTCAGATTAATGTCATCGGCATGAAAAGTACGCTCCCTGAACATTACAAACTTAATATTTTATAAATGCGAAAGTGTGTGTGTGATATCTCTTCAAGCTTAAATATACCTTTGTAGCAAGGTAGTTGAAATATTGTATAGAGATACAACGTAGGTACATACAACACACGGCGCATACGGCGTAGCGTCAATACAACTCGATTCCCAACGGGTTCCCTAAAATTCTCCAATATCTGTAGAAGTCCATACAAAACGGATCCCGAAAACTCCAACTTTACCAACGAAAATAGTTTACTTATACACCGTGTTTCACTTAACACTAAAAACCTGAAAACAGTTTGTTCAGAATCGAGAGTAGAATCGATTGAGCTATATCTTGATGGGGGTAATATTTTTATTTAAATTAGTATTATTAATTATTTTTTACGTGCCCATTCTATTGTACTCGTAATACAACATTGTGTATATCGCATTGCTAAGAGGTTGTTTACCTTTTTTCAGTATTTAGGGGTATTAATACTGGCTGGTTACTTGGACGATTTTTTTTCCGCTACTAGTTTGACGTTGTTTGTCAGTTTAATCTTAATGTTTATCATAAGTCATAACAAATTGAACTCGTACCTAATTACAACCTTGTCATTTTGAATATTGAGTTTATTTGCTTACTGCGATTACCTGTCCAATTTGAAGTTTACTGTGACAAAGCTTTAAAGTGTTTTACAGTGACATCTTAGCTGTCTATTGGTAAACCTTATGTCGTTGCAGTAACGTACACAAATAAATAGTGTTATGGTTTATGATGGTAGTTAGCAATTACTTTATTGAGTGTAGAGCTAAAAGTCAAGTAGAGCTGTACAGAAAATTAAAAATTCAATAAAAAAAAAGTAACGATCAGATTAAAAGATGAATACTCTAGATGAGTTAAAAAAAATAAAAATCAGTTGGGGTGTCTGAGGTTTTGAGTGATACCGGAAACACCGTGTATAGATAGTTTGAATTCCTGGAAATTTCGGAGGAGGAAGTATACATGTAGTCTGCTTGCTACTTTTAGGAATACAGGCGTGAGTGAACGTATTGAGCCTCATCATCCGATACGTGGAGATGGTCGAGAAGCTCCTGAATAGCTGAAGGATCTTAGGATCGTAGGGGGTAATTGCACAAAAGATCTCGATGGGTCGAAGTGTATCCGGAAGGGCCCCCGCAGATTTAAGATAAGATAAGAACGTATTTATGTTAATGATGGATCCGCATGAATGCGAGTTGCAACTTGTTTCAGGAGGAAGAAATACTGTACGAGATCTGGGTCTGGTACTCGTCTGTCTACGTGCCCGTGATGCTGATCATCATGTGCATCGTGATGACGGCTTCCATCTGGGCCATGGAGCTCAAGCTGATGCGAGCCATCGCCGCCACCGTCGCTGTGATCTTCTATCTCTGTCAGTCTTTTCTTCTTCCTCTTGTTTTTTTTTTATTACTTTATCCTTCAGAAGGATCGGAACCAATGGTTTCTACCATGGATGTTGTTGGACCTTGGTGCAGTAACTGATATTATTTTTCATGGCGTAAAACGTTCAGAATCAACAGTAACATGCTTGATTTTAACTACCGTATGTAGACCTTGCAATAAGATTTCCAAACTGTGCCCTAAAGTTTTGTCGGATGTATCTGCGACTATTTCCATTAGTAAAGTTCTCCCATTTCTACCTCCTACTCCTCTCCATCAGTGACCTTCTCCCCTTTTGCAGTTATGTTCTACAGCATCATATTCGTGCAAGCTGAGAAGAGGAAGATCTTCTCAACAACAACGCCCACGACGACAACAACGACGCCGTGCCCCTGGTGTCCCACCTGCACGACGCCAACGTGCACCACACCCAAATCAACCCCACAGAAAAAAATACGCACGGTTGACATGTACAAGTACACCTACTCCAGGTACACCTACGATAGAATCTTCGATTGGGAGTACTACTGGAAGAGAAGAACCACAACGGAGAGCTATTGGATGTGGAACAGAACTACAGGCACTTTTTTTTTCGATTGGGATTGGGTTTCGAGAAAAACACGTACGCGTTCTCGTACCCTGGAAACTGACTGGAAGATCTGGACAAATAGAACACGCTCATCGACGACGGTGGAAAAGCATTGGACCTCGACAAAAACGAGGACACACACGGATACGATGACATTTGAAACCGATTGGGAGACCTCGAAAAGAACGAGGACTCGATCGGTTCCGAAGACGACGACAGACAACACAGTGAAGAGCAAGTGGTCGGCATCAGCGAAGATAAAATGTTCACAAACGTCTAAGGCGTCAGTGGAGGTCTATTGGTGGGCGAAGGATCCGACCACAGAAACAACAGTGACGACTGAGTTGACTGTGAAAAACGATCGGGAGAAGGCTTCGACGAAAAAAAGCGTACGCATGATCGATCTACTGTTGGATCGCTTAAGGTGACCGAGACTGACATCTGCGTATCAGTTTTAGTTACTCGTCTTTGTGACGTATTGCTGTCTTCTAACCTCTGTGACATTAGAGGCCTAAATCAAAGTCCAAAAAGAAGTCCGCGAAAAAAAAGGCTTACGCACGGTCGAGGCGATGTTGCGGACTACTTGGACAAGTTTTCGACCAAACAAGTTGGACCTTTTGTATCCAATGGTGGGTAGTGGGCATAGGTGGGTAATGAGGAGGCAAACTCAAAGGTTATAATAGTTGGTGGCACCTTATTAGTCCATGCACTGATAAAGAATTTCATACGTGAGAACGAGAATAAGATTTTTTTTTATCTCACACGTATGAATGACAGTGACATACCTAGACACAGACCTACTCGTATTGGTGAAGGTAGGTATTTATATTTATCCAATTTTTTTAATCGATAGATAGTTCTGGGAGAGCCTAATGGTGATGTACATTTCGCTATTTTGCATGTTTTGTACCATATTCTCCCAAATGGTGATTGGTGGAAAATACTTATCTGAGTATAACATTAAGAGTTCATCTTTTGTTGAACATGTTGAGATTTTTGTGCAATAACAATTAGATAAGTAAATAAATGTATCTTCTGTAGTCATTACTTCCACCCAGATTGTCAGTGTCATCAAAATATTAATGTTTATTATTTCTGAAAATATATCAAACAGCAATAAAATGAGATTTCGTGATTATTCATTTTATTTTATTATTATAACTTGCCATTTCTATTATCTAAATTAAATTCGGAAATTGCGGAATGCTCCATACGAACTTCCCCCTCCCCCCTTTTATAAAAGTGGGGGTTAAAAAATACAAAAAGTAGCCTATGACACTTTCCATCCCTTCAACTATTTCCACTTAAATAATCACGTCAATTCGTTGACCCGTTTTACCGTAAAGATGGACAGACAAATAGACGCACACACATTCCCGTTTATAATATTGTATGGATATTTTAATGACAATCCAAAGAAAAGAGCAAAGAGTAACAGTAAGTAACTTTAATTCTGATTTATATTAAATTAGGACACTTTGTTCGGTTCTCGTTTGTTTCCTTTCTTTTAGTGAATATTTTAAATATATTATTTTGACTCTTGGAGACCATATACATCTCTAAGGAGAATTAGATTAAGTATACATTTTATCTTTAGTTGTGATATTTAGAGTCATTTGCAACTCTAAAGTAATTTTAGACTTTTATTTTTGTATTTGTACTTTTATATTTAGTGTAGTTCTTGGTTGTAATTCGACATTTAGAGACCTTCTACATCATCTCTAATTAATTGTAGTAGAGTTATACTTTAGTTAGAACTTAGAATTAGTATAGTATGAATTGTTATTTCAATTCAATTTTAAAGATTTTCTAAATATGTACATGTGACGTGTAAAAGTGCCCCTGTGGCCTATTTTCTGAATAAATTATTTTGATTTTGATTTTGAGCCAAACTTTTGCAAATCAATTATTATGACGTTTTTGAGAAAATACAGTATCTTATAACTTACACCATCCAGATCTCCTGTACAATTCTGGTCCTCTGAGAGAATTTAATCCGGTCCACTTGCCTTACCCCACCTAGCCACTATTACAGGCTATTTTCCATCCTATCTCCTTGTACTACAAGCCAAAAGCGATTGCAACTCGGTTTCCAATCAGTATTTTGCATGCGTAATACATTTGTTTAGGACCAAAGGTGTCTAAGGGCCTACCCCGAACCACAGTATAAGACCTGATTTAGACGGCGTGCGAGCTCGCATGCGATTTTAGTTACATTGCGGGCTGCAATTACATGTACAATCTTGCACAGCCATCAAATACCGCAATGTAATAAAACTCGTATGCGAGTTCTCGTACCGTCTAAATGGGGCCTAATAAAGAGTCTATCGTACAATATGGCCACTTCCGCTCCCCGCTGAATGTACCGCCCACTCCCTCTCGGTTACCTCACAGTTATCGCTTGTCAAAAACGCGAACAGTCGACCCTGTCATATTTCACTCATGTAAGCATAGTACGCGTTCACCTATACTCCAATTGCTAATTCGAGTCCAAAAAAACTACTACGATGTTGCCACTGCAATAAAATGTTTGTAAAATAGTATAATCCTTTTTTATAAAAACACACGCCAAGATAAATTATTTATTATTTATTTCAATCCTTTGATTTATATATTTAATAGTCTTTTATTATTTACATAAATACTAGGTCGCTCGATTTTTTTTTCTTTTTTTCCGTGTTTTTAGTTGTAAAGTTGGTATTGCGCTTGTATCACTTCAGGTATCAATAACATGAAAAGTATTTTGACAGTGACATAAGTGACATTGACAGCTGTGACATTGACGTATCTGTCGTAGTTTTTTTGGACTCGAATTAGCAATTGGAGTATACACGAGCTTTGACTGTGTGCTAGGAACGCGCCTCTTTCATATATTTCATCGCCAATGTCCGAGGTGTGCCTGAACACCACGAATTCAGAGTAATGGAATAAGTACTTAGACATGCACAGTAAGTGTCACCATTTTTTTTTCTTGATAAGAGTGATACGTATCTTTCGTACACTGTGAAGTACTTCACTCCTTTAGTTCGCTCGGTTATTGCATTCCGCTATTCCCTATTATTTACGTACTTCGCGGTAGACCCTCAGAAGTTGGGATGGGGAATTGAACGATTGTAGAGGATCTGCTGGGTCGATTGACCTCAGTTTTAGTTCGCGTTTTGATAGTTGGTCAAATTGTTTAGATGATGTGTTTGCATCAAAAACGATTTTTAACACTGGACTGACAAAGCCCATACAAAAAAGCGTACCCCTGAAATGTATGGGCCTTTTAGGCTTAAAACTAGATGGCGCTGTTTCGCAGCCTCAAAGTGGTCAAAATCATATTTTTCCCAAATATTTTTGCGTGTTTTTATTGTTTATAGAACAAATGACATATTTCTGTATTTTAAAATCATGATATCACGTCAATACACATTTTGAAAGAAAAAAAATTGTATGATTAATAGTACTTAATCCAATAAGTCGCGCTAAAAAATCGAGGTACGATTTATCCTTGGTTTGCATATTCCTACATAGACTTCTAAACCTTTTTAAAAAGTCCTTGAAACATTTACTTTGTGGGCTCATTTTACTCCCGATTATCCCATAAGTTTATGTACAAACTAGCTTTTGCCCGCGGCTTCGCTCGCGTTAGAAAGAGACAAACAGTAGCCTATGTCACTATCCATCCCTTCAACTATCTCCACTTAAAAAATTACGACAATTCGTCGCTCCGTTTTACCGTGAAGGACAGATAAATAAACAGACACACACACTTTCCCAATTTATAATATTAGTATATAGATTGTATTGTGAATATGTCGTTAATAAACCATCAATATGTACCAAAGGTCCTGTTAATGAAATTCCAGCGCCATCATTGTTTGAAGCGGACGATGCGCCGCAACCAATTACGGGGTGACCAGGCTTAATGCTTTTATGGTCGGGCTTTGACAAGGAAATGTATAGAACCACAGAATATATAATCAAAGGGCAGAATAAGCTTGGAAAGAGGTACCGATATTATTCACTAATATTGTATTGTGTGAAATTATTTCTAACGGCCGCCGCTAGGCACTAATCTCCATGCCCTTAAAATGTCATGTATTTGTGACAATAGGCTAGTTTCCTGTACTTAAAATAAAATATTTTATGCAGTCCACGAAATAAAGCACCACATAATTAGAAGAAAAATATGGACAGTAGGTAGTTATGTTTAAGCATAATTTCTATTTAATAAGTCAAAGAGAAAGATAAAATATATTTATATAAAGTAAATGAATTTACCGTGACGTCCCTCCTCGTATTTCATAGTAATTCCATATAAGCAAATCGTTTTGACAGTTCTTAAAAAGAAGCTGATTTGACTAGTAGGAAACTAGCCTTTTAGCGCCACTATGTCAGGCACGTTGGCAATATGCTAATTTGATCAGAAATTACAGAATGTTTAATATAATTACAACACTACATACATAAACACATCGTGCTGTCTGCGCCACGTGATAACAGAGAAGTTGGGAGAATAGATTCGTAAAAACAATACATATAACTTTAAAAGTGGAAAATTACTGCCTTTAAATTTATTCTACGACCATTAACGCGCTGATGCGCTTAAGTTTTTAATAGTTTTCTTGAATAACTTTCGTGAAATTCACACTGTTTCCTGAATTTGACGCAAAGGTTTGCACTGTCAGCTCAGTTGCCCAAAGCCTCCCCGAACAATGCGTTGCCATGGTTACAGAGCCAAACAATGCGTTTTCAGTTTTTTCGATACTGCGCGCATGCGCGGAAAGCCGGCGGACGCTGGCTGTGGGGAATATACTTTTTTGTAGGGTTTTAAAGATCTATGCACGACCCTGTAAATGGCGAATAACAGTTCGGGAGTAGAAAATAGTACATTACTACAGAAGCCGCCGGCCGGGACAAATGCAACCCCATTTCCCGCCGAGGTATGTATAGTGCTTTTCTCAAACATGGTATGAAATAAATAAAGTCTATTGAAAATAGTAACTTTGGATGGCTGTATCTCCTAAACGGTGCGTCGTAGCGCAAAAATAATCGAATTTTCGTTCCCCTTTAAAGCCCCGTATACGCCTATAAAAAACAAAAAATTAAATTTAAAAAAAAAAAACGAAAAAATTTTTTTTTTTTATGAAAACGCACCCCAAAATCAAATATTGTCTAGGGCCCGTACCAGTTGCAGTCGGCACGTCTATAAAGCCCCTTATAGTTTTTTTTTAATTGGCGAAATACCTGGATGTTATGTCACAATTATCTGTGTTTGGAAATTAAAAAAGACGACTTTGCCGGCCTTGGCCTGCAAGGTTTGTATGAAATTCCATTATCTATCAATCGTCCTAGCCGCCCCTGCAACGTCATACTTCGCTGCCAATTATAAGGCACATAACATCAATATTTCATACCATGTTTGAGAAAATATAATTACAAACACATCGTGCTGACTGCGCTACGTGATATGATAACAGACAAGTTGGGAGAATAGATTCGTAAAAACTATACATATAATAAGTTTAAAAGTGGAAAATTACTGCTTTTAAATTTATTACGAACTCACGGCCTCTGGATACATAATGCTGCCGCTTTTTAATTTCTACCTACCTACCTATCTGTAAGGGTGAACTTAAATAGCTGCGAAAAAAACTTACTTCTACTCTTATCCCAACAGTCCCAATGGTCAAGGTCTGAGTGCACGCTCAAAATTGGGCGTACAGCGGAGCGGCGTGCGGCGTGCATGTCAAACAATTGAAGCTCGTACAAGTGTCCTGAGTCGACGAAGATAACTGGCGTAAATCAATGAAGAAACTAAAGTGGAAATGGACTGGTCAGATGCTCCGAGATAAAAGAGAAAAATGGTCAAAGGACATAACATCATGGTACACAAGATACGGCAAAAGGAAGGATGGTGGACAAAAAATGAGATGGGAAAATGAATTCAGAAAGGTAGCTGGAGCCTTGTGGAGAAGACAAGCTCTAGACAGAGAAACATGGAGAAATATGGGAGAGGCCTATGCCAAAGGCAACCAGACAAAACGTCTGCGGAGAAAGGCTAGCAGTAAGCAGTAAGGGTCACATCTCGGACACTGGCGATCAATTGGACAGTGTTATGGAATAAGCGATCAAGCGACGGTTAGTTGAAATCGAGAAAATGAGCTAGAAAGCTTTGAAATTTGAATCAGTTGTTGTAAGTTCATTTATAAAGCAAAAAAGTTAATTTTGACATTGAACCTATAACAGTGTTCATAATTTAAATTGATAAAAAAAATAACACCATACCTATTCAAGTTTCGAAGTTATTAACGTTTTTCCGCTTGATTCTTTATTGAACTAATACTGCGATGAGGTTAATTTATTTCGCCGTAGCGTACTATGAGACATATTTTGTCGCTTGATTCTTTAATGCAAATTTTTAGAGGTAAAGTGAATACTGGAATAAAATAAAATTCCATATATTTGAGTAAATAGTGCTATTGTAAATAAATTAACAGCAATGTTTTCCTCCACAATGATTAGGACTAATCCGTCTAACAATTTAGTTTTGTTCTGCAATCAACTTTTTTTAATAAATGTCTTAAAAATCAGCATATATGGCAAAATTGGCATTGTAACTAATAATAATTCATTAGCACTAGCCAGGATTACACACATAAGATATTATGATATAACAAAACCTCTTGATACTTAGTTCTCATTAAGCGAAATATCCTGCAATTTCAAATATGTAACAACGAATTAAACGACACCAACAGGGCGGTTAAATCGATATTGCGTTTATAAATGATCAAAACTTTAAACCAAAACGAATTAATAACATCTTTATGGCGTTTAACTCGATTTTGCGATTTAGAATAAACGCTTATTATAATTTGTAAAAGTAAATTTGGCGTTCAATTCGTTTTTACGTAACGACTTAGTACACAGGGCCATACAAATTTTAACGTGTCGCTTGATTCTACCCCTTAAAATAAGGCTGTAAGCATGATTTTTCAACAATGAAATAGTCAATACTATAGATTATCACATTTATATCCGAACTGCATTCATAACTTTTTTTTCGGATTTTGGCGCTTAGTTCGCTATTCCATAACACCGTCCAATTATATGAAAGAGGCGCGTTCCTAGCACACATTCTACGCTCGTGTAGCGTACCATGCTTGTATGAGTGAGATATGACAGGCCGATTGTTCGCGTTTTTGACAGGCGGTAACTGCCAAGTAACCCAGAGGGGCCACCCACCCGCACTTTCAACGGGGAGCGGGAGTGGCCATACTGTACGATAGTACTCTTTATGTGTATAGGATGGACGCACGCTCGCCCGTCCCGCTCCACGCCCCGCCAAACTCTCCGAGCGTCCATTCAGGCCCAACACTTAAGAGAATTACTATTTGAACAATTCATTATTCACAGATGCAAAGCTTCTTAGTAATTAAAATACAGACTTTCTTTGAGCCCCTCGGCGCGCTCGACATTGTTCTGAAGAAGGTTAATTTGCGAACACTTAATTAAGTAGGTTTTGTAAACTTACATTTCTAATGGTGTTTTTAAAGGCCATATTTTAATCTGTATTCTGTAATTTTATTTACCTTTGTTTTAATTCTAATTTCCTGAATGTGAAGAAACTGAGTGCTTTTAACCCCCGACGCAAAAACGACGGGGTGTTATAAGTTTGACGTGTCTGTCTATCCGTCTGTCTGTCTGTCTGTGTGTGTCTCTGTCTGTGGCATCGTAGCTCAAGATAGATAGCTACGAAACAGATATTATTGTGGTTGCAATGTCACAGTTTCGTTTTTTGTCAACCCCTTATTTGCCAAGAGTGGCACTGAAGCTTGAGTGGTTTCATGTGCTCTGCCTACCCCTTCGTGGGATGGAGGCGTGATTGTATGTATGTATGTATGTATGAGCGTTTGTGTGTTCAGCTACGCCGGCTGTTATTTTTGACGCTAACAGAATTGTGTAATCGAGTGCGTAGCCGAATGCACAAACGTTCACAAATCACAATATTCTCACGACAATATCTATTTCGTATTAGCAATCTATCCCTGTCGCTCTTGCGTATTGGCGCGACAAAGCCAGACTACATTTCTGCGGCGTTTCGGTGGCGTTTCGCGTCGCAGAAATGCCATTCGGCTAGGGAGCCTGTACTTAGATACTCGTATTAATTGAAATTCACCGTTGCTTACTAATTGCCAAACATGCAGAATCCAGACAGAAATAATTAGTCTCAGCTGCAGTGTTGATGAATAAAGGATGCAATCTGCAGTGTGACTGCACCTAAGATGCATCTGATTGCAGTCAAAGGCAATTGTTGAGTCATGCAAGACACAGGCTGCGCAGACATGAGTTCTAATCTACGAGTCTCTCTCTATACTATTAGTATGACATAGATATCCTTTTTTAACCCCAGACGCAAAAACGACGGGGTGTTATAAGTTTGACGTGTCTGTCTGCCTGTCCGTCTGTCTGTCTGTCTTTCTGTCTTTCTGTCTGTCTGTGTGTTTGTCTGTCTGTGGCATCGTAGCTCCCGAACGGATGAACCGATTTAGATTTTTTTGTCTGAAAGCTGAGTTAGTCACACTAATTAATTCATTTATTTTGTATGAAAACGATAAAAAAAAAAATTTTTTCGCAAATTTAACTAAAAGTGTTACAGGATGGTTCCTGATAACGAACCTAGCGACATGTCGAATTTAACGGATAACAAAAAAACACGATGTATAAATATAATCTTTGCCATTATGTAATAAATATTCCTTTCAATCGAATACAGTCCTGAAAATGCACCAAGTTCTTTTGACCCCAGGGCAATGGCCGCTATCTTGGAGAAAGCGGAGAGAATTTTCTTGGAAATATTTTTCTCCAGTAATTCAGATTTTTATAAAGATAAGTATAATACAAAGGTGCTTTTCTCGCGACGAAATATAAAGGTTAAATCGCCACGATGTTCAGCATAAGACATGGGCGGATTTTTATTTTATTGTCGATTTTACTTTTTTTTTCAAAAGTGGGAATTTTTGTACATTTTCTATTCCGAATCACGAGCTCTCTCGATTCCAAAGGAGAAAATAAAAGTCTCACATATTTCCCCTGAGTTAGAATTTTTCATATAACTTGTATTATCTAAGAGTAACTTAGAGGAAAGCAAAAAAAATGTATGGAAAAATTGGGACATTTTTTGTCTCCTATTAGAATCGAAAGAGCTCATGATTCTGAGTAGAAAAGTGTGGAAATTTAAAAACAAAAAAAGTGAAGTCGACAAAAAAAATTAAAAAACCCACATATTTTTTCAATTCAATTCAATTTTAATTCCAATCACCTCTCCTTACGATAAGGGATTGCCTCTGTCACGTAGATTAAGCATACATAAGGAACTGTACTTTAGTATTCAGGGAGACTGTTAGGAGATTGTTAGATTACACATGACCCACAACCACTGACTACCGTGTTTCACCCACCACCTCCCAGGCACTCTGCCTATTTCAATCTGAAATCAGCCTAAAACTAAATAACATACCCACTAATAAATAGATTTGCTGTTTAAATCCTGGGGGCCGATTTTTGAGTCTCACTGTCACTAAAATACCGGTTGAAAACGGTGAATTGCCTATTATTTTCAGTGACAATTTTCTGAATTCGAACGCCGTGAGACTCAAAAATCGGCCCCCTGAATTTAACTGACGTCCCACAAAATATAGCTCTCTAAAATCTAACTTTCCACTTAGCTGGCCACAGTTGTAGCCAGTCACCTGTGACATCAACAAAATTCATCAACATCGCGAAATCGAGCTGAAAATCCGAGGTATGGCGAAATAGTACTTTCATACGCCCTTCCACATGACGTCTCTCGAATGGAGTGGAGGCTTTGCAATTCTATTGGAGGCATGAGTGTTGATGTAACTACCTAAATAATTTTTCAAGAAAAAAAAACCGTCGCCTTTCGGGTTCTGGTGAAAGCTACTTGCGAATGTTGGATTTAATTAACAGATTTGAAGAATTCCATTCTGGCCATCATCAGCAGTTCCACTGCACCAAATGTCACTGTTCCGTACCTAAATGCATGCTGTTCCTTTAAAAACACAAAAATCACCATATGTATACCGTTCAGATTCGAGGAGTTCCCTCGATTTCTCCAGGATCCCATCATCAGAACTGGGTTCTGAGAAAAATGGGACCAATCTGTATGCATATACATTCAATCAAACAAAAATTTTTCAAAATCGGTCCAGTAACGACGGAGATATCGAGGAACAAACATAAAAAAAAAAAAACAGACGACTTGATAACCGTCCTTCTTGAGAGATATGAGGCGACGGTTAAAAATAAGCAAAGCAGTTATGCTGGTTTTTCGGTATCACAGATATAGGAAAGAAGGAGATTGGACATGCTGAGCGATTTGTATTGAATACACCTATCGCAAGTTCTTAAACCCACACACTTGTAAGAAGATGGACGCTCCTTGGGGTCTTGCGCAATAGTTTACTTCTGTTTAGATACCCGAGTATGGAACCTCGAGCGTGTGGAATTGTGAGCGTTTCAGGGCACGTAGGTTAAATGTTAGGCCACACATAAGGCGTTTTGATAGCATTATCGCCACCGATCCGCTCATATCGGATCACGTCGGACGCTAGATATCCTCTATCGCGCTTGCGTATTACAGGCCAGCGTATCATCTTTGGCGTCGATTTTCGGCTACGGGGCCAGGGTGGCTAGCCGAATGACAATCGCTCACGAAACGCTCACGAAACGAAGCGCTAGTAGATATCTATCTCTATCGCGCTTGCGTATAGCGCGACAGAGCCAGCGCGTTTGATAGCATTCGTTAGCGGAGCGAATGCGAGCGCATGCGCCACCGATCCGCTCTGAATACGCTCGCGCGGTCACACGTAACACAGCGCGCATTGTGAGCGGACTTGTCCCATCCCATGGTTAAATGTTACCCATTTTAACAATTTATCTAATTGTTTTATTCCAAAATACTTATTAAAAGTTTACAGTTGCAAAATATCGGCTTAGGCCGTTTTCACATTATCCGATCCGATATCGGATGTCGGACCGACATCCTACATCCGATAAAAGCTTCCGATTGTGTCGGATGTAGGTCCGATAAAACGCATTGTTCCAAATCAATGAAGTATGATTTTGTATCAAAAAATATTTAAAAAATGTTTGATATATAATAATTATAAGCACTATATATACCAGATACCTACTCCAAATATTATATTGTAAAATTAAAATAACGAGCATAAAAAATACTCAGAGTTTCAATAAATAATTTTACATGTCAACTATATCTACTAAATTCGGACCGATGAAAAAGGGTTCCGTAGTCTAGTATCCGCAATTCGGACCGATGCATTACAATCACGCCAACAAAGTTTTTTTTATTAGGAAATTGTCAACTAATTTGAATTTCGATCATTAACAGCTGTTTAATAGACGTCATTTTTGTCACGCACACTACTACAAACGTATACCTATATTATATACGCACATAAACAAATATTATCGGCCGACAACTGGCGGGGGGTCCGGCATGCCAAAAATGGTCGGAAGCGTCCCGCCGATATCGGCAGTTCGATGGTGCCTCGGACAAAAACTGTTGTAGGAGAGTGCCATCGGCATTAAATCCGCAATCTTGGCGTTTTATATCGTTTTTTAGTAATAATTATCTATTAAATACATAAATGAAGACCTGGAAGCGTATAAATCTTACATTTTTCATCCTTCCTACATCCGATATCGGATCGGATAATTTGAAAACGGCCTAAAGAAGTTACCATGTGCAGAACGCGCGCGGATCTGCGGCGCATGCGCCAAATATTAACTGTAAAACATCAAACTAGAGGTAAATCAAATGCATAGTTTTTTTTTAAAGTTTGAATAGGTAGGCGTTTGACCATGATCACACCTGATGGTAAGTGATGATGCGGTCTAAGGTGGAGCATGCTTACCTCATCAACTGGACGGATTCTTCATTTAATCGGGAGGATTGGAAGTCTAGAGGTGAATCCTTTGATCAGCAGTGGAACACCTTTATAGGCTAAATAAAAAGAATATAATAATAGGTATCATATAAACGTCAATTCTACCAGTCAGTTAAATCATGAAATTACTTAGCACTCTTGTGAATAAAATGCAATTTTTCTATCCGTTTTAGAATAATCAAGAGAGCCTTTACCAGTTGGTGTAGTGAACTACTAATACTTATTGGCGCAGCGACCCAAAATGAGTCTTGGCCTCCGACACGAGTGCACGCCAATCATCCCGATCCTTAGCGACGTCCCTCCAATTGTATGCTTGGAGATCGTGCAGATCCGCTTCAACGGCATCACCCCAGCGATATCTAGATCGTCCAATTGGCTTCCGTCCTACTGAGAGATCTAGGTATACCCTTTTCGCGCCACGATCGTCCTCCATTCTTAAAACGTGGCCGAGCCAACGGAGAAAATCAACGGAGAATGGTGTAGTGAAAATGAATATTAATGCCCGAGCTATGCAAGCAACCGGAATGATCCTGAGGTTTTACGTGGTCCCTTTTGAACGTTGTTAATAATACACCTCAAATGTACTATGTTCAGCGTCCTCTGGAAAATGTGTGATTTGTTTATTAATTACCTTTTCTGTGAATAGATCGAGACATTTAACAAATATACTGGACAGAAATAGACTTGTTTTTGGACAATGCGTTGAAGAGAACGAACCATCTTTGGAAAATTTAAGCAATTTATACAAATGAATGGTGAGGCCATTTCGTGGCACTTTATTACTATTCTATGTCAGTGTAAAATTGTTTTACACTGACATAGTTTGATACCTCACTAGCTCGGAAACACGTTTTTTGTCCTTTAATACCAGCGGGTAAAAACGCATTTTATCCAGTAGTGGGTAAAGTAATTTGACCTTGAATAACATTAAATTAACTGCTTAAAAATTGATAAAAGTAGGTGAATCTAGTAATAAAGATGATTTACCACCTGTGGATCTACTGGAAGCAGTGATAAACGCACTTTTTGCGTTGTAGTTTCCTCGCTATAGTGAGGGGAAATGTTTTGTGTTACACTCGGGTGCAAATGTATTTTACTTCTCGTGTGTTAAGAAACTCGCAAGTTCAGGATTCTATTCTCGAACCTTTCTTTCAATTCCACACTCGGCGTTGTTGTAAAGTTGTATTTTAACAACTTTGCCCCCTTGTATAACAAATAACTATTATTATCTGTGTGCTTTCGAATATTTCTATTCTATTCTATTCTATTTTATTCTAATAATATTAAATGTAGGTACAGTCAACAAATTAGAATCCTAGGCCACTCCAGAACCCTATCGTATTGACACCGTGCTTTATTTGCTATAGAAGTCAGTTTGACTTTTACTGTGAAAGGGTTCTACAGTGGCCTAGGATTCAGATTGGTTGACTGTACCTACTGAAGGTACCGTCCATCCACTGCTAGCTCATTTTATACTGGACATCTCATAGTTACGCAAATTTAAGCTATGACGTTCCTAGTATAAAATGAGCTGAAAGTGGATCAACAATTAAAGTCCGTGACTCTACATAGAAAAAAAAAATTATCTGTTGAAATTTTTCCCGCAGTCGTGATTGCCCCACTTCACATAAGTACTTGTTATTCACAGATACAGTATTTTAAGCTCAGAGAATTCAATCCATCGATTAAAGGTTAACAGTAATAAAACTATTAAATTCTCGTGAAATGTTATTGTATTGGTTGTAGGTTAATTGTAGGACTTGTAGGTCTGCAATTCCCTTTAAGTTTGTACATCTGGATCACGTCTCCGATTTGGGTAAAAATTGGTAGGCTGATAGAGTCCATGATGCTGAGCAAGATCCACTAGGTTTTCCAAAATGTCCTAGGTTGATTGTAATAATGATTAATTATCAACCCAGAAATAGGCACAGAATTGTCAGTGTCAAGTGTCAACGTCACTGTGGCGGAATAAGCCTCAGGGAGAATGACATTTGTTTTGACCAAGTACCTTTAATATGTACACGTGCCTGTGCCCATTGACCAACCACGGTCACAAGATTTCAAACATTTCTCGTCAATAACTTGTCCAAGTATTTAATGAAACTCAATAAAACTAGCTCAGGACTAGGAGAAGTGGCGTACTAGATGCCTATATTGCTCTATGCTCAGGAGTGGGTGATAAAGGGCTGATATGATATAAACCAACAACAGCTCCACCTGCGATTTGTTCATGGACTTGTTTGGCTGGTCGCATTTATCAGTTTCATATCACTGGAGACTCATTACCAGAGATCAGACAGTTAGATTTGAATGACGTTTTCGGAATAATGAACCTTATATTGTTAGCATGACGCCCAGTTGTCCCAAGCGCGGATCCAGCTTCGTGCCCAGAAGGGGGGGGGGCACGTGGTCTATTTGTATGGCCAAATTAGGCTCCAGGGGAAAGGGTCATGACCCCCATGACCCCCCCCCTGGATCCGCGCATGAGTTGTCCGCACTCTGCTCAACACAAAGCCAAGTACCTTAAGTCCTTCACGTATAGATAGGCAAGAGTCATTCCAGGCAGGCAAGCACTGTCGCCTGATAAAATAATAAATAACGCCGTCCTTTTCTCACTATCTGTAAGTGCGATAGGGACCCGATGCGATAAAGTTTTTCTAACTAGTGTGCTACGCCCGTTGGTCACCGTAAGCGATCCAGAAGCATCAATTCCAACATGCGAATGGTTTTCTTCGTCGTGATCTCCTCTTCCACTATCAGCTCGTGTGAGAGCGTGTTTTTCTCCGTAGATGTCGTCTCAGAGCTATGCAGCAGCATCAGCTCGACCGTGCGCAGGAGTTTCTTCTTCTTGGGTGTGGTGCACTTTGGCGTCGTGCAGGTGGGACACCAGGGGCACGGCGTCGTTGTTGTCGTTGTGGGCGTCGTTGTTGAGAAGATCTTCCGCTTCTCAGCTTGCACGAATATGATGCTGTAGAACATAACTGCAAAAGGGGAAACGTCACTGACGGAGAGAATCGCGAATACCCTACACAATCGCCTACATTGAGCGTGGTCCAACACCCTCTTGACCGGTTTTTAGGGTTCCGTACCAAAAAGGTATGTACCAACAGGAACCCTTATGGTGCGACGCTGTCCGTCTGTCTGTCCGTCTGTCACATTCCTAAATATCTCGAGAACTACTAACGCTAACAGATTTTTTTCAAATATATTAATTTTAATTGTAGAAAATGGCCAAAATGAAAGAGCAAACTGTAAATTTCAAGTTACTAGGTCAAGTGGGGTATCGTTAGAAAGAGCGCCAATTGAACGTAAATAAACTATTTTTTATAATTTTTTTGTTGTGGAAAAAAAAAGAATTTTGAAGGAAAATGTAAAAAAAATACCGTCCCCCCTCCCCTTATCTCCGAAGTTTACCAACGAAAAATTATGAAAATTTTAGAAAACATTGCTTTTATGCCAAATATTACAGGAAAAATATAATTGCGTTTGTATTTTAAAAACTTTTTTTTAATTCACAAAATACTTTTCAAATTTTTACTTTCAATTTACCCACCCTTGCGGATGTATATCGTACTTCAAATTAATACAAGATGTTACGTGAACCATCTTCTTTCCAATAAAGTAAAAATTATTTAAATCGGTTAACATATTATAAAGAAATATCCCTGAAAAACTCAACATACTATACAGGTCGCGCAAATTAGTTAGCGAATTCACCAAGAGATGGCTCTTCACACAATAATGCTCATTAGTACCTATACTTTTGTCTTCTAGTCAAGTCATTAGAGTTATATGAAAAGATGAGATTATTTTAACTAGGTAGAGAAAGTTTGTACGGAACTAACGGAACCCTCGGTGGGTGAGTCCGACTCGCACTTGGCCGGTTTTTTTTTATTGTTGTCTGTATGTTATCTATCGTGGCATTACCGAATGGGCCCTATGGAAGACCAGCGCATTTTTTTTTTTCACTTTTTATTTCTGCACTCAGCTTACTAGTGCTAACAGTCACTGAGATTATCCGCGAACGGACGGACGGACAGACAGACATAGCGAAACTATAAGGGGTAGTTGATTACGGAACCCTAAAAAAGGAGAATAGGAGACTGACAGAGATAGAAGACCACGGCGACGGTGGCGGCGACGGCTCGCATCATCTTGAGCTCCATGGCCCAGATGGAAGCCGTCATCACGATGCACATGATGATCAGCATCACGGGCACGTAGACCGATGAGTACCAGATCCAGACCTCGTACAGTATCTCTTCCTCCTGAAACAAGTTGTCTTTCTTTATACTACGTCGGTGGCAAACAAGCATATGAAAAGCGGTCACCGTGACCTATGGACGCCTGCAACTCAAGGGAGTGTCACCTACGCGTTGCCTTCCCATTAGAAACTTGTACACTCCTTTTTGCTGTGTTATCTATCCTCTGAATGACTTCCTTTTGGCAGGAATTTCAAATCATATTATATTCATAAGATTTCAGTGGACTCGACGTCCTGTTGGAATCGCCTTGGATCATTCCATTTTTAGTTCAAGTTTCTATTCCCTAAACCGCTGCCAAAATTTCGAATTTCTGGGAAGTGTTACTTCTGTGCGTAATTACTATATTGATTGTGTGCAGATACCGTGATAGCTCCAATGATAAGTAGCACGCTGACGAAGCTCCAGAAGGCTGTGAGGATCCCGAGCCGCCGGTACAGCAGCAGGTGCGGCACGTGGAATATCGAATGCACCTGCCACATGAAACCATTCTAAAACAAGTTAATCTTATAGACGGGAGTGTAACGGCCCAGCCACATTGGTCTAAGCGCGATAGCGGTGAGCGGCGGCCATACATTGGAGCGAGGCACAGCACAGCAATGGGACTTTTCATTCGCATGTATGGCTGCCGCTCACCGCTGTCACGCTTAGACCAATGTCGTGGCTGAGCTGTAAGGCCTGAATGTTCGGCGGGGCGAGTTAGCGAGCGTCCACCCCATGCAACGTCACAGTATACATTATAATAGTACAAGTACAGAAGGCTCACTCCTTTGATGTTCACAAAATGCCGCCATTCTAAATTCTTACCTACATTAACAAACGCACTGCACGCGAGCAGCCGACATTGAATTTTATTGCGCCGCGCTAAGGTCGTCACCAGTGAATGGACCGCGAACTCGCGGCCGCCGACATGTACTTGTAGCGCAGCGATAAAATCGTGGAGTGAGCCGCCCCTGGCAACGTCGACTCAAGCCACATTTATAACCTTCAATTGTTTGACATGCACGCTGCACGCCCCGGCCCGATGCACGCTCAATCCCTTCGTGCACTCAGCCCTTACAATTAAGCCAATCTTACAGAACTTACAAACTCTATTCAAAATCATCGATTCCTTGTACTATCCCGTAATTGGCAGGTAGAGATGGGCCGAATACGGACTTTGCAGAATACGAAAATTCGGCCGAACATTCGGTTCAGCAGCTGTTACCGAACCGAACATTCGGCCGAATATTCGGTTCCACCATATTTTAAATCCTGGCTTAGAATTAAATACTTTTCAATGATTGGTAATTGGGTACTATCGTGGTACTATCTAAGGCTCTTAATGTTCCTATAATTTAGTGCAAAAAATTTTGGTTTTTGTTTCTTAAGCTACGTCATTTTTACTTTTTTACATAATTATTGTATTTTAACGCATTTATGGGCCATTTTTTTCAAAGTTGTCCACCCCACTTTTTTGTAAAATGGGTATTTTTTACGCGATTCATACTCAGAATCGAGAGCTCTTTCGATCCTGATAGGAGAAAAAAAATGTCCCAAGATTTCCATACCTACATTTTTTCGAACCTTCCATTCCGTTTACCGCCATACAAAATGTATGAAAAAATGGTAACGGAATGGGAAAAAAACCTTGGGACACTTTTTTTCTCCTATTAGGATTGAAAGAGCTCGCGATTCTGAGTGAAAAACATATAAAAATTTTCAAATCCAAAAAAAAAGTGGGGTGGACAACTTTGAAAAAAATGGCCCTTATAACTCCCTTTGGGGGTTCCTTAGAATGCTGAAATAGGATGTCATTATCAGATGAATTACGAAAACAACTTACGCTATTTATTTACTTTGTTTATTCGGTTAATATTCGGCAACATAACCGAACTATTCGGCCGAATACAAACATTGAAAAACTTGCCAAATATGCCGAATACCGAATATTTACCGAATATTCGGCCCATCTCTATTGGCAGGTAGGTATTGGACTTGATCGGCCCATTTGGTTTTTATCAAGTCCTTAAATTCGACCCAACAGAACAGGGTAGGTACGTAGCCGAATGGCACAAACGCTCACGAAACGAAACGCTCGTAGATATCTATCTCTATCGCTTTTGCATATTGGCGCGACAGAGCCAGACTACCTTTCGCGGCGTTTCGTTTTCGTTTCGCGTCGTAAAAATGCCATTCGGCTACGGCACCAGGAACATCTCTCCACGTGTTCGGTTGTTAGGGTTCCGTATCAAAAAGGTACAAAAGGAACCCTTATTGTTTGTGTTCGCTTTTTGCCGTTCTTTGCCAAGCGAGTGAAAGCACTATTAGAACTAGTAGACTCCAAAGATTACTCGTTCTTAGGGTCGGTTGCACGTTGCACAAAACCAGACGGTCACCGTTATTAAAGCATTCGTTAAATTTTATTGTATGGCAAGTTCCATAGACGTCTGCTGCGTGGCAATGATGTGTCTGTCAAATGTGGGTTGATGCAACTGGCCCTAAATACAAAAAGTCGCAATATGACTCTTCCGGATGAATTTTCGCATACCAGAGTATGTATGAATGGCAAAAACGCTCACGAAACCCTGACGAAACGAAACGCTCGTAGATATCTATCGCTCGTGCGTATTGGCGCGACAAAGCCAGACTACCTTCGGGGCGTTTCGTTTTCGTTTCGCGTAGCAGAAATGCCAATCGTCTACGGCACCTGTTACGTTTACACTGCTATCTTTAACCATTTCAATCACTATAAGGCGTGCCGCGTGCCTTTACTCTCTGATACTATGAATGGCTAAATATGACATGTAGGTACCTGGTGTTTACAAATTGTAGTTGCAATAAACGGCCATAAAGAATGCACATCGGCTTTTCGTCTTCGTGGAGCGTTGTCTCTTTCTTGCTTATGTAACGTTAATTGTCTCTTTCCAAAGACCGATGTCCATTCTTTATGGCTGTTTACTACGTACTATACAAACGAAGCCTATGAAGATGGTGGCTCCGGGGCGCTCAAAGTCGAAGTACCAGAAGTGCCACACGAGTGTCCAGTCGGGCTTCTCGGTAGTTGTTGTTGATGTTACTGTCAACACATACAGACAATTTACATTAACGGGAAAACAGCTCCCCCCTTCCTCACCTCGTGCGGTGACGGTGACGGATTAAGATTTTTACTGCCCCATTTCCTTCCATGGGTGTCGTAGAAGTGGTATATGGGTGCAATGGTGTAGGCTAGGAATCGGTCACTTATGGCACAATTTCGTTTATTTTCAAACGTCTTAATCGGTGAAGAGTGGCACTGTGCAGATATACCATTGAATATATATCTACCAAAATAATAACAATCATTACCTGATTCACCTCCACCCATCGTCGGCAAGAGATATGCAACGCCAATGCCACCGAACAGTCTATGACCAGCGAAATACCAAGTCGCAATGAATGCCGGACGATTTCATTAATTATTTAGTAAACATTGTATGATGCAAACAAGCTCAAAAATTTCAAATATAATAGTATATAAATAAAACTTTCAGGTATAAAAAATATAATCGTCTATGACATTAGTATGACATGATGACAGAAACAGACATAGATACATAGAACAAAACATACATGGAAGGTTTATAGAGCAGGCTCCAAGGGGATGTTCGTTTGCAAAAATAACGCACCTCATTCTGACTTCAGATATATATTTTATAGATCCCGGACACCATATAAACACATGTTGCCAACCAGTTTTGTGGTCCCCTTCCCCGCACCCTGGCAATCAAAAATCGCATACAAAGAAAAAAAATTTTTTTCATCAAACCATGCCGTGTGGGGTATCAAATAAAAGGGCTTACTGAGTAGTTCACGAATATATAGCATACTATAACATTTATTACACTTCCTCTAAGAATTTTTTTTGAAAGTTTACTAAAATGCTCGATTTTCGAGTTAACTTTAAACCACTATTGCTTGAGAAGTTATGAATCTATTTTAATCATTATTATTTTAAATAACTAACAATAGTCCATTGTATACAAAATAATAGTTAATACAGTCAAAAAGTTGCATGGGGGAGCGAGGGGAGCAATCAAAGATGGCGAGTTTCGATATTTCTCTCGTGGCCAAACGTTGTGTATAACTGTTGTTTTAGATATTTTTTCTACTCCTGCTTTCCTCCTCCCACTTTAATCTGTCAATTATATTGTCCCGCAATCAAATTCCACTCAGAAACCGAATTTTAAAAACCATATTGAAACATCGAAACTCGACATTTTTGATTGCTCCCCCGCTCCTACATGCAACTTTTTCACTGTACGAACTATTGGTTCGCAAACAATAGACTATTGTTAGTTATTTAAAATAATAATGATTAAAATATATTCATAACTTCTCAAGCAATAGTGGTTTAAAGTTAACTCGAAAATCGAGCATTTTAGTAAACTTTCATAAAAATTCTTAGAGGAAGTGTAAGAAATATTATAGTATGCCATATATTCGTGAACTACTCAGTAAGCACTTTCATTCGATACCCCACACGGCATGGTTTGATGAAAATTTGTTTTTTCTTTGTATGCGATTTTTGATTGCCAGGGTGCGGGAAAGGGGACCACAAAACTGGTTGGCAACATGTGTTTATATGGTGTCCGGGATCTATAAAATATATATCTGAAGTCAGAATGACGTGCGCTATTTTTGCAAACGAACATCCCCTTGGAGCCTGCTCTATTAAAGGTGCGACCACACCGCTGCTTAAAAAACGGTGACGGTACGGAATCGCAGTGATGCATCGTATCCAGGATACGGTTTTTACCACATGCTCCACAGACCGCTGCTCAAAACACGCATACGGTACGGAATCGCAGTGACGCCACGTATCCGTACACGACCGCATGCTCCCCACATCGTTGCTCAAAACACGCAGACGGTACGGAAACGCAGTGACTTTCGTATGGGGCACGTCGTGCGTTTCCGTGCCGTCGTTGTTGCGTCTCAAAAAGTAGTTTGTAGGTAAGTATTACCAATTTTCTAAATCGGACAAGTGTGACTATTCCTAAATTCTAGATTAGTTTTGCCTAAGTATATTTGCACTACCTAAGTACGCTACGTCAGTATCCCACGTACCAATTATTTCGTCAATTAATGTATTCATTATAATACGCATAATATACTTATTAGCATGTATAATTCTATATTCGTTTATTTTATTACCATTCATTTAACGCTACTATCGGGCACAGATCAATTATCATTCATTCATTTCATTCAATCCGTTCAGTCATTCACAATTACTATTTGAATGGAATTAAGCCATCATCATGTCGACAGAGATTCGATTTACGAAGCGGTTCCATTTAAAATTGAAATTGAGAAACGTTTTATGTTGAAATAATTTCGCAATTTACGTACCTATTGTGTAAGTATTAACTCTTTGATCAGAAATTATGGTATTGACAATACATTTCGAGCATTGATCTTTTTATGATTTGAGCAATTCTTTTTTTTCGCCACTTGCGAAATGTGATATTTTTGAAAAAAATAGTTATTTGTTATACAAGGGGGCAAAGTTGTATTTTAACGCCGAGTGTGGAATTGAAAAACGAGCAAGTGAGAGGATTCTATAGTTTAACCACGAGCGAAGCGAGTGGTTCAACTATAGAATCCTGAACTTGCGAGTTTTTTAACACACGAGAAGTAAAATACATTTGCACCCGAGTGTAACACAAAACTTTTCCCCTCACTATAGCGAGGAAACTACAACGCAAAAAATGCGTTTATCACTGCTTCCAGTAGTTCCACAGGTGGTAAATCATCTTTATTACTAGATTTTTTTTTATTTTTTTTTTTTATACTACGTCGGTGGCAAACAAGTATACGGTCCGCCTGATGTAAAGCGGTCACCGTAACCTATGGACGCCTGCAACTCAAACAGTGTCACATGCGCGTTGCCACCCCATTAGAAACTTGTACACTCCCTTTTGCTGTGTTAAGTACCTACACAGCAAAAAGGAGTGTACAAGTTCCAAGGAGGGTTCGGGTTGCCGACGACTCAAAGGACAATAGACGGAACAAGTTAGTTCCGTAAGTCCTCCCGTCATCAGTACACCGCACCCTCGTTGAGCTCTGGCAGCCTTACTCACCGGCAGGAACACAACACTATGAGCAGGGTCTAGTGCTATTTGGCTGCGGTCTTCTGTAAGGCGGAGGTACTTCCCCAGTTGGGCTCTGCTCTAGATTCGAGCGAGACGATATCCGCTGTGCTGTGCCCTACCACACAAAGCGGAATATCATTCGCTATGCCCTACCTCCTACTTTTATCAATTTTGAAGCAATAAATTTGACTTTATTCAAGGTCAAATTACTTTACCCACTAGTGGATAAAATGCGTTTTTACCCGCTGGTATTAAAGGACAAAACACGTGTTTCCGAGCTAGTGAGGAGAAAAAAATAATGTTATTTCTACTCAGAATCACTAGCTTTTTCAAACCTAGTAGTTAAAAAAATTGTCCCATACGATTGTTTCTTATTTTGTTACCATCATTTTCCATACATGTTGTGTGGGGTAACAAAAGAGGAAAGTAACAAAAATGTATGGAAATTCTGGGACACTTTTTATCTCCCAGTGAGATTGAAAGTACTCGTGATTCTGAGTACAATTGACCTAAAATTCCCTAAAAAAATCAAAATGAATGGCAAAAAATAAAAGAAATGCTCATTTAGGAAGCAAATTAGCAGACGGTTAGCCTGATGGTACCTAAAAGATTATCGCCATCCATGGCTTCCATGGCTGGCTGGGGCATGTGCATCGAATGCAACCATCTCGTTTGCCGCGGCGTGTCTTGCTTGGTGCCATAGCTGATGCCAAGAGAAACTTCGGCCGGCCAATGCTACGACAATATAGATTGCGCCAAACGAGACATGCACGCCTTTAACATCCCTCTTCACAAATGGGAAGAGCTTGCCGAGGACAGAGACAAGTGGCGTAAATTAGTATTCGGAGGACGTCAAATCCACGACGACGCTTAGTTTAGGGCACTAGCAAGGAAGCGAGCCTAGCGTTATCAGCGCGATACCTTTTCGCCACGGGCACACTACACTGCCAGAGTTTGTGGTCCTGTTTGACGCTCCCGGATTGGCTTACACAGCCACGAAAAATGCTGTCGCCCCGCCTGACACTTCTTGAATATTAGTCTGTTATAGACTTGAAGGCCAATGATGATAGGGCCGATTTTAGAATGTCGACCATTCGATATCGTCACTTTCGTTGAATATTAACTTCACTAACTAACGATTTAAATTCTACCACATTCTACTAACAGAATTGAAAAGGAGTGGTCATGACCTCTAGATTTAAAATTACTAGCCGTCCTTTTTTTTTTAAATAGTATTTAGTCGTTTTTCACAGACTTTCGAACGACGAAATCGATTTTATGTAGGTAGGCACAGTATACGGTTACCATGGACTGCCTAAGAAAGAATTTAAGTGAGAGTCGTATTACTTAGAAAGTGAATGAGTTAACGTTTGTTTACAATATAATATTGTGCCTAACTTCACTCCAAAGAAGCTGCTTCTATCCCTTTCTAAGTTTATCAATAGACGGAGAAAGAACTATAGGCGAATGCTACGCCTCTGGTGTTTACGTGATGGAACCAAAATCATAAGTAAATGTAATTTACCTATCGAAATCTGTCAACATTGGGTCTACTGCGAATTCCGAAATATACGCATTGCGGGATTCTTCCTCTTTCTCTTTATTTTAATATCACGATATCACGTCAATACACATTTTGAAAAAATAAATTTGTGGCATCATCAGTGTAGGTGGGTAGTTCATCATCATCATTCGCCTGCCCTTATCCCATTCATTTGGGGTCGGCGCAGCATGTCTTCCGCTTCCATACTTCCCTATCATCCGTCATTTCATCATTCACTTGCTTTCGCTTCATATCATCTCTCACGCAAGCCATCCACCTTTTCCTCGGTTTTCCTCTCCCGTTACTTCCTTCCACACTCATTCGCAATGCCTTTCTCGTCACATGACTTTCATCCCTTCGCATCACATGCCCATACCATGCCAGATGATTAGCTCTTACTTTTTCTACTATCGGTGCAACTTTCAGGCTTCCTCTTATATACTCATTCTTTATCTTATCCATCCTTGTCACGCCACACATCCATCTTAACATTCTCATCTCTGTTACATGCAATCTGTTTTCATCCATCACCTTTAGGGCCCAGCACTCTGATCCATACATGACGACAGGTCTGATGATGGATTTATAAATTTTACCCTTCAATCGAAGAGGCATCCGGGCGTCGCAAGTAGTTCCCGTAACCTGTCGCCATTTCATCCACCCTGTGCTAATCCGGTTTTTCACGTCCCGATCGATATCGCCATCGCACTGTACGAGCGAACCAAGGTACTTGAAGTCGGAGCAGACCGGCAATAAAGTGCCATCGAGTTCTATGGCAGCAAACTAGAGAGACCGCCGAAATCACAGAACATATGTTCTGTTTTAGATCTGCTGATTTTCAAGCCAACATTCTCCAGCCTTTGCCGCCATGTCTCGAGTCTGCTCTGTACCTCGTGTCCGTCTTCACCGACAAGCACGATGTCATCGGCGAAAAGCATACACCAGGGTACCTCCTCCTGTATGTCCGACGACAAGGCGTCCATAATAAGCAGGAAGAGGTACGGGCTTAGAGCCGATCCCTGATGCAAGCCCACCGCGACACTGAACCTGTCGGTGGTGCCGGCAGCTGACCGGACGCGTGTACAACATTGGCTGTACATTGACCGAATTAGCTCCACATACTTCCCAGGCACGCATTTCTCTTTCAGAGCCCACCACAAAACCTCTCGGGGTACGCGATCGTATGCTTTTCCGAGGTCAACAAACACCATATGCAAGTTCTTTTTTGCACGTCTGTATTTTTCGCACAATTGGCGAAGTGCAAAAATGGCGTCTGTTGTACTTCTCCCCGGCATAAACCCGAACTGGTTTTGTGTTATATTACTCTCTTCTCTCAGGCGTCTCTCTATCACTTTTTCCCATACTTTCATGGTATGTGACATGAGCTTTATTCCTCTGTAGTTGTTGCATTCCTGTACATCCCCCTTGTCCCTGGTCCTACCGATTTTCCATTTTTCATACTTCTCACTGTCGTTCTTACCTCATCCATACATACATCTCTCACTGCACCCATATTTATCGGCTTGTGATGCAATACCCTGCTCCCATCATTTTCTTCATTCATCAACCTTTCAAAGTATCCTTTCCAACGTCCTCTTATATCATCATCTTTCGTTAGCACCTTCCCTACATCATCTTTCACACATTTTATGTGGGATATATCACGAGAACTTCATTCTCTAGCTTTGGCAAGACGATACAGTTGTTTTTCTCCTTTGGGACTGTCTAAGGAGTAATACAATTTGTCCTGTGCTGTTGATTTGGCAATAGCAACTGCACGTTTTGCCAACTTTTTACACTTTAAGTAGGCACTCCTTTTTATGACCTCTTCAGCCATTTCCTGTCCAGTTTTAACCTTCTGCCATGCTTTAAATGCCTGTTTTTTTTTCTTTTAATACATTCTATCAGAGATGGCGCTTTTATCTATTTTCTCTACTATAAGTTAAATACAGTTAATAATGGCTCATCATCATCACCAAAATCAGTACCTATACTTACCAATTTAATGTAAAATGATAACCAAGTGTTACTTATTTCTTGGTACCATTGGCAACGCTGTTAGCAGTACATTTGTAATCCTTATTACAAGGGCATAACGTCTAGCGATGGTTAGCTAAGAGTGTTGCTGTTAGTACTTACTGGTATATATTTTACTTAAATTTTCAAACTTTAGTAATCAATACTTTAGTTATATTTATTTTATATTGACTTGAGTCGTATGTTTGAAATGGGCATTTTCTCGAAAAGAATCACCAAAAACATTTTTTTGAAGTTAGGCCCTTTCGATCTAGGATAGAAAACGAGACAAAAAAATGGTCACAAAATTTTCTATTATTTTATTTATTTTGCATAGGTACTTTTCACTTTGTAACTGCTGAACAACGTGTTTAAAAAATAGAAACGAAGTGGATAAAATAAATTTGGGACGCATTTTTTCTGCCTACGCATGGGCTCGTGATTCTGAGTAGGAAAAACATTAACTTTACGTAATTTGGAAAAATAAGTTTTTGAATCTTTTTTAGCGAAAATGCCCAAATAGTGTTTTTTTTTGTTTCATGATTAGGGTTGGTCTCATAGTGGAAAGTTGTTCAAGGATTAAACTTGAAATGACATACTACACAAATAGGTTTTGGACAGAAAAAATAATGACCTCCAATATTGAATGCATTAATACCAAAATGGAACTACTTAACACAATTTATTAACTAACTATATAAAATAATTACAAACAAAAGTCTACTTCAAAGCTGCCCCCTTCGCTTTTAACCTGTTGTTCAATATTCTTTGTCTCTCTTCCTCTTTAGCTTTCTGAATGTTCTGGTATCTCTGTTTAGCGAAGTCCAGTTCTGAGCTGAGCTGAACTATCCGGGATGCATAATCTTGTTGCTTTTCCATGCGGAGTTTTTGTTTATGCTGAAAAAAAAAATATCAACAGTAGTCACTTGGTCTTGGTAAAACTGCATTTTTTTTTTTTTAATTGGAATTTCTTTGAGTCGGGCGGGTTAAGCGCCCTTTACTCGTTACGGGACGGGGCGCCTATACACCCGAGTGTATAGGGCTAGGTAAAACTGCATGTGGAATTTCAGATAGTTAAACTGCCGGATAATATTTTGTATGATGATGGCATGTATACACCTTGTTTTTTTGTTTTCCGTTAAATTCTACATGTCGTTAGGTTCGTTATCAGGAACCACCCTGTATATCACTTTTAGTTAAATTTGCAAAAAAATTTTTTCATCCTTTTCATCAATGAATTAATTAGTTTGAGAGACCCTTAAGAATAATATTCAAGTTAGTGTCAAGTGATTGACGGCACATGTCAAAACAAATAACATTGGGAAGTGGTAAAGGCTGTCACACAAGTGTTGAGTAATTATTTTTATTTTTTTAATAACTCTGTAACCGTAAGAGTTAAGACGCTAGTTTCTTAGAAAAAATAAATGTATTTGGTCTAAAGAACAATCCCTTGAAGTTAACGGAATTCAATAAAAACAGGGTGTATAGGAAAGAAAAACTTTTGAGTAGGTTTGAGTTCTTCCATGTTCAATCAGTAATTAACATGTTTGCTGAGGTACTGGATCTGAAGACCTTCTACATAGAATAGTTAATTATGACTGCTTTCCATCAGACAGACCGTATGCTTGTTTGCCACCAATGTAGTATTAAAAAAACTTAATTGCTCCAGCTAAAGTGCTAATGTGTTACTGTTAGCAAGGAAAATCATGTTATTAAAACATACTTATTTCTCTAACTCAGTTGGTCTCCAACAAGGGGCAAGTGCCACCATGTAGTTGAAGTGATCCTTGTGGCTACTACAAGTCTAAACTTAAAAAAGCTATCTATCTCTATCTATCACCTCTTTCCCGTCTCTCTAAGACAGGGACACATAGAAAATACTCATATTCGAATACAAATTTACCAGCAAAGGTGTAGGTCGGCCATCCAAGAAAGTATAATCCGGTCCATCAGTAAGGATGCCCTCGGCGTTTCGGTTTACGGGCAAACCTTTGCTGACACGCCATTGCTTTATTTCCAGTGCTGAAGTGCAGCTAAAACTGCGGTTTAGGACTGAAATTTTGAAAATATAATAATCAACATTTTTTAGTTAAAAATAAACGTCTAATAACATCAGAACACGATGATGGGTAAAGTAAATGGACTTACATGCGAGTGGGAGATTTAATGACGCCTTTTTAGTTAAGATATTCATTTTGGAAGCTTGGTAAATCGTAACGCTTGGATAATTTGTATTAAATTATAACCTCAAATATGACATGTTATGACACTTATGACATTAGCGCGTTTGACATTTCTAGTATCTAGTGATGTCCAACAAACGGAACTGTAATCTATGGGGCAAAGAATGGGGCCGCAAAATCATGAGGTATTTCCAAATACTATATAAACTCGAGTTAATACGTGCAGCTTCTGACGTTTCCCATACAATGGAGCGGCAACAATTTTACTAGCGCCATCTAGCGGTACGAGTTGTTCAATGTAGTTTGTCAGACTTTTATTTTAGTAAATTAAAATAGAAAATGCGATTACTTGATCTACTTTAACATTTTTAGACGTAATAAAACAAAAAAATAAGAATGTGTGACTTTTTTTAATTTTATACTGAATGAACTAAACTATTTTGATCAACTCATGCCGCTAGGGGCGCTAGTATCGCATTTTGCCAACTTTAGTAATAGTAATAGTTTATTGCTTCCACATTGGTTTTTTTACAGATGTTCTTAATTCTAAGATTGGATCACAATATGGCACCCTGTATATAACTGTATTCTTACATAAATTGTTTTAGTTATGGCAGATATCTATTACTTTCAAAATATTCTTGTAAAGAATAAAAACAATTACTTATTAAATAGTTTTTCAGTAAGCTTATGAATTTATCATATTTTTGCTCTCTAGCTATTTGATTTGGCAGACTATTGAAAATTCGTATTGACATGCTATAGGGCACCTTAGGGCTTTGGTATAGGGCTTTGGCACCAAGCTGCACGTATTAACTCGTAGAGTTTACATCACAGATGTCATATATACCATAGATCAAGCAAACGTATCTACTTATCGTGTCAAATGAACTCAGTGAAATCCACTGAGTTGTCCGTCTTTACTCGCAGCTTGCAGCTTTCGGGCGTCAATTTTTGTAAGTTGAAGTCAACCAAAACATAAAAAATGCCTCGTTACGTGATATTCAATTGCAACAACACAAAAATTATGAACAATCAAGAGCCTGAGGCATATTTAAAATTACAGGCAAGAATCAAAATTAAGTTCTGTGGTTTACATAGTATTTGGTATTTCATATCGGGAATCGGAAATATTTTACAGCGTTACAAAAAACTTAATCTGCTTGTGAAAAAAAATTAAAATTAATTTTCCGCTTCATTCTAATCATACCAAAAAAAATTACAAAAAAATCTCGATACTTTTCGATTCGAACATCACTAACTGCAGTCGTTACTTTCCAATTTACGCTGTCCTATATTTTCTGCACAATGGAAGTCGAATAAGAAAGAACACATTCAAACAGTTTTCATTGGTCGATTTGGTATCTGTCAAACTTGATAGCCAATCGTGTTAAAGTTTTGTGACAGCTGAAAATTGTACGCCAATCAAATTCCGTAGAAAATGCTAGGAGGTTGGTACGTCATGTCATTCATGAAAATAAGTGAAATCATAATTCATACGTCATAAAAACGCGAGCTCCAGTCAGTATCATTTTTATGAAGGCCGTGGTGAATTCTCCGCAGTGAATTTGTTTTACTCTTGCTTTTCGAAGTAAACAAATAGTCGTGTATACGTGTTTGTGTAGTTTAGTGTTTGAGGAAATCGTAAAAGGTATGTTTCCTTCAATGGCGTATTACCTAAACCGAAATGTGTAGTGTTTTGAAAACAGATCGATCGAGGAGTGCGCCGCTAAGTCTAGTATATTCTAGAGCTCTTTTCGCTTTCTCCACTTGAAATTAAAGTGGAACTACTCTCTCTTGTAATGTTTTGAAGTGATCTTTACTATAATAAGGTTCTGACCTGTTGTATAAAATGATCTGCCGAAATGTTTAATAATGAATTTCGTGTATTGCATCATGTTAAAATATAGATTTTTCGGTAGTTATATACGGCAAGGTCGTCAAGGTTTGTTTTAAACCTTTGAATTGTATTGTTTATTTGTCAAAACTTTTTTTTTTAATAAATAAATATTATAGGACATTCTTACACAGATTGACTGAGTTCCATGGTAAGCTCAAGAAGGCTTGAATACTATTAAAGTATTTTCTGTCCAGGATTTACTAGATAAACAGTTGAGGATAATATTGAATGGTGCAAGTTTCGATCTAATTGTTATTGTTTTCCAGTAGTTTTTTAACTGTAATCATCTGTGCAATTTTCCTTTTCTAGAACTTTGATAGAAAAGGAGAGGATCTTCAATAAAGATCAATATTGACATTATCTCCTCTGCAGTACCCGGTATCTTATTTATACAACAATATTTATTTACAGAAAACCCGAGGCTTGTGTAAGTGCTCCAAAACGCATTCCGACAAGCTAAACCCCAACCAACAGCCAAATTACAACACCATGTGTATGTATACCTTTATATTTACTTTTTTCTTAATAGCTCTTCTTTTTTTTCTGCAGCCAGTAGTGGGAAATGTGGCAGAATCCAGGAGTGTATCCGGGAGGTCTTTATTCAAATATTATAAATGTTACACTTTGTCTATGCCAGTGCATGAAAAAAAAAGCTTTAATAGGAGCATAGAGCTTTCAAACTTTTTTTGAATAATGTTTTAATTAAATACTTAGGTATCAAAATACTTTTTTCATGCATTGGATAATTTTAATTGTACACCTTATCTGTCCCTGGCATGCTAATCTGTGATGTCAAATCCTGTGTAAATAGCTACTAAAACAGCTATTTAGAACTTAAATTAATTAAAATCAGTTAATCCTCATTATGAAACATGAGTCATACAATACACAAGACAATATTTGCACAAGGTTGGTTAAAACTTACATAATGGCACTTTCACATTGCACATCTAGACACACTTTATTCTATCTATCTATTTAGCCTTTTCTTCTGAACGTGGTGTTTGTGATTGTTTGTTTAGATGAAGTCGCGTAGTTCAGTGTGCCTGTTGGCATAGGCCTCCTCCAGCTCTTTCCAGTATTTCCTCTGCCTGGCCAGTCTAGTCCAGAAAGGCCCTACAGTGGTTATAATTTCGTCCTCCCATCGTTTGAGTGGTGGGCGTTGAGCTCTTGAACCATCTCTGGGGTGCCACATGAGGACTTTTTGACTCCATTTTTCGGTCTTACATCTTACAGTGTGGCCGGCCCACCTCCATTTCTGCATGTCTATGTGAGTGAGGATGTCTCTAACTTTGGTTCTTTCCCTTATGTCGATGTTACGGCATTTATCCTTCAGTTTTACACCCAACATACTTTATTAAGACCTATTAAATAATTTATCAAATAAATTCTTAGATTGGCAGCGAAAATTAACCTAGTAAGTCCCAACATACAAATTATAATAGAGTTCTGAACTCTTCACACAGTATTGACGTCAATAGAATCAAGTTTGGTTTTCATACAAAGTTCTTTGTAAGAATTTTAGATAGAATGACTTTGCTTTTAGTGACAAATGGATTACTATGACCTAAATGAGCAATTCATCTGCACATATATAACTCCATATAGAGAGAGCTCAACGAGGGTGCGGTGTGCTGATGACGGGAGGACTTACGGAACTAACTTGTTCCGTCTATTGTCCTTTGAGTCGTCGGCAACCCGAACCCTCCTTAGAACTTGTACATTCCTTTTTGCTGTGTACTTAACACAGCAAAAGGGAGTGTAAAAGTTTCTAATAGGGTGGCAACGCGCTTGTGACACTGTTTGAGTTGCAGGCGTCCATAGGTTACGGTGACCGCTTTACATCAGGCGGGCCGTATGCTTGTTTGCCACCGACGTAGTATAAAAAAAAAAAGAAGAGATAAAGTCTAAGAAAAAACGTACCTCACTCAGAACCATACAGAAAAAGGTACGGTGGCCTAGATGGCATTACACCTTTGGGGTACACTCAGCTAGATGGCGCTAATATTTATATTTGACATTTTAACACATATAAGCTAAGAATACGGGCCAAATTGTCAAATCTGAGGTTCAAAAGTTTTAAGCCTGTGTCAAGAGATGGCAGTCTATGCACTGTGATGACACATTTTACTTCAACAGTAACTCTCTATAATACTCGATCCTCTTCGGTTACAGGTTGTGTTTGCAAATTGTTTAAAATTGCTACTCAAAGTTATCAGTAATCAGTAACTGTATCCCATAATCCCACACATGTTTCTTTTCATTAAGGGGCTGACAACACCCAATTGAGCAAAATTGATGTTACTTGCGCAGTTTTTAAAGACAAACTGTTAGTTTTAGTAAGGCAAGTAAATTATATGTTATTATCCATTATATTTCAACGAATACTCAATACACAATTTAATGAAATCGGCTCGATAGAAAAAAATTGCAAAGATTGGTCTCGAATTCGTCATTAAACGGTTCTATGGCGTTCAATTATTCACTTAGTTGTCTTTAGTTAAAATTACAATAGTAAAAATATTCATATCTAAAACTCTAACGAAACATATTGCACAAATAATGCATCTTTCTATTTTATTTTAATATTTTTCCGCACTTTTCGTACCTAGCCGCCCTTTTTTAGTGACATCGCGCTCTCACTTACTCCCATACGAATAGACAGTGTACGCTAACGTCAAGGCCCTTGGGTGTTGTCAGCGTCTTAAGAGAAAAAGATAAGAGTTTTTATCGGTGGTGATGAAATGTATCCATATTTCTTAGTGCTTAGGGTCTAAAATGACATAGCAAGATATGTAGTGACTGGTACGATACGAGTATGATACATTTATTATGGAGTATGTATGATTCATGCTTTTAAACAGGAATTCCCTCGTTATTTTCTATTACGTTTCTATAAGCTGTGACATCAGTACCGTCTGTCTGTCACAAGATGCATGGAGTGCAACCAACTTGGCCTAGATATTACATAGTATAATCACAAGTTTTTCAATGTTCGTATTCGACCGAATAGTTCGGTTGCGTTGCCGAATATTTACCGAATAAACAAAGTAAATAACTAATGAAAATCTTACGTATTCCATTAGATAATAACTCCTAGTTTATTAGCTTTCAAGGAACTGCTTAAAAGAGAGAAACCTATGCGTCAAAATATATTAAAATACATTTGTTTTGTAAAAAAGTTAAAATCGTAGTTTAAGAGTTGAGTTCAGAGTTGTTTTAATTAAGTTTCAATTATCCACTAAATCATAAAAACATAGTTGTAGTAACATATGTAACCATTATCAATCATTTAATAGTTTTAATGAACATCCTCTTTAAAAATATGGCGTAACCGAATATTCGGCCGAATGTTCGGTTCGGTAAGAGCTGAACCGAATGTTCGGCCGAATATTCGTATTCGGCAAAGTCCATATTCGGCCCATCTCTAATCTGAGTCTTATTTGGCGGTATTTGCTAGCCCTATTAACCTCAGTAAGAAAACTATTTTTATCAGTGGAAACTAGTGGCTATTTAATAGTTCATATCATACAAGGGCCTTTTTTTTCAAAGTTGTCCAACCCCACTTTTTTTGGGTTTGGAAATTTTGATAAAGTTACCATTCAGAATCATGAGCTCTTTCAATCCTAATAGGAGAAAAAAAAATCCCAAGGTTTTTCCCATGGTTTTTTCCCATTCCGTTACCATTTTTTCACACATTTTGTATGGCGGTAACGGAGTGGAAGGTTTGAAAAATGTATGGAAAACTTGGGACATTTATTTCTTCCTCGAAGGAAGGATCGAAAGACCTTGCGATTCTGAGTATGAATCGCGTAAAAAATACTCATGTTACAAAAAGTGGGGTGGACAACTTTGAAAAAAAAAAAGACGGACAGACAGACACACGAGTGAGTCCTATAAGGGTTCCGTTTTTCCATTTTGAGGTACGGAACCCTAAAAATGGCCCACTAATTACCACCAAAAAGCGGATCTCTGTTTAGATCGGCAAGCACAGCAGAGATGATAACTTTGTAGGAATTAAAACCTTTAATGATTCTTTGTTTTATATGTAACTAGCGACCCGCCCCGGCTTCGTACGGGTACTATACCTACATGTAAACCTTCCACTAGAATCACTCTATCTATTAAAAAAAACCGCATCAAAATCCGTTGCGTAGTTTTAAAGATTTAAGCATACATAGGGACATAGGGACAGAAAAAGCGACTTTGTTTTATACTATGTAGTGATAGTGATGAAGTGATAGTGAAGTGATAGTGATTTAACTTTTAATTAATGAATCTACGGTTGTACTTTACTATATCGCTATTGCTGCGACATGTTTCGGACCAATTTGGAGGCCCCTCTTCAGGCATATACTAGGAGTTCACGCGGCGGCTAAACTCCGTGGACTGGACGCGCAATATCGATATAATAACGTGAGTACAACCGTAGATTCATTAATTATTTGAATATGTCTCACGAAAGTTTAACGTGTCTAGGTTGTGAGGCTCTTAATTTGGACAGCATCTTTAAGAGTAGGTAGGTATAGTCTAATTTTATAGTAATAAAAAACCAGTTAAATTATGGCGTCACATTTAAGTAGCTAAATCTCTGAATAAGTAATTAACTACTACTTATTTACGTACATCATTAGAGATTCGATCGATCTATTAATAAAAGCATCTTAATTATATTTTCTATTTATTTATAACGAAAACTTGTAAAGAGGTCACGTTTTTAATTTGTTAATTAATTTACTAAAAACCTGTTTTGATAGTTTTATCTACAATATCTCCAATACACCCTGTTTTATAACCCCCGACGCAAAAACGGACGGGGTGTTATAAGTTTCACGTGTCTGTTTGTGTGTGTGTCTGTCTGTCTGTCTGTATGTATGTCTATCTGTTTGTCTGTCTGTCTGTTTGTCTGTCTGTCTGTGTGTGTGTCTGTCTGTGGCATCGTAGCTCCCGAACGGATGAACCGATTTAGATTTAGTTTTTTTTTGTCTGAAAGCTGAGTTAGTCGGGAGTGTTCTTAGCCATGTTTCATGAAAATCGGTCTACTATGTCGCAGTCGGGGGTTTACTAAAAAAATTAATTTTATAATAATAATAATTTATGAGATTGTACATCCCACGGAAGTGCGGAGGTCGAGGCTTCCTAAACGCCAAAGATCTCCACAACCGTGAGGTGTACAATCTCAGGAATTACTTCCTTAACAACGAGTGCGGGATGCATCGTGATGTGGTGGCAGTGGACGGAAACCTCACGCCGCTCTCCTTGGCGAAACAGAACTGGCGCAAACCTGTGGTACTAAGTACTGCGGACCGCAAGGCGGTATGGGAGAGCAAGCAGCTACACGGGCGGTTCTACAAGGCCCTCACGGGACCCGATGTAGATCTGCTCGCATCGGTGAACTGGTTACGATTCGGGGACCTCTTCGGAGAAACCGAGGGTTTTGCCTGTGCAATTGCGGACGAAGTTATGATGACGAACAACTACCGGAAATATATCCTGAAGGACGGTACGGTCGACATTTGTCGGGCATGCCGCCGTCCCGGAGAGTCACTCAGGCATATTATTTCCGGTTGTTCTCATCTTGCTAACGGCGAGTACTTGCACAGACATAATCTCGTAGCCAGGATTATTCACCAGCAACTTGCTCTTCAATACGGCCTTGTGGACCGCGAAGTACCGTACTACAAGTACTTACCTGCGCCAGTTCTCGAAAATGGTCGTGCCACGCTCTATTGGGATCGATCTATTATCACTGACAGGACTATTGTAGCCAATAAACCTGACATTGTGATAATAGATCGACTGCAACGCCGGGCAGTGCTCGTTGACATCACCATCCCCCATGATGAGAATCTCGTGAAAGCCGAGAAGGACAAGTCCAGTAAGTACCTAGACTTGGCTCACGAGATAACCGCCATGTGGGATGTTGAATCAACGATCATTGTTCCGATAGTCGTTTCAGCGAACGGTCTCATAGCGAAGAGTCTCGACCAACATCTTAAGAGACTCTCGCTAGGTGGCTGGATCAAGGGCCAGATGCAGAAGGCGGTGATCTTGGACACAGCACGGATAGTTCGACGGTTCCTCTCTCTGCAGCCCTAACCACCGGCAGCTTGGGCCCTGCCCCGCTGCTGGCGGCACCCTAGGTTAGGTTTTTTATAATGTGTTTATATGTGTTTTATATTGTTTTGTATGTGTTTTTGTATTTTACTTTTATATTCATATTATAAACAGCCTAGCCTAAGAAAGAAAATAAATAAAGAGTATAATAATTTATTTATTATATCAGACAACAAAGGGCCCATAATGGTTAGTACTTATACATTATTGGATATTTTAAAAACTACCTGTTAGTATAACATAAACAAAAAGTCGACACAATAATACAACAATAAAACACTCACCTAGTGGCGGTCATGACACACTCAAAATGCCGCGCTATAGGTGAGTCATATCGGCAGGCTATAGTGGCCAGGATGGGGTTGGTACTGGCCCGCACTCTACAAAGCTACAGGCAGTTCTTTTGCGTAATTATGGCATAGTAGTCATTCGTGCGAGCTTGTGCGAACATACCAGGCCCCGTAGCCGAATGGCATTTCTCCGACGCCAAACGAAAGCGATACGCCGCTGGCTCTGTCGCGCCAATACGCAAGCGCGATAGAGATAGATATCTACTAGCGCTTCGTTTCGTGAGCGTTTCGTGAGCGATTGTGCCATTCGGCTAGCCACCCTGGCCCCGTAGCCGAATGGCATTTCTCCGACGCCAAACGAAAGCGATACGCCGCTGGCTCTGTCGCGCCAATACGCAAGCGCGATAGAGATAGATATCTACTAGCGCTTCGTTTCGTGAGCGTTTCGTGAGCGATTGTGCCATTCGGCTAGCCACCCTGATGCGCTGCAGAAACTAGACAGCCCCAACAACATTTATGGTTAGGTTGTTCGTGTAAGTGTGCAGATTTAATTGAACACGTCATGCGTATGCCAATACGCACACACAAAGAGGCCTTGGAAAATTAGCAATTGTTTTGTGCTAAAAGGTTAACCACAATACAAAAACTACTTAAAATAATTGTGATTAGGTCCATTTTAGATCTGCAGGAGGTTATCGATGTATTATGAATATACGAAATTGAACTTTAGGTAATTTTTATTAGGTTTATAATTTGGTTGTAAGTTGTAAATAGTTACCTGAAACGGTTAGACGTGTATTTAGTGTTTGGTTTTCGAATTTCAACTTTAGGTAACTGTGACTATGTTAGGTTTCATTTAGGTCTGAATAGGTTTTTTGTAGGCGGCTAAGACTTGTGATATGATTATGACTGTCAGTTGTGCATTGTTATTGGTGTTATGTCGACAGTGAATAGTGAGATATTTGTTATTTTTAGTAGATAAAGGAAAAGGTATGGTGATTAGCGAGTTTCGTAAGTAAAATCCTATTAAAGCAGGGCGTTTTTAACCCCCAACGCAAAAACGACGGGGTGTTATAAGTTTGACGTGTCTGTCTGTCTGTTTGTCTGTCTGTCTGTCTGTTTGTCTGTCTGTCTGTGTGTGTGTCTGTCTGTGGCGTCGTAGCTCCCAAACGGATGAACCGATTTAGATTTAGTTTTTTTGTCTGAAAGCTGAGTTAATCGGGAGTGTTCTTAGCCATGTTTCATGAAAATCGGTCTACTATGTCGCGGTCGGGGGTCTTTTCAAAATTTTAATTTTGTGGTTATACAGTATTGTTGTTTTTGTCTCCACAAGATCCTACCACGCCTTTCTATCTTGTGCCACCGCCTTGGTCTCATTCCAGCTCAGTCTGAACTCCCGCAGCTAGTTCCCTACGCTCCGCCTCCAGGTGAGTACGGGGCGTTTGAGGGCTCGCTTTCCTCCTTGAGGCCGTCACTCAAACTGGCGCTATTGATAGCTTCTTTTCGAAGGGTACCAATCCATCTCCATTTCCCCAGAGCCACTTTCTGGGCGATAAGAGGTTGCACATGCTCCACAAATTCTCATTTCTTAATTATGGTCTTCGGCCAGAAGATACGGAGGGCAATGACTGGAGGAACTTATTGACAGTATTGTAGGATTTGTAGGTTTAAAGAATAAATTGTGCCATTAGATATGTATGGGAATTATGGAACTTATAGAATTGTTGATCATTGCAAATTGGTACACTGAGAGAAATTTGCATTGTGAATTTAACAAGTTCGACTTGTTGCGGTTTATCCGTTTGAATCAGCCAAACGTATGTTTAAAACAATATGTGTCAGGTTGTTTTTATAAAATCGACTTGTTGATTCAAATATATTGCCGATTCAAATGACAAGTAGCTTGTTGTTTGAACCAAAGAGCACGTAGGCGCTATTTTAACCAAAAAACTTGTTGAACGAACATGAAAACTGGTTGTATTTTCTCTCAGTGTAGGGATGTATTGTGTGCTTCTTTATTTTACTGTCCCCGGAGTCTTAATTACTAATAAACTGAAATAAATGTCATATACAAAGAAAAAATGACCAAGGCCTCCAAGTGTCCAAAGCTGGATCCGAACCAGCGTCCTCCGTTATCGCGACGGATGCCTCAAACCACTCGCCCAGCTTTGGACACTTGGAGGCCTTGGTAATTTTTTCTTTGTATATGACATTTATTTCAGTTTATAGTTAAAATAGTAGTGTGTCTACTAAAAAATACAAATTAAATTATTTTCTATGAGGATATAGGACCTGCGTCCTGAGTTCGCAAAATACTGTCGATTATTGACTATTGTACAAGCGATATCAGCTAAAATCGCCGTCAATAGAAATTGACAACAATGTAAACAAACTATTATATAAAATATCAATATTTTAGCACAATTCTATTATTTTAAAGATTGAGGATCATAATGTGCCGCCGTGGCTTGCGTGGGCGACGGTCGCGCGATGGTCGCGCGACGGCGATGCGACGCATACGAAATCAAACCTTATCGATATGGAAGTAGACGATGCGGTGAGACGCGACGGCGACGGTCGCGCGATCGTCGCCCATGCAAGACACGGCTTGAGATGAATTGATTAAATAACACATGGATTTAGCCAGTATCTGATGAGTTAGAATGGAAATAAAAGACATTTTGACTACAAGGTTTGTTTACATTGTTCACAAATTCTATTGACGGCGACTTTATGCATGACAGTTCCCACGAGGCATATGTGTTACAAGGTATCGCGTATTCTAATAGGATTAGCATACTTAAGGGTCGGCTCATTACGTCTAACATAATGTTATCCACGACATAACGGACACAGTGTATACTCCCCAAGTAACAATTTCTGGTCCTATAGTGGTCGAGAGCACCAAATTAAATCACATTAAATAGTCCTATAAATAGTCTATATTGATACTGTAGAGCCGATTTGGCGCAATTATGCAGCCATTTAGTGATATAATAGGGCTATAGCAGTAACATCCGTGACGTTTAAGGTCTATAATGGTGATGTGATGATGACTATTGTGCTAATTTGTTGACATAGAGGACAACAGTAACGCTATTATAGTATCAATTTATGCTATAGTAGCATTTGAGATTCCGTTATACAGGTTTTTTGTTCTGTAATAGCAGTTGCCGTCCCTTTTAATGCGAATGAATGAAATTTCTAAAATAATTTAATGTGTGTAATATTTAACAAACGAGGAACTTTATGAAAAGTGGCGTGTGAACTTGTGAAGTTTAGTGTCAATCAAAATAATTTGGATTTCGTATAATTCCATCATTACTGCAAAAAGGTATGCGATGGAAATTTTACCGTTAAAAGAATATTAGTTTAATGGAGTATTTTAAGTGCGCCCTCGATTTATACCTGTTTTGAATAAAATAAATAAATATAATTTAATACAATAAAATTATTGACACCATAGTTTCTACTATGGATCCAAGAAGTAAAACATACGCTTTTATAGTTCGACTATGTCACTTATCATACGCATTCACTGCCATAAGCCCGCCATTGTGGATTCAATTAGGGTTGCATGAGACTTTAACTATGATCCAGTTTAACTTATAAGTTCTTTATATAGAAAAAAATACTTGTTTTCAATGTTTTACGATAGAAAGATCTTCTAAACATTTTTTTTTTATAAAACATATAGTAAAGTCAGCTATAACGCTATTGTGTTTTAAAAGAGATACCGAAACCATTAATCCACAGTTCTGTGATATAAAAGAGTAATTGTGACGTATACGGCGATGAGATATAAAAGGCATTAGAAAACGACTATTAACGCTTTTCAAAGCTATATAAACGTATCCTGAAAACTTCATTATACAGCAAAATAGCTTTATAATGGTATTCATATAACTACTACAGTGTTAAATACTGTAGCAGTGTTTTCCAAAGCCACTATATCCCAAAATAGTGGTATAGTTAGGTTTTAATTTCTGTTAAAATACGACTACTAAAAATACTATAAGCGGCTTGTTGGGAACCTTAATAGCGCAAATTGATAGCATAACAGTGATTCCTAACACTATTATACAATAATATTGTTCTTTAGTAGGTTATTTGATCCTGTTATAGACCAGGCCTCACGGAGAAAAAAGTCTCGTCCATGATACCTGAATAGTGTAATCTGAACGAGAAAATCTAGTAAATTCTGGGACAATTGTTCACATAGTATAAATAACTAAACTAGTCTGTTTAAATGCGTTGAGCTTAGTGAACTAGTTATCTTGTAATTGCTACACATTAAAATAGCGTGTATTACTAGAATATTTAGTAATCATAACACGTGGACCGTACAAATAAATAATATTTTCTTGCAGAGCTTAATAAATGAAATGTGACCTTGACAATATATTCTTGTAAAGGTAATATATACATTACGTATCATAAAATAAAAATATTGTAAGGGTCACACAGTCAAATTGTGTGTATTACTAGATTATTCAGTATTTATAACAAATGGAGTGTCTAAATAAACAAAATAATGTAAACTCCACAAGAAATTCTTGTAAAGGTTATAAAACTTTAGTTAGGCCAATAATAGGTATCGTTAAGAATACAAGTCATCTGATATATATTACATTCTCTTCATTTATGTAAACTTCATTAAATGGTTGATAGAACAAGAAAGTTAGTTACAGCAACTGCATTTATGGTACTCTCTAATAAATATACAATTGCGTTAACGTGTTATATTTTTATCGGTACCTATGAATTTGTCTGTGCACTGTATAGACAACTAACATTTCTTGTAAATGTAAAAAAAGGTTTGTTGTCTATACAAGGTGGTTCAGTAGGATTAAAGACCGAGCCACGCCAGATACGTGTACGTAGACGTGTGCGTGGCGTGCGCGCTGTAAAGTACGAATCTTCAAAAGAGATGATACACCGCTAGACACACACGGGAAACACGTCACACAAGCGGTGTAATCTCTAATGAGGATTCGTCATTTACACCGCGTACGCTACGCGCACGTCTACGTACACGTATCTGGCGTGGCTCAGCCTTTAATCCTACTGTACCACCTTGTATAGACAACAAACCTTTTCTTACATTTACAAGAAATGTTAGTTGTCTATACAGTGCACAGACAAATTCATAGGTACCTACCGATAAAAATGCAGGTTGCTAGGACCAGTTCCAAGAGACAGAAGCCTAGAGTTGAAACTGGGATCCGGAAACCTGGGTCACCCAGCATATGGAATGGATGCTATGAGCGGTGAAAATTGGTGAATCTGAAAGTAAATAAAATAATTATATAATTTGTTAAAAAATATATTTCAACGATCCTTAGTGCAAGACTTTGTTCATATATTCGTCAGTGTTAATAGAACCGTCCTTCATTTCGTCCAAAATTTATATTTTGCAGAATTTTTCCACTTTTGTTCCACAGTATGGCATGGGTCACAGGAAACTTGCAACCATTGTAAATCATCTGAAAAAGACATTAAAATTTCTATGAATAAATTTTACAATAAGTAATATTCTACGTCCACTTCAGATATATATAAAGACTGTCCACGATAAAAAGTTTTCATATATAACATGGTAAATCTTTTGATACAATGAGAATTTATAAGCAGCATGTTTGTCAAATAATTTGAGATATCAAACTACATTATAAAAATACAAACAAATTATAAACTTTAGGTGGCCTATGAATTTTAGCAGTATGTATCTCATGATAACAATATTTTTTTGTACAGTGTCTTCTTGCAGTCTTTAAGTACAACAGTTTTAATGACAAAAATATTTTTTTAATGTTTAATTATAATAGCCAAAATATACCCTATTACATACTGATTTTACGATAGTAATCATTTTTCTGATTGTAATCAGATTAAGAAAGTACTGAGATTTTCTAACTTTGCTGAATTCGACTTTTTGACACTTTTTGGCTCTCCATACAAAAACAACTGTCAGTGCTTGGAGTAGAAAGTCTTCCTGACTCCCAAAAGTCGAAATGAGTTTCAAAAAGTATTTTTTTGTCTGCTAAGATGTCATTCTAATGTGTGTAAAACAGCTTATAAAAATATAAGTATTTATAAAATTGTGCCAGGAAGCGTGTGAAGTTTGTTAAAAAACACTGTACAAGAAATGAAATGCTTGATGGTATACATTCGGCGAAACCTCAGACACACTAAAGCATTATAAGGAATAGCTTTAATTATTATATAGTTTTATGTATACAGATTTATCAAAATATAATATTGCTTCAAAATGTGCATTCAGGAAGAAAGATTTATCATGTTATGTATGACCACTTTTTATCGTGGACAGTCCTTATTAGTTCAGTATTTAGATTTTGCCCACGTAATGTCGTATGAATTTGTATGCAATGTAAAATGAATACAACATTAAATGCCTTTTTACTCACCATTCTAATTATCTACTAAGTTCTACATGTACGGTACATGACTCACCTGCTTTTGCCAACTCTGCCATCTCCCATCCTTGCAAGAGTTTTTGCACCTCTTCATCCATTTCCTAAAATGGAAACTACCAAACGAATGGATAATACGTAGTGAGTACGTTTAACGATAAATAATATAACCTATTGCGATCCGCGTCCACGCGTGATCTCTCATGACACGTAAATGGCCGCCGACCACGCCGCAAGCGCTTTGACATTGCGTTTCGTTACACAAGCAAAACATTTATTTATGCGGACAATATTTTTGTTATAACAATTATTTTTCGGTGTATATTACGAGAATATCATTGTTATTTTTTACAAGAGGCGCAAAGTAAAATCAACTATACTGCTATAGCATTCACTAAGATATACAATGGTACTTAAACATGGCGTTTCGTTACAAAAACGAAACACATATTTATACTAACTAAATACTTTTTCAACAGAACTATTTGTTCACCAGTATACATTACGAGAATATTATTGTCATTATTTACAAGAGCTGCAAAGTAATACCAACTTATAAAACAGTCATATCAACTATACTGCGATGGCATTCGCTACGATACAAATAATAGAGTTGACAGCGATGCGTACATATTTATACAAACATAATATTTTTAAATATAACTCTTCGTTGAGTTTACATTACAAGAATATTCTTTTTATTTCTTTACGAGAACTACAAAGTAATGGCAACGTATAAAAAAGTTACAGGAAGTATACTGTGATAGTAACCGCTAAGATTAAGATTGTAAAGATAATTTTTATTTTTTTGGCATTACAAGAAGCTTCTTGTTAATAGAATTATCGTAACCTTTATTCTATTAGTTGTAAATAAAACTAGAGTTCTCGTATATGTAATTCAAACAGAACTGTTTAGTGCATATTAATGTTTGCTTAGTTCTATTGAATTCAAGATATAGTAAACGTAACAATACAGTTGTTTTTATTACGAGATTGTAGTATCAGTTACGATAAATCTATTTTACTAAACGTTCTGGTAGTATTGTTAAAATATTTTTTTTCCGTGCAGTCTGTCAAAAAGGCAAGTTATCCCGCCATCGCCGGTCTGCCGGATGATGGGGCTCCCACTCCATGGTTATCTGTGCCCATAAGTCATTTCATTCGGCATGCGGTAGACATGTCCAGCTCAGTCCTACTTTAAGTTTAGGTATTTGGGCCGATTGCATCAAACCGTCTGTCAGCGTTCATTAAATTTTATCGTATGGAAAGTTCCTTAGACATAAGCTGCGTGGCCTGCGTGACGATGATGGGTCTGTCAAATGTGTTTGATGCAACTGGCCCTTAGTAGCGGTAAATTAAAAATGTTTTCGCGAAGAGTTGTTCCCTTATTCCTGAAATGCATTTGGTATCCATAAATTTGCACCGCATTTGAAATTCTGTGTAGCTTACGTCACAGCTCATTATTGAAATTACTTTGATGATTAACTCATACTTGTTTTATTGTTTTGGCTAATGTTTGAAGTAAACGGTTAAAAAAGACAATAGAATAACGTGCCTTTTTCTATTGATTTGCTGGATGTGTCCAGAGTATATACACCGTGTTTTTATTGAATTTCGTTAACTTCTGCATATTAGTTAGGTCCATTATAGTTAGTTTCTTAAATTAGTATTTTTTTCTAAAAAACCATACACCTGCGATAGATGTTTTTTTTTTACTACGTTTGCCAATTCAATACGCCTGCAACTGAAACAGTGTCACAGGCGCGTTACGGAAACTTGTACATTCCCTTGTCTATATTAAAGACTCAAAGGACTCGGAACAGGTTCCGTCAGTCCTCCCGTCATCAGCACACCGCACCCTCGTTGAGCACTCACCGACAGGAATATTATCCATACTAATATTATAAATGGGGAAAGTGTGTGTGTCTGTCTGTTTGTCCGTCTTTCACGGCAAAACGGAGCGTCGAATTGACGTGATTTTTTAGGTGAAGATAGTTGAAGGGATGGAGAGTGACATAGGCTACTTTTTGTCTCTTTCTAACGCGAGCGAAGCCGCAGGCAAAAGCTAGTAGTTTATAATACTACATTTTCTTGGACTGTATTATAAACCTACACCTTAATAGTCAGGCTTTTGATCGAACTACAATTATTTCATGCCTTGTACTATTCCAATCGATAAACGATGTAGGTAGATAAACAACAGTTATTATGTGTCTATAAAGCGCGTTAGACGGTTCCGATGAAGAGTTAGTTTTAAATACAAGGGTTTAAAAATACTGTGTTAAGTGAAATGTTATAGCAATGTGGGTGACTCATGTGTCTCCGTCTGCGTTAGTAGGCAAGTTGAAACTGGTAATATTACTAGGAAATATAAGGCCGGCAACAGACAGTCTTAAAATTCATTATCTGAGAAAGTCGTGCACTCGATTTGATTTTTGTAAGATTATGACTCGTACCGATTTAAAACACTCCCTTCGGTCGTGTTTTAATTTATCGCCACTCGTTTCGAACTTCCTTTTTTACGCACTTGTACCTAACGTAACGTACTATTTTTAAATTTGAGGCTACGCCGAAACTTGTTCACAAAGACGCTACTAGTATCTTATTTAGGTATATATGTATATAGTATATACCTACTCGCACTTTCTAATTTCTATTGTATAAAAAGTCACTAGACTCGTTCGTTAAATGCATAAACCACAGATCAATACAACAAGATGGCCCTTACAGGGCGACTCGCGGTCACCAAGCATACGACAAATCAGGTTTATAAAAGTTTGAACGCGTGCGACACCGATCAGTAGCGCCCAAGTATACGACCCGCTAACAGTGTCCGTGTCCGCTCGGGAAAAAATCTTAAATAATCAATTTTGGTTGCAAACAATGGTCTCTTACAGCATAAAGTGGTGTGGCAAGTCTTCTAACACTTCTACATGTAAAAAAGATGGAACAACATTCCACAGTTAAGTCAAATTAATTATTTTGTTGAATATTGTTTATTGTCCGCGGAGTTCATTTATACTGGTCAATATGGTTGTGCTGAGCGGCGCCGAGGCGCGTCCATCCCTCTTTACCGAGTTAAAAATGTGATATGCTATCCCTTTCACGTAAACGACTAGGCATGGGGCCATGTTAGTTTATGTCTGTTGCGGGAACTTCGTACTGCCGTTCGTACCATGTGCTACCATTTTATGAAATATAAAAGAAAGCAGATTTGTAATAGTGAATAATTATCTAGAATCTGTAGAGTCTGTAGTGGTATTTAGTTCATTGATTAGTTTAGAATATTTAGTTGGTTATTTAACTTAGTAAACGTAAGTAAAAATGCACAGTTTAGTTATTAGTTACTAGAATGATTTTTATTGAGATGCTATCACAATTATCATCCTCCTTGCGTTATCCCGGCATCGGCATTCGCCACGGCTCATGGGAGCCTGGGGTCCGCTTTGGAAACTACTACCAAGATTTGGCGTAGGCACTAGTTTTATGAAAGCGACTGCCATCTGACCTTCCAACCCGAAGGGTAACTAGGCCTTATTATAATTTAATTATAATATTATAATTTGTTGCAAAACAAATTCACCACAGTACTGGTACCGGTACCATTGTCTATAATAGACATGTCCCATTCCCATCCCTACTGCTAATCATAAAGGCGCGCCATTATTTGAAACGACCAATGGCAGCACCGTGCGCGCCCGCCTCACCCCGCAAGGATTGGTGATTTGCGTCTCGAACAATATCGCTTGCATTTGGCTTCTAGTGGGGTGTTCTGTGGCATAAACGAACGAATAAACTTCGTGCGCGATTGATCTTGCACATTGGGAGCTACCTACTCGCCGCAAAACTTTGCCTCCTATTCCATAAAAAAAAAAAAAAAACAGTCGTCTTGGCGGTCTACAGTACTCTGATTGATTGATTGAAAATCCAAGTAGATACGTAAAGTACGGCCAGTCGGCTCTCCTGCCACAAATTTAAAAGAGTTTTCATTAAAAAAAAAAGATCTAATTTCTAACGTTGAAACGCATCAAATTGATTGAACACCATAGAATTGAACTTCACTTCTAACTTATCGATTATTTGATTGCTTTATACTTTCCTGAATGCTTTTAATGTTATCGAAGCTATTTTCAAGAAGTAAATTTTTCGTGTAGTTGCTTTTTTTGTATTGTGGTTGATGTGCAATTTTCCCCTCACTAGCTCGGAAACACGTGTTTTGTCCTTTGACACCAGCGGGTAAAAAAAAAACGCATTTTATCCACTAGTGGGTAAAGTAACTGGACCTTGAATAAAGTCAAATTAACTGCTTTAAAGTTGATAAAAGTTGATGAATCTAGTAATAAAGATGATTTACCACCTCTGGAACTACTAAGAAGCAGTGATAAACGCATTTTTTGCGTTGTAGTTTCCTCACTATAGTGAAGGGAAAACAATTACACTTGCAAATGTATTTTACTTTCGTGTGTTAAAACATCGCTAGTTCAGGATTCTATTCTCGAAACTCGCTTCGCTCGTGGTTCAACTATAGAATCCCTTCACTTACTCGTTTTTCAATTCCACACTTGGCGTTAAAATACAACTTTGCCCCTTGTATAACAAATAACTATTATTTTTTTAATAACTCGATAACCGTAAGAGTTAAGACGCTACGTTAGTTTCTTAGAGAAATGAATTGTATTTGATCTAAAGAACCTTCCGTTAAAGTTAACGGAATTCAATAAAAACATGGTGTATATGCATCATGCTTTTTTGACTCTATTGACAGCATGTCAAAATTCAAATTTGAATAAATATTTTCAAGGTCATGGAATTAAGGGTTAAGTGACCAAATTTACCATCTATCGATTTGACGCTATTACAAATAAGGCGGCGTTCCCACTTAAGCGTCGCCTGTCTCGGGGCGCGCAACGGACGTCTCCGCCACGCCGCCTGAATGTTGAACGCCTGACGCTTTTTGAATTACATTCAGGCGGCGTAGCGCGGACGTCCGTTCTGCACCTCAGGACATGCGTCTCTTAGATGTGGCCGGTCCCTAAGAAACGCAAAAAAAACATTGTATCTACGATTTTCAACGATGAGTGTATGTTTAGTGTTTGCAGCAAGACTTGAAACGTTGCCAAATAGTTTCAATCGATGTGCAAAGAAAAAGTGGATGGTCATGTTGTTTTCTTAGGTTACCTAGAATTATATCGCAATATACTCCAAATACATAATAGGAATTTGCTAAAACTATTTCAAATTGAACAAAATTATGACCTTAAAAAACACGACAATTCGTCGCTTCGTTTTGCCGTGAAGAACGGACAAACAAACAGACAGACACTTTCCCATTTATACCCTTTGCCTTTGCCCGCGGCTTCACTCGCGTTAGAAAGAGACAAAAAGTAGGCTATGTCACTCTCCATCCCTTCAACTATTTCCACTTAAAAAACACGACAATCTTCGTTTTGCCGTGAAGAACGGACAAACAAACAGACACACACACTTTCCCATTTATAATATTAAGTATGGATCACAGAGTATGGATTAGTATGGTTTTTTAGGCAGATGATCAATTAAGTTTCATATTACTGTTATTAATCCTAATTGACTATGTCAGCTAGATTAGGACATACATATCGTCACTACTTTTAAAAAAACTTGTATCTTCGTCTGTCAATGAAAAGAAAATTGTAGTAAGTATGTATGGAATGCATATAGACTTACTGCGTTTTAACTTTGAGGAACAGCGTGAGATACGAGATTTTTAAAAGTAGTCACGATATGCCTTAAACACGAAAATGCTGCTGCAACGAAATTGCTAGAAAATTTGCGATGACCGCTTATGAGGTGTAAATAATAGTTATTTGTTTTACACGGGCATAGTAGTTGTTTAACCGCACGTGCCAATATTGATACCCGAGCAAGCGAAAGATTCCAATATTGAACCGCGAGCATAGCGAGTGGTTCAAAAAGTGGAATCTTGAGCGTTGCGAGGGTTTCAAGGCACGAAGGTTAAACAAACTTTGCCACCTAGTGAAACACAACATTTTTCACCACACCAACACGAACAAAATACTAACTATAAAACATCAAATTAAATCAAATCTATCAATTTAAATTCAATATTTATGATTCAAAATCATCATTTATAGTTAAAATTTGTATGAAATTACTTTGCACTCTTGTGGATAAAATGCAATTTTGATACCTGTTTTCGAATAGCAAAGTAAGCCTTTAACAGTTGGTGCGGTGAAAATAACTTTTTACTATTACCATTTCATTCATTTATTTATTTCATTAAACAATACATGATTGTGTTTGAAATCACGGACATAAAATAGACAATATAAGACAATTTGTATATGCTAAAAATATATACCTAAACTAGAGCAAGCAGCACATTAACTTCATGATTATAATTATACAGGTCATTTCACATTTAGATCAAGCATGCTTGTATTTACACTATTTATACCAATACATAATCCTACTATTATCATCTTAAATTATTAATTGTGCCGCATGTTAATGTCAGTGATGGTTACTAAAATGTAATAGGTACTGGTATGTCCCACCAATTCGCACCCTGCTTTAAATACGTTTCGTAGCTTTGTTAATACGTACAATCAGCATCAAAAACTGTCAATCCATGAGGTGATCAGGTGCCGTAGCCGAATGGCATTTCTGCGACGCGAAACGAAAACGAAACGCCGCGAAAGGTAGTCTGGCTCTGTCGTGCCAATACGCAAGAGCGATAGGGATAGATATCTACGAGCGTTTCGGGAGCGTTTGTGCCATTCGGCTACGCACACAGGTAGGTATCATAACCACCTATCCCGTTTAACTAAGAGTCTGTTCGGAAAGAGAAGTGTGAGGCCTGAGTGCATGCTGATATTGATCAAGGCTCGGAACCGAAACCGGTTTATTTCGATTTTACTCCAAACTTTCTAAAGAACGCGAACGTTATGAGAAATTTGTTTTAACCGAAATAAACCGGTTTATTCGACGAGCGGCAAGACGCACCGGCACCACATAAATATCTACGTTCACGGTTCACGCAGCGACTTTTTTTCTTTGGTTAGAACAGTATTTCCTATCATACTGTGGAATAAACCGGTTTATTTTGTTCTAAACCGGTTAATCGAACGAAACCTTTATGAAAGCGTTCCCCTAAAAACCGGTTTAAAAATAACGGTTTTTCGAGCGAAAACGAAATTTAAAGGTTTTGCCGCAAGTACATGATAACGGTTTGAAAATTCAACCGATACCCGAGCCCTGATATTGATCGCGCAGCGGGGCGGAGCGCAGCGTGCTTGTCAAACAATTGAAGCTCATATACAGGTGTCCTGAGTCGACGCTACATAGGGTGGACGCACGCTCGCCCGCCTCGCTGCACGCCCAAGCGGCCATTCAAGCCTTACACGAAGAATTGTTCCTTTTCCGCACAGACTTTTGTTCGGCTGATCAAATAAACAATCATCAATACCACAGAATATATAATAGTACAAGTACAGAAGGCTCACTCCTTTGATGTTCACAAAATGCCGCCATTCTAAATTCTTACCTACATTAACAAACGGACCGCACGCGAGCAGCCAACATTGAATTTTATTGCGCCGCGCGAAGGTCTTCGCCAATGAATAGGCCGCGAACTCGCGGCCGCTGACATGTACTTGTAGCGCGGCGATAGAATCGCGGAGTGAGCCGCCCCTGTCAATACTTACAATTGCCTTTTCAATCCACAGATCAGAACCAGGGTGGTTACCCGCAAGGCGGCTACCCTCAAGGAGGCTATCCCCCGCAAGGAGGCTATCCCCCGCAAGGTGGATATCCCCCTCAAGCGGGTTACCCGGCACAGCCAGGATATCCACCGCAGCCTGGTTTCCAGCCGGGATATGGCGCTCCAGGATATGCTGGTGAAGTGAGTAATGTTTTCATGATTACCTTAACAAAAAATATTTTTTTTGTCCTCGCGCCGGAAAGCGACAAAATCCAGGCCGATGCGCTACGAAGTTACAAGTTACCGCTTCCCGGCTTTGTCGATCAGAAAAATAGTATACACACCTTGGCCAGTAAACAAAAATGCTGCACTCGTTTGTTAACCTCTGCTCCGCCTCGGCCGACAATGACATCTGAGACATTTATTTTCCCCTCACTAGCCGACAATGAAAAACATTTTATCCACTAGATAAAGATCAAACTAAGCTTTAAAATTGACAAAAGTTTGAATCTAGTAATTAAGATCATTTACCACCCGTGGCTACTGGAAGCAGTGATAAACGCATTTTCTTGCGTTGTAGTTTCCTCGTATAGTAATCTACTATTGCCGGATGAACCACTCGAATTATTTTCACTTGCTCGTTTTTCAATTCCACACTCGGCGTTAAAATACAACTTTGCCCCCTTGTATAACAAATAACTATTACTTTACTGGCCTAGATATGTAATTTAGCCATAGGACAGTGCGCGAGCGTCCAGTCAAAAATTAACAGTGAAATATAAATTTTATTATTACAGTGTGCACGGAAAAACGTCCCACTTTGTCGATTTCTGTAAAGCCGCTTTGTCAGTTTATTCATATAAAGATGCAAGTAAATCTCGCCTTAATGGAAACCGACAAAGTGAGACGTTTTACTAAACACCAAAGAGGATCGAGTATTAAAGAGAGTTACTGTCAAAGTAAACTGTGTAATCGCATTGCATAGACTGCCATCTCTCGACACAGGCTTAAAACTTTTGAACCTCAGTTTTGACAATTTGGCCCATATTCTGAGCTTGATATGTTTTAAAATGTCAAATATTAATATTAGCGCCATCTAGCCGAGCGTACCCCAAAGGTGTATCGCCATCTACCTCAGTACCTTTTTCTGTATGGTTTTGAGGTACGTTTTTTTCTTAGACTTTATCTGTCTATACGAAGTTATTATAGGTCTTTGCTAAACACACATGAGTTTTATGAGTTTGTTATGACTTATGTTATGAATCTAGTAGGTTGTGAATGTGAACAAAAATCATTTATGGTATATTGTATTTTATTTATAATAAATATATAGTTAATTCTTAAAATCGAATGTTGCAACATAATGTCTCATAAAAAGTATAATTTTTATACATTTAATTTCTTATCACTATTTACTTATGAAAAACAATGTTTGTAGGACTAAGTTCTGTTTTGCATGTAAGTGCTATAATAATATTTCAAATTTTATCAAAATTACCAACTCCAAATAATGTTCAAGCCGGCTTAGCCAAGGTGATTAACGCTTGTGCTTCGTTAGCCAAACGCTTTGTGTCTCTGTCTATATACGTTTTATCAAAGAGAATCGAGTATTAAAGAGAGTTACTGTCAAAGTAAAATGTGTAATCACAGTGCATATAGACTGCCATCTCTCGACACAAGCTTAAAACTTTTCGAGCTCAGTTTTGACAATTTGGTTCTTAAGCTTGATATGTGTTAAAATGTCAAATATTAATATTAGCACCATCTAGCCGAGCGTTCTCCAAAGGTGTATCGCCATCTAGGTCACCGTACCTTTTTCTGTATGGTTTTGAATAAATATTTTTTCTTAGACTTTATCTGTCTATACGTAGTTACATCTTTGGTTTTATGTAGCGTAACCTTCAAATCAAGGGTGAACACAGAACAGACATCTTCTGGGCGAGCTCACTCCATCGTAGGCCACGTATTTGCCTTTGGCTAGTCTGTGGCCAAGAGTAAGCCCATTTATAATAATAATAAAATAGTTAAGGTTAACACACTATTCCACTCATTGTCTCTAGTGTCATTGATCTTGTTATGTCATATTAAGAAACATCGCGTTGTAGTCAAATGACTCATATTACTTGAGTAAGGTCACTCATTAATCTAAGGTCAGTATAATACCAGGGGCGGCTCACTCCGCGATTCTATCGCCGCGCTACAAGTACATGCGTTCGCGGCCTAATCAGGGGTGGCGCGCGTTCTCACGGAACGCACGTTCGCACTTTCTATTGTTACTTTACGTCGCGAGTTTTTTTTTTAGGTTCATATGTTATGTTTAGTTAAATAGACATCATGAATAGAATAGGACAATCTTACACAGATCTAATATTGATTAAGTCCCACGGAAAAGTTCAACTAGGCTTGTGACGTTGGGACTTAAACAAAAATATATAAATACTGTATGGATATAATAGAGGTATATATGTATACCTAGAAAGTACCTAAGACTTGAATATAATAGTATAACATTTTATATGAGTATTAATTCGTTTTAACCCATAGGCAACCCTATCGTCCGACGCTGCGCACGTGCGGCTCTTTTCTTTATTAGAATTTTGTAGGTATTTAAAAGGCGGCATTTTGTGAACATCAAAGCAGTGGGCCTTCTGTACTTGTACTATTATATATTCTGTGATAATACATTGGAGGCGCCACTAATAAATGAGAATCCAATCGATTCGTTATTAAGTTATTATTCGTTTTTTAACTTCCGACGCAAAAACGACGAGGTGTTAGAAGTTTGACGTTTCTGTCTGTCTGTCTGTGGCATCGCAGCCCCCGAACGGATGAACCGATTTAGATTTGTTTTTGTTTGAAAGTTGAAGTAGTCGGGTGTTCCATGTTTCATGGAAATCGGTCCACTATGTCGGGGTTTTTTCAAATTTTTTATCGGTTCATCCGTTCGGGAGCTGCGATGCCACAGACAGACACACACAGACAGACAGACACGTCAAACTTATAACACCCCTTTTTGCGTCGGGGGTTAAACAATTAAAAAAAACGACGATAACGTATGTAATGTTTTTTTTTTCAGGCGGCTGGTGGTTACGGACAACCGGGAGATTTGGGAGAAGATGGTTCCGTCAAGGGGTTCGATTTCAACGACCAGAGCATCCGCAAATCGTTCATTCGTAAGGTAAGTTTCATTCATTCATTCGTAATTTTTAATTCATAGTTTTCTACGCCCGGATGCCTCTTCGACTGAAGGGCAAAATTTATAAATCTGTCATCAGACCTGTCGTCATGTATGGATCAGAGTGTTGGACCCTAAAGGTGACGGATAAAAAGAGATTGCATGTAGCAGAGATGAGAATGTTAAGATGGATGTGTGGCGTCACAAGAATGGATAAGATAAAGAATGAGTATATCAGAGGAAGCCTGAAAGTAGCACCGATAGTTGAAAAAGTAAGAGCGAATCGACTAGCATGGTATGGACATGTAATGCGGAGGGATGAAAGGCATGTGACGAGAAAGATATTACGAATGAATGTGGAAGGTGGTGGAAGCAACGGGAGGGGAAAACCGAAGAAGAGGTGGATGGACTGTGTGAGACATGATATGGAACCAAAACAAGTTAATGATGAGATGACGAGTGATAGAGATGTATGATGTATGGAAGAGAAAGACATGCTGCGCCGACCACAAGTGACTGGGATAAGGGCAAGAGAATGATGATGAGTTTTCTTCCTTTCAAATTGATTTATTTACACTTCATTAACCCTCAAAGGCATAGTGATGTATATATATGCATCATGCATTTTTGACTCTATTGGCAGCATGTCAAAATTCAAATTTGAATAAATCTTTGTCAGGTCATGCATTTGAGGGTTAAAAAAAATTTCATGAATTCGACGTAAAGCAATCGCTGGGTCTAAAGTAGTCTAACTGGTCGTGATTCCTGTAACGAATAGTAACAAATAAAAAATATAGGGTAATTTACCTACTATGTAATAAATTATTTAATACAAGAGATTTTTTTAAATGATCGATGAACATACATTATTAATGTGTCTCTAATCATAGGTCATATTTTATCGCTTAACCCTTAATTTGGCAGAGACTCTGATGACATTAATTTTCAAATTTTACTAAATATATTGAATAACAAGTGTAAGCTTCCGAAAAATATTAAAAAAATCTAGATTTATTCGTTTTGAAAAAAAAGTATGTCCGCCGTAGCGGACTCTGCCAAATATTGGGATACATTAATATGTCCGCTGAGGCGGACATTGCCAAACATACGGTCATTTAAAATAAACAAGTATTTCACAACATATATTTATTTTAAAAATTAACGAATATAATGTTTTGTATGAAAATCAAATTGACAAATATTCAAAGTCACTAATAAGTCAAATATCATTATTTTGCCTTTTTTCCGACTTTTCGGCCAGGTTGCACTGGCCGTGGTCACGAAAACTGATGTGACAGTGATGTATCAGCAAAATGTCGTCGAAGATATAAACAACACAAGACTACCCGATATTACTTTATATTAATGTTCGGGGTAGACAAAAAAAATATAATTTTTTATCTACCCGTTTTTGTTTAATGTTTATTGCCCACCGCACGACACGTAACATTCACAATATCCGCGCACTACTTATACCTATAAGTGACTAAATTTTAACTGCTTGGTCCAGCAAAACACGCTGTTGGATTAAATAAAAAATCTAAGCATACAAGGCCACCAAAAACCAAAATTAATGAACAAAATAAAATAATAATTGGTTAGAACACGTGTCACCACAACATTGGCAAAGTCCGCCACGGCGGACAAATCGTATTTAGTATATATTTGGCAGTGTCCGGTGCGGCGGGCAACTTGTTTAGATGATGATGAGTATTAGAAATAGAGAAATACATTGAAAACATAACCACATGCCACTATTATGTAATGCATTTTAATATTTATACAACAGAAATACCCCGTTCCTACAAAAAACAAAAGAAAAACGCATAAATACTTTGCTAAAAACAGTTGACTTCTGATGCGGTGTCATCTTGACGAGCAACTGTCAAACGATTGTTGACAGTGCTCAAATACTATTTTTCTATCAAGCATGTATCATCAAAGCGTCGATTTCCATATGTTAAATTAAATAAAATTCTACCTAAAATGCGAAATAATTTTTTTTATCAGTTGTCCGTCCCAGCGGACAAAATCAAATTAAGGGTTAACGCTTACAATAAGGCGTCCCTATGACAAGCGAACTAAACTAAATAATTATAATGGATAAACTTGTGCGGTGTATATGTACTGAAAATCAGACTTTTTGTTTATATTTGTTATATCTTATCATGTAACAGTAACTATACAAAAACTTACTGTGCAACGCCAAACGCCAGTATTATTATCAAGGTTACCGAACCGAAACGAGTAACCTTCAAAACGTCGTATCAGAACAACTAAGTTTAATTTTAGACTATGTGTCCACTGAATAAAGCTCATGTTTACCATTTGTGCAGTATCATTATTATCACATTGACAAGGTGTTCCCTAATTTCGATGGAGGTGTCAACTGCCCGGCTAGCTCAGTCGGTAGAGCATGAGACTCTTAATCTCAGGGTCGTGGGTTCGAGCCCCACGTTGGGCGAATTCTTTTTGCATTTATTTTTTATATTTTTTTGAAGCTAATTGGCAGATTTAGGAACAGTATTCATTTTTCATTTTTAAAAACACTGCCAATAATAAACAGATGGGATTGTATAAATAATGCGTAGATAGATTAAAACTAAATACGATTATATGTGTATAGACTGTATAGTGTTGTTAACATTGTAACGTAACTACCACAGTGCCAGCAATTATCACAGTAGTTAACGCCAGACGACCCGTGAATCATATACAAATTTATTTATCAAATATTTCTGACAGTTAAATAAATAGGCGCCAAGTTATTTTAGGGGAGGCCCATCTATTCGCTTCATTTTTTATAATTTATCCCTTTTACTGACAAAATGGATGTGCCAAAGTATATTTTCCCACCACGTAGAATAGGTTCGAAATCGAACTTCGAATCCCGGTAAGGGCATTTATTTGTGTGATGAGCACAGATATTTGTTTCTGAGTCATGGATGTTTTCTATGTATCAAAATATAAGTATTTGTATATTATACATATACATATATATCGTTGTCTGAGTACCCACAACACAAGCCTTCTTGAGCTTACCGTGGGACTCAGTCAATCTGTGTAAGAACGTCCTATAATATTAATTTTATTTATTTTTTATTTAAGAGGGCTTTCATGTGAAAAATAGTGAAATCGCAACCGAGCGCTTAATCATACCGTGTGTGGTATCAAATTAAAGGGCTTTTTGAGTAGTTTACAAATATATTATAACATATAATAGGACTTTTCTACTTGGTCGAACAAAATATGAGAAAATGTCGAGAAGTGGTAATAATTGTGACGGTGAAGGCTTGTTTTCAAAAAATTGCCAAAAATGTATAATAGAAATTTATAGTCACTAAGGCATAAGAGCAATTTTAGTAAACGTTGCAGATTAATTTAGTACGAAAATAACTTCTATGTGATGTAGATTTTCAAAGAAATTGTCACTTAATTTTAGTTAATTTCTGAAAAAAAATTACTTCGTCTTAGCCTCGTTCACTCTTCAAAACCGTATAATAAAAATGTAGTTTGAGAAGTTTGTAGTACAGGATTTTTTTTTATACTACGTCGGTGGCAAACAAGTATACGACCCGCCTGATGTAAAGCGGTCACCGTAACCTATGGACGCCTGCAACTCAAACAGAGTCACATGCGCGTTGCCACCCCATTAGAAACTTGTACATTCCCTTTTGCTGTGTTAAGTACACAGCAAGAAGGAGTGTACAAGTTCCAAGGAGGGTTCGGGTTGCCGACGACTCAAAGGACAATAGACGGAACAAGTTAGTCCCGTAAGTCCACCCGTCATCATCACACCGCACCCTCGTTGAGCTCTGGCAGCCTTACTCACCGGCAGGAACACAACACTATGAGTAGGGTCTAGTGCTATTTGGCTGCGGTCTTCTGTAAGGCGGAGGTACTACTCGAGTTGGGCTCTGCTCTAGATTCGAGCGAGACGATATCCGCTGTGCTGTGCCCTACCACACAAAGCGGTAGGATATACGTATTATAAATTTACCAGTTTCAGTATTCAAAACTGTCCAAATTTTACAAATAAGATCGATTAATTCAGCGCTATACGCGGGTTTTCCTAAACGTGCATCAGATAAAAATTCATAATTAATTTAGTGAGTCAGTTTAAAAAAATCCAGTCTTATAAGAATCAACATAATAAGATTCTCTAATTGAAATTTGAATTAAATATATCTGTTAGATAACGGAAAGTGTAGTATTTTACCGACTAATTTTACATTATTTTGACGTTTTTCTTGAAAGCAGCCTTAACTCTCGCCATTTTCTTTTTCCGTCTTTTCGGGCAGTTTTTATCTTTCGAAATTAATGTTTACAGGTGTACTCCATCCTGATGTGTCAGCTACTCATCACTATGGGTTTCATCACACTCTTCACCTACCACGAGGGCTCCAAGCTGTGGTTCAGAGAGCATTCCTACATGATGTAAGTAAATAAATACTGTAAGGACATCACTAGTCGACGTCCCCATCCCTACGCATCGCTTCCAAAAATGGCGTCAGACGGACTCGTAACGTCACTTCGTATCGTAAAAACACCAGGTCACCACTTAATCATACAGTTTATTAGTAAAAATAACCCCTGTTGACTTATAGAAATAAGTCCTTTTGAAAAGACACTCCTCATTTGTCTTATGGTGGTATATTAATTTTGATTCTCTGTTTTCCAGGTTCGTGGCACTAGCCGTGACTATAGTCTGCCTGATCGTGATGGCGTGTTGCGGTAACGTGCGTCGTCAGGCGCCGATGAATTTCATCTTTCTGGGCATCTTTACTGTCGCGGAGAGCTTCTTACTCGGAGCTGTGTCTAGTACTAAAGCTCCTGAGGCGGTAAGTTACATTTACTTGTCACAACTCGCCCAGTTAGGGCCAGTTTCATCAACAGGGACCGTACTTTTCATGCCGATGACATTAATCTGACGTCACGCTCCGTATAGGGTGATCCCAAATAGTTTTATTGTAAATTATTAATCATTAGTCGTCAATCATTTTAATCGTGTACAAATTACTTCAAATACAGTAGTCCATTTACATATGGCATAAATAATACCTACTTGAAATGTGAAACGTGAATAAAATTATTTGATTTGTTTTTATACATAAATTTAATTAAATAGTATTTATTAACAACACATTACAATAAATACGTAGAAAAGAGAATTTCTCTCTAACGTAAAGCACACCATCCTTCTTGCATTCATTACCATGCAAAGAAATTCATAACTTAAAATGATTGATGACTAATGATTAAGTAATAATTTACAATAAAACAATTTGTGATCACCCTATATGAGCGTTGGAGGCAAAAGTGATTTAAAAGAGATCGCTAACCATTTCAAAGAACAGTTCTTTGTAAAATCGCCGCTCGGACCATCTCTGGAGATGAACAGTGCTGAGGTTATTACGGAACCGGTTGGTCCGTGTTTTACGGCTAAGGATGTAGCTAGAGCTATTCGTTCGATTTCCAGAGGCAAGTCCCCGGGGCATGATGGCCTCAGCATTGAACATCTCCAGTATGCGGGTCCTCATGTCTCAAGGACGTTAGCGATGTTTTACACGCTGTGTGTTAGACACTGTTACCTACCTGAGGACTTAATGAGGACTATTGTAGTCCCTGTCGTAAAAAATAAAACTGGAGATTTATCCGACTCCTCTAACTATAGACCTATTTCCCTTGCGACCATTATAGCAAAGGTGTTTGACAGTTTGCTTAATGCACAGTTAAATAAGTACGTGCACCTAAATCACAATCAGTTTGGTTTTAGACCTGGTCTATCCACTGAAAGTGCGATACTGTGCCTTAAGTATACTGTCAAATATTACGTGGATAGGAAAACACCAGTCTATGCTGCCTTCTTAGACCTATCTAAAGCTTTTGACCTGGTCTCCTACGATGTGTTGTGGAAGAAGCTGGAAGTTATTAAAGTACCCTCTGAGACAATCCGTATACTTAAGTACTGGTATGGGGGCCAGGTCAATAGTGTTAGATGGGCAGGCACGATGTCGGACCCGTACAAATTGGATTGTGGCGTGAGGCAAGGCGGGTTAACCTCGCCCACACTCTTCAATCTGTACGTGAATGGACTACTTGAGGCGCTGGGTAAGATGCGTGTCGGCTGTCATATAGATGCAGTTTGCGTAAACAATATAAGCTATGCAGACGACATGGTTTTGCTTAGCGCGTCGGCTTGTGGCTTACGTCAATTGTTACATGTATGTGAGAAGTACGCCCATGAACACGGCCTTAAATACAATGTAACAAAAAGTTATTTGATGGTATTTGACCCAAAAAATCGGATAAATGAGGTTCCTCCTATTTATCTCAATGATGTTCCACTTGAGAGAGTGGGGAGCTTCAAATATTTAGGTCATATTGTTACGTCTGACCTTAAAGATAATATGGACGTAGAACGAGAACGGAGGGCTCTGTCGGTTAGGGCAAATATGATTTCACGTAGGTTTGCGCGGTGTACAAAGGAGGTAAAGCTTACCTTATTTAGAGCGTATTGTACTTCCATGTACACATGCAGCCTATGGAAATTCTATACGCAGCGGACTTACGGAGCCCTTCGGATCCAGTACAACAACGCGTTCCGGGTATTGATGGGGCTGCCTCGTTTCTGCAGCGCATCAGGGATGTTTGCAGAAGCGCACGTGGACTGTTTTTATACGACTATGCGCAAACGGTGTACATCCCTGGTGCGCCGGGTGCGGGCCAGCCCCAACCCTATCCTGTGTATGTTAGCGGATAGATTGGACTGTCCGTATATGCGACACTGCTGTGAAATGCATGTTTCCAGCAGTGAATATATATTGTAATTATTATTATTAGTTTAAGTACTAACATTTTAAACGTAAGCTTACTAACAAATTGTATGAGTCATTAGCTACTCGAAATAAACAATTTCATTTCATTTCATTTCATTTCATTTCATATATGGAGCGTGACGTCAAATTGATGTCATCGGCACGAAAAGTACGCTCCCTGTTCATCAACCACATTTGACAGATACATCATCATCACGCAGTAGACGACTATGGACTTCCCATACAAAAAAAATTAACGAGCGCTTTAACGGTGACAGACGGTTTAATGCAACCGGTCCTTACGGTTCCAATGTTTTTATGACTTACTGGGTAAGTATCCATACTAGTTCATACTACTGTTGTGTCTGTTTGTTTGTCAGTCTTTCACGGCAAAACGGAGCGACGAAATGACGTGATTTTATTAGGAGATAGTTGAAGGGATGGAGAGTGACATAGGCTACTTTTTGCCTCGTCCAAACCCCCAACTTCTAAACTGTAATAGATACCATACACTAAAGAAAAAGCGATCAAGCCCACTGGTTGCGAAGCAGGGAATCGAACCCGGGTCTCCAGCTATCGCGGCAGCGATTCCCGGCTTCGCCACCAGTAGGCTTGATCGCTTTTTCTTTAGTGTATGGTATTTATTTCAGTTTATAATTTATAGCAGTTAAAAGTTAAAAAAAACAAATAAAAAAATAAAAAAAATAATTTGATTTGTTCCCTACACCCCCAACTTCTGTTAAATGGGGAGTGGAGCGTTCGTTAAATTTTATTGTATGGGAAGTTCTATAGACGTCTGCTGCGTGACGGTGATGTAAATAAAATAAATAAATAAATAAATCAATTTTAATTCAGGCAAAAAACCCATATGAATGACAAAAATAAACATCGAAGTAAAATAAGACAATACAGTGTATAGAACGTGTAAAAATACAAAAAACAATAATTAAGTTAAAATACAATATAATAAAATAATTAAAAGCCATTACATTTCTACAATTAGATACACCTTAATGTTTACTAACTTACTTCCGGTTCGCATCTCGATGCAAAGACAGCCAAAACCTACTAATAGGACTGTTTAAGTCCTCACTACAAGTGGCAAGGATACAGTTTTCAGATCTGCGCAGCCTATTCCAAAAGGATGCAAAAGGATGATGTGTCTGTCAAATGTGGTTGATGTAACTGGCACTACATCTGTCTTCGCTTAGTATTCGTGACTTCGCCTGGCTTTGTCATCATTCGCCTATCATTATTAGTGAGTCAGGCGCCGATGAATTTCATCTTTCTGAACATCTTTACTGTCGCCGAGAGCTTTTTACAATCTATTCTGACACCTGGTTTTCCATTCTTTTTAGCATTACTCAGTCTATTAAATTTAAATTTATTGTTTTTGTAGCTTTAAGTGTGTAGTCCTAAGTCAGCATGCTTTTTGTAATTTCTATTTTTTAAGCCGCTATGTCTTTGGAAATAATACAAATGTTAACGACTTCCACGATACAGGCTAAGCCTAGTGTTGGAGTCACTGCCAACAACAACAACAACTGTTTAATTTATTCATTTTGGTAAATAAATACTTTTCCTTTTTTTTTTTTACTCGGAGATGGCAGTCTACTGTAACTGTTTTTTTCCAACTTGGAAAAATCTTTATATAGGATATCAAAAACAGTAATATATTTAGGTATACTAAAAATATGACTAAACAATTAAAACTGTAACATTAAAACTAAAATTAAACCTAAAAATAAAACTAAATAACAAGCTACCTATGAAAATACTTAACTACAAAAATAAAACTGTTATTAAGAGAAACCCCCGTCCAAAAGTTCGGCCTGCGGCAAGGACCATGACACTGGCGTTTGTATTGCAAGAGAAATACGTTGCCAACTATACATTTTACTTAAAAAAAAAGTAAAAAAAAAAAGTAAAAATATTATATAACAGTAACAGTTGGCAGTGACTCCCACACTAGGCTGATCCTGTATCGTGGAAGTCGTTAACATTTGTATTATTTCCAAAGACATAGCGGCTTAAAAATAGAAATTACAAAAAGCATGCTAACTTAGGACTAATTTACACTTAAAGCTACAAAAACAATAAAGACTGAGTAATGCTAAAAAGAATGGAATAACCAGGTGTCAGAATAGATTGTACTTCAACAGTAATTATTTATACATACTCGAACTTTGTTGCAGGTGATGATGGCAGTGGGAGTGACGGCGGCCGTGTGCCTCGCGCTGACGATATTCGCGCTGCAGACCAAGTGGGACTTCACCATGATGGGGGGGTTCCTTGTGTGCGCCACTGTTGTGCTGCTATTGCTCGGTGAGTGAACCTTCATCAAATACATAGCTCTGTATAGACAGATAAAGTCTAAGAAAAAAACGTACCTCAGTACCATACAGAAAAAGGTACAGTGGCCTAGATGGCATTACACCTTTGGGGTACGCTCAGCTGGATGGCGCTAGTATTAATATTTGACATCTTAAAACATATCAAGCTAAGAATATGGGCCAAATTGTCAAAACTGAGGTTCAAAAGTTTTAAGCCTGTGTCCAGAGATGGCAGTCTATGCACTGTGATTACACATTTTACTTCGACGGTAACTCTCTATAATACTCGACCCTCTTTGATAAAACTGTATGCCATAGCGCATGCTTGAAGTCAATAAGGGTCGGTTGCACCAAACCGTCTGTCACGTCCTGTATGGAAAGTTCCATAGACGTCTACTGGGTGACGATGATGTGTCTATCAAATGTGGTTGATGCAACTGGCTCTAAGTCAGAACACATTATGGCTCATCATTGGCACCAAAATAAACGATTATTTATTTCCAGGCCTCGTCGCAATGTTCGTCCGCAACAACATTCTCCAACTTGTTTACGCGTCGATCGGAGCCCTAATCTTCTCCATGTACCTCGTCTACGACACGCAGCTCATGATGGGCGGCAAGCACAAGTACAGCATCAGCCCCGAGGAGTACATCTTCGCTGCGCTCAACTTGTACCTCGATATTGTTAACATCTTCATGTACATTCTCACTATTATCTCAGCTTCGAGGGATTAAAGCGTTGTCGGCAGTAAAAGCGAAGTATGTGGCTCTTTGATACCGCGTTTAAAGCTTTTTTTTGTTGCTTTTGGGTGTAGCTATAGTATTAGTAGTATCTCTTTGCTACCCTTAATTTGTACCTCGATATTATCAACATCTTCATGTACATTCTCACTATTATCTCAGCTTCGAGAGACTAAGCGTTGTCGGCAGTAAGAGCGAAGTATGTGGCTCTTTTATACCGCGTTTAAAGTTTTTTTTGTTGATGTTGGGTGTAGCTATAGTACATCTTCGCTGCGCTCAACTTGTACCTTGATATTATAAACATTTTTATGTATATTCTCACTATTATCATTGTCGGAAGTAGAAGCGGAATACGTGGCTCTTTGATACCTCGTTTAAAGTTTGTTTTAACTATTTATTTATAATTGTTTCGTTGATAATGGATGGCATGAGTCGTGAAGAGCACTTCTTCGCTATGGTTAACTTGTGTCTCGATATTATTAATATCTTCATTTAATTTCTTACTGTCATACGTTTCTAGGAATGGAGGTAGCGTTGTCGAAAAGGAAGCAGAGTATGTGGCACTTGATTTTGATACCGCAATGAAATGTTTATTAAACGTCACTTTATTAGGTCTACGGGTTACGGTAACCACTTACTACGGGTCGATAAATTAAAATATTGGAGTTACAAAGGAATCTCGACGAAATTCGAATAAAAAGTGTTTTCTCATGTATTAGTATTTATACAAGATTAGAAGCTAATTATTTTTTTTATTATATGAACATATTAATTAAAAACATCATATACTTGCTTGTTAGACTTAAAAGACCTTTAGACGCGGTATCATGTTTGAGAGAATTTAATTCTGTAGGGTAAACTACCCAATGATTTGCACTGAATCTTAGCCATTTGCAACCGTTTAAAAAGCTTTAAGACCGTTTTAGGTGGTTAACAATAGGGTAGTTTACCCTTAAGTGAGCAAAAAGGTGACGAAAACGCACACGATGCAAGATTTTAGAATTTTGAATAATAAAGACAATAGACTTCGAAAAAGTAATTTAAATCGTAGTAACATTTCATTCAAGTAATCGAGTCTTGCTAGATAGTGCATAGTTTGTCGTCACTTTGGTTAATAGTCGTCATCTTACTTTAAAACTAACGAACACAAATTATTAACACATTTTCGGGTAGTTACCAACCAAATACGAAACCAAGAGTTGTAACTAAGGGCCCATTTAGACCGTATGAGAACTCGCATACGAATTTTATTGCGGTTTTTGATGGCTGTGCAAAATTGTATGTAACATCAACAGCGCGCAATGTAACTGAAATAGCATGCGAGTTCGCACGCCGTCTAAATCAGGCCTAAGCTACCTCTTATTTGATCGTGTAATATTTTTATTTACCCTTAATTGTCTTAAGGAGCCTTTTGAGGGTTCATTTTGTTTAAATTTATTAACAGACTATAGTTAAAGCATTTGTATTATTAAAGTAGAATAGTGAGGAGTAATGGTGTTTAATCCTTTGGCTGCCTAGAACGTCTATACACGCGCATAAAATAAAACCTCAATGCCATGACGCAAATGAACGTCAAAAATTACTGGATTTTTTAAAAGTAGTTTTTCAATCGAAGAATTCTCTTATTTTTTGGTCTGTGGCGGTCAAAAGGTATATTATTTTGTGATTCTCAATAACTTTTCGTGTATTTTGTATATCGTTACATTGTGTTGCTTGAAAAACTCAATCACTGTACTCATTTCTCTGGCATGAGATTTAAGTAATTTAAAGTTATAATATAAAATGCGATCGGTATTATTTGGCATCTGTAACTATAATTTTCTGAGTCTTTGTATTTTCTGCTTTTTTTAAAATATTTATAATATTAGTAAACATCGAATATTTTTTCTCGAAATTGAACTAGGATTTGAAGGTCCATAATAAATTATACTTACCCTAAATTATGATTTTCATTATTTCTGAAAGCAATAATATAAACCTGTATAAAATACTAATATTCCTATCTATATATTACCTGTAGTAATCTATAATATATCTTAATCTAAATGCAGTCTGGCTCTGTCGCGCCACTACAGAAGAGCGATAGAGCGAAAGAGAGCTGGCTACGATACGCTTGCGAAGCGTAAGCGATTGTGGCGTTGTCTATATAGGGATCTCGTGGCCCATTTCACAACAGTGACTATTGTCAGAAGTGTTCATTGCTTGTTAAACAAGAAAATATTGTCGTTGAGTTACTATGTTACTTATCAACCCAGAAATAAGCACAGCGTCAAGTGTCAATGTCACTGAAGTGAATTAGCCCACTGATTCCAGTGATGTTGGTGTTGAATGCTTGATTTGATGGTATTGTGGAGTAGAGAGCGGATTTCAAGTAGCGATTTAAATATTAATATGGATATGACCGCCATATAGTATTCACACACCGTCTCACTGTCCAAAGTTTGGGGAAAATATTTGTGTACCTACCTCTTAAGGTTTCTTTTGGTATAAATAAATTTAAAAAAATGATATTTATTTCATGAAATCACAATTTTATTTTTTCTACACACAAAAAAATGTATCGGAACATAAAAGTAAAACCATTTTTGGATGCTTTTGTGAACCTTGGGCAAAAATTATGATGATGATAAATAAATAAATGTTTGTTAATTTTTTAAATACTTTATTTGGGCAAGACTCAAAAAAATCGTGAGTTCAAACCTCATCGCCATCCTGTAGTCCTAAAAATTCTGTACAAGAAAAAAATACAAAAAGATAGTCATACAGGGTGGTCTTTTTTGAGACCAGTGCCCTATAAAGAGTTAAGTTCATCTGCTTATATATTTTTTCTGCACACATTTTTTTGTGTGTTAGAAAAAAAAAATTATGCCAGTCATATCCATGTTAATATTTAAATCGCTACTTGGAATCCGGTCTCTAGTGATGAGACTGAAATGATGGATATACATATATTTACTGTTGATATTTGTGAAGAGGAACATATATTTGTAGATTCCCAGTAGTAACTCTAAAATTGAACTTTATGTATGGTTTAGAGTTCATAATAAGTTTGTATGGTTATTGTACTGGGAAAAAGCTGTAGGTATTTTTTTTTTGTGGTGACTGTAGTTGTATTGTAATATTTGGTCCTAGTTATTTAAACAAAGGGTTCTAAATTAACTTACGAATGTATTTAACTTATCTTAATATGAACCCTGAAATAATATAAAGAAACGACGTGTCTTATTTTATTGGTATTTAGAGTCATACCAAGCTAATTCTGCATTTTGGAAAATGACTGGTTACTTACTATGATAACATCCATTTTTTTATGAGTGCAAATTTTAGCTTTGACTTTGACTCTAAATTGCTATTATTTTTAAGATGAGCACATCGTTTGCGTAAACGCACACATCACGCACGCGGTGTGTCGTCTCTCATAATGACCAATACATTACAACATGCGAGTGCGCGTCCATTCTATTCAATATACTCTATGTGCGCGTCTACGCAACGCATCCGATGTGAACACGTCTTTTGGTTGCGTTACTTTTGATTTGTATTTTATAATGTACAAACTTAAATTATTAGTGTTAGTACATAAGGCTTTATTAAATGTAATATTTGGGTCAAACAGATTATAATGTATGGGTAGGGTTGTAAATAGAAAAAAAACCAAATGTTTTTTTTCAGAATTGTGAAAAAAAAACATGAAAAAAAACCGAGCACCATGGTTTTTTTTCTAAATATGGTTTTTTTTTCAGATGAACAAATAATACGACAATAACGGTTTTTCGTGAGTTGTAACGTGTTTCAATAACAATAAGGTACATTTTAATTCAATTAACACTCAGTATACAAACGTTTATTGGGGAATCCCCGATGCTGCGTGTAGCGTGGAGAGGCGGTGGTGTTGCCAACAGTAAATAGTGACAACTACCAACTACAAATTTCGTAAAACTTACTTTTATAAGACCAGAAATTAAAGTTATTTGATTAAATTCGTTTAATAGTTAACATTAAGTCTAAAAAACCGTATAAAAGTATTAACTACTTGCAAATTTTGAGATTTGTACTTTAGAAAAAAAACATACTCCAGAAAAAAAACTGTTTTTTTTTTCACGGTTTTTTTTCATGTTTTTTTTCAAGCCAGAAAAAAAACGTTTTTTTGCAACCCTATGTATGGGTAATTGGTTATATCTCTCCTGTGGACATTACAAAAGTTAAGAAAATCTAGTGCTAATTTTTAGACGATATTCTAATGACGGGAAACATTTTTTTAGTTCTTGACACTCAAATACGAAAAACGGAGTACCAGAGTCGTTAACTTTAATAATATTGTCCACAGAAGTGACGTTTTTACTAAATCTTTTTGACCCATTTACACGATTTTGGGTTGATAAGCATGTTTTCATTTAAGGCCCCTATAGACGGTCGGTTTTATTGATTATTGCTCAATAAAACTGAGCGCCTATGAGATGAGTTTTTGTCCTAACCCAAAGATAATAATCTACCTGATAATTATTCATTAATATAATTGTAGCAGGTATTATGGTAATATTTAATGCAATTCTTACAGTTCATTGTAATTTGACAGCTGTCAAAAATGTATTAAAATTTCACCAGTTAACGATTGTCAGATCCAAGCGCAAGCAAGCTCCACGTCACAAGCAAGAAAGAGACAACGCTATACGAAGACAAAAACCGATGTGCAATCATTTGGGTACCAACTGTAAAGTCAGAGATTTGTCGGAATAGCAAAGGTGCTCAAAAATACGATTACGTTCGTTACAACCAAATTTTATAATACCATGTTCTTAGAATGTCGTAATGTTAAAACGGATTAGTAGTAAAATGTCTAAAATTACAAAAATACCAATTGCCAGTACATCAACATGCTAAAATGACATTGTCCTCTTACATTAAATATCCGAATTGTATTAGTTTCATAATAACCAAAATTCAAAATGACACGTTCTCAAAATACCTACAATTTTATTTACAGTGTGCATTACATTCCTTGCACTGTGTTTTATTATTAACTTCAATATTCATTTTAAATGCTAAATATTTATGAAAAACTGTAAAAATACAGTTTTCACGGATACTGCATTTTAGGCATTTTGAGAAAGTTTTGGGTTTAAGTTAATTTGACTTTTAAACATTTTGGAAGTACGGTAATTTGAGAAGTAGGTTTAAGTCATTTCAAGTTTTAGACATTATGAGACTAATCTGTTTTGGCATTGCGACGTTTTAAGAATATGGTATTATATAATTTGGTTGTAATGAACCGTAATCAAAAATACACTTAAAGTAGACTGTAGAAAAAAAATGTTTTTTATCATGTAGAAACGTCTGCGAGCGATATTACATATTTTTAAATTAAAGGAAAAATGGAAATTCGTTTCTGCATGATAAAAACAAATTGAGTATGGCTTAGCACATTGTTGCTGGCGAATTCTCAATGTAAATTGAGACTCCTGTTGTTAAGATCTATTCTTACGGGTAGATGTTTGCTATAACGCCACCCTAAGGCGGTTGAGAATTGAGGGAAGGCATGGATAAATTCGCACACATCCAGCAGGCCTCCGTGGCGCAGTTGGAAGCGCGATGGCCCCGGCAAGGTTAAAGGTCGCAGGTTCGGGTCCTGCCGGAGGTGTGAATTTTTCCATTATTCCTTTAATTTAAAAATATGTAGACTGTAAAAGTTTTGCTCGGATATTTTTGAACACCTTTTCTGCTCCGATGTATCTCATGCGATTACACCAAGAAATAATATTAGTCTAATATAGTATTAAAATTCACATAAGGAACTCGTCCCACCAAAAGCGAGTCACCGCTTGGTGAGCTATCCGCGATAGAAACGAAAGATAGTCACTCCCGTGTTAGGCACTGGTCCCACCGCGAGCTAGTAAACTATGAGCAATCGGCTATAAAACGAACAGAAGATAAACACTCTCGCGTAAATAAAAGAGACACGGCGATGTTTATAGTTACTGGCCCAGCGGTGAGCTAACAATATCGCCGTGTCTCTTTTATTTGCACGGGAGTACTTATTTTTTGTTCGTTTTATAGCCGATAGCTCAGCTTACTAGCTCGCGGTGGGACCAGTGCCTAAATAAGAGAGACGCGATGATCGCGCGACCGAGTTATAGTTCGTCGCCGAGCGATGAACTAAACTCTGTCAAACAAGTCTGTCAGTAAATAAGAACAAAGAAATCTATAGGTATCCTTTTCTCTAGCACCCTAAAGAAAAGGATGCATGTAGTTTTCTTTGTTCTTATTTACTGACAGACTTGTTTGACAGAGTGTATAAAATCGCTCGCTCTCTCTTTTATTTACACGGGAGCAAGTATCTTTTGTTCTTTTCTATCACCGATAGCTAATCGCTTACTCGCTTTTGGTGGGACCGGTGCCTAAAAGTATGTAAAGTTCATTTGTTTGAGTATTTGACGAATGAATGAGCCTTACAAATAAGTACATTTGTCATTTCATAACCTAGTATATGGAAATAGAATAGTTTCTCGTTTTGTTATACACTTGTATATAATAGTTAACGCCGTGTCTTGCGTGGGCGACGGTCGCGCGATGGTCGCGCGACGGCGATGCGACGCATACGAAATCAAACCTTATCGATATGGATGTAGACAATGCGATGGCGACGGTCGCGCGACCGTCGCCCACGCAAGACACGGCGTTACACTACTACATAATTACTTAATTAAAAAGAGTTAAAAAGTTGTTAGTAAAAATGACTGATTCAAAATAATAAAAAAAAATACTACCTAAAATTTTAAAAAGTGTGAAAATCTCGAAAACCAGGCGACTTTTACTAAACCTTAAAGTCGATTTTCTGGACCAGTATAAGGTGCCCTCTTGGTGGTTAAAAGGTTGTCCATTAATTACCGGGCACCCTGTATATTTTTGGCCAGCTTACCTAGTCCGTGTTTAATGGACGAACTTGCTCGAAGTACTGAACATACGACGTCGTCATCGCACGACCTGTCTATGCCTTTTTGTGAAGGTATCATCGCAAGCCTTTGCGTCTATGCAAATTGCATGCATTTCATATTGCAGACGATGTACACATTGTTGTTTTGATAACGGGTTTGCCGAATGTGGTGGCCGATTCGCGAGCGGCACGACCAGCCAAATTTTTCGCAGAGAAAACTCATACCACCTGAGGTTCGATGAGGTATATGAGCTAGATATTCCGCCAGTCATTTTTACATGCAGCTTTTTATTTACCGTATACCTATAGGAATATACAAACAATGAAATAGATGTTTCAGGTACGTTTATGTAAGATCCGCAAAATATGGATACAGAAAATAATTTTAGTGTAAATAAATATTTATCAAAACAGGCAAGACAAATTGCACAAATAGAAAGGAATGAAGTGCCACGAAATGGCCTCATCTCAGCGTGTGACTTCCAGCGCTGATCATCCGATGAGACTATCAAGTGAGAAAGATTCACGGAAGATAACATACAGCAATTTTGATAGCCCCTGTTGAAGGAACGTCATAATTTCATAGAATTTCTGGCAGGGTCGCCATGTGATGTTAGACCGTAAACGCAAAGACTCCGAGTATATGTTAATTGTATCTAAAATGATAATAGTATGAGCTAATCTATACATAAGAAATGAGTAGCTTGCACTACAGTTTAATAATAATAACTTTATTATTTTGCAGGTCTTACTCAAACGACTTACATTGTCACGGCTTCGAATAAATCGATATAGCTTCTTTTTTTTACTGTACACTTTGTATTTAAAAGTATGATATTAGAATTACGGGTGCATTGAAATTCTAACATAATAAATGATTATTTTTTCAGCCAAGTTTGAATAGTCTAAAGTCAGTTCAGAGCCATCTACTTTAGTGTAATACTAAAGTATTTTCAACTATTTTAAGTATTTACTCTGCCTATTATTTATAGCTTATCAGATTTGAACAAAATATTTATCATAATCAGATAGTTGACCAAAAAAAATGTTATGAATTTCAATGCCTCGTATTTTTGTGCCTAACTGTACATTCAGCAATACATTTCATTGAACAAAATTCTTTAAAAGTTATTACCTACTTAATAAATGTTCTGACAATACTGGCGGTGTAGATTTTTTAAATCCCAAGTGTGTATTGCTGACTGTACATGTAATACGCATTAGAAACTTTGGCATGACTTTGATAATCGGTATTTTTAGATAAAATGTGAATCTGTGCTTTAATATCTCACCTATTAATAAATGTATGGCAGATACATTCCGAAGTCGTCTTTCTTTAAAATCCTTTTTATTCCCTTTCACCTAAAATAAATTCCATTTGAGTTGCTCTCGCGTGGCACAAAAAGTAGTAAAGAAAATAATAGGGGCGCCACCGTCTATGTACCTAAACCGTTTTGCATGTGGCAACCATTGAGTCACTTTTGTATGAGAACAGTTTAGTGTTGCTATAAAAAAGAATAGTTTCATTTCTGCTCTTTTTTGCCAATATGTAAAAAACTCGCGACTTAAATCTCGTGATGTTTTAGCGCGGAATATCTGAATTCAAATTATTGTCTTCAAATGATTCAAGTATGGTAATTCTATTAATTATTCTATTCTATTATGGTAATATTCGTTTGGTAATTTTACACCGACTCCTCAAAAGTTATAGCTTATGTAGACTGTAGTATCACAAGCAGAATTTTGTTTTTAATAACACGGTAAGTATTCTTGACAGTAAACAATCGTTTATGCTTTGTAGCCTATAATCTCTATACTCTTGTATTACCTACTACTGCGACAGAGACATTAGCGTTTCGTTTGCTAACTGTACGCGATTAACATCTTGGCTAGGTTTTTTGATTATGAATCATAATTTTCGTATTGTTGATGAGCGTAAAAATCAATTAAATGTCTAATGACCTAATAATAGACTTAAGCCAGTTACCTAAGTGTTTCAAAGTAGGTACTTACCTACTAACGTGTTTCATCTGGTCATTAATTGCTTCGAGGAAACGTGGTGCAGGAATATGGTAGGTAACGAAGAGCCTTTTGATACCATTTTTATTTATTTCTAACGTTGCCATGGCTCATGAGGCCTGGGGTCCGCTTAGGCAATTAATCCCAGGATTTAGGGTAGATACCTACATAATTTACGAAAGCGAGTGCCGTTAGAGCTTCTGACCTTTTAACCACCGACGCAAAAAGAGGGGTGTTATGAGTTTGACCGCTACGTGTGGACGTCTGTGGCACCGTATCTCCCAAACCGTTGAACACATTTTTATCAATTTTGAGGGTTCCGTACCAAAAAGGTACAAAAGGAACCCTTATGGCGCCTTTCTGTCCATCCGTCTGTCTGTCTATTATTAAATATCTCGAGAACTTATGCTATCGCTTTGAAATTTGGAATGTCTACGTATGAACATCATTAACCTTTACAAATTGAAAGTATTATTTTATTTGAAACAGGGTTTACTAGCGATTGATAGCCATTTTCTACTTTTTAAAAGTTTTGCTGACGCTCCCGTCTTATTTTTTTTTTATCCAATAGAACAAGGCCGAGGTTTGTCATGTTTCGTCACCAATCACGAGTGTCACGACGCAATACAGTCCGTCACAAGACCAATCGAAGGACGAAGTTGAATTCGCTACCGTGGATCGCAAGCATCGCAAGGCTTTTGTGACAAAGGTAATAAAAAAAAAGAAAATATTTTTCTGTTTTAATTTTTTTTTCTAAAGAACAAAATAGTTCCATTCAATTTTTGTACTCCTCTCATATAGGCTTAATTTTGTCTGATTTTGGAACAGTTAGAACAATATTTTTTCAACACAGATTATTATATATATACCTATACAGGGTGATTCATGAGTCGTGAGCAGGAGAGAACAGGGTACTGGGGAGGGTCACACTGAGCAACTTTCATAATGGGGCAACACTAAATTGTGATATTTTTTTTTCTTAACTATGACTTAATTGATAGTTAATCATCAATTAAGTCATAATTAGAACGTAATTGATAATTAGCTATCAATTAAGTACTTATCAATTAAGTCATAGTTAAGAAAAATAATCACAATTTAGTGTTGCCCCATTATGAAAGTTGCTCAGTGTGACCCTCCCCAGTACCCTGTTCACTCCTGCTCACGACTCATGAATCACCCTGTATATATAATCAATGTACAATATGTCGGTCATTTTAGCTTTTTTTAATAAAATTTTAAAATTTTCTCTAAGATCCTATTGCGTCTTAGAACTTTCGTCACGTTTAAGATTCTATAGGCTCGTACGTGGTTATTGGATTTTTGTAATCTTGTGCTTGCTGAGGTTCCAACAACACGAGAGGTATATATGCTGTCTTTTCATACAAATAACTGAGTACCCACTAAGTTGAATTATATGTTTTCAGGTGTACATAGCTTTAACGGTTCAACTGATGGTGGTTTTGGCCTCAATTACGTTATTTTCCTTCCACCATCCCACACAACGCTGGATACAAAACAAAACTTACATACTGTTAAGTACCTAAGTTTATTTACTCTGTTTTAAACTCCAGGAAAATCATAAGACGAAATTATCAATTTTGTAGGTCTGTCCTGTGATGTGTAGAGCCCTCCCGAATCCTGGTAGGGTCGCCATGTGGTGTGTATATTAAATTACAACTACTTAGAATGCAGTATACGTTTATTATGTCTTAAAAAAAAGTACATGCCGTTATATAATAAGCTATGCACGTGTGTGGGTAAGGTTTGGTACACACACACACTACGGACGGAACGTTGTTCGGAAAACTACGCCGGTGGTCGTAAATATACCCAGTAACAGAATTCGCAACATGTTTACCTTTTTGACGACCGGTCTGGCTCAGTCGGTAGTGACCCTGCCTGCTAAGCCGCGGTCCTGGGTTCGAATCCCGGTAAGGGCATTTATTTGTGTGATGAGCATAGATATTTTGTTCCTGAGTCATGGATGTTTTCTATGTATATAAGTATGTATTTATCTATTTAAGCATGTATATCGTCGCTTAGCACCCATAGTACAAGCGTTGCTTAGTTTGGGGCTAAGTTGATCTGTGTAAGATGTCCCCAATATTCATTGTCACCCGAATTGATCTCCCTTTTAAGTAGGTAAGGAAACGTGAAGTTTTAAGATTTAGGGGTTTTTTCTTGCAGGTTCAAATAGGAAGCCGAGCTAGTGCTTATTTTACGAAACGTTTTTCATCTTATCCCTCAAGAATAAGCCTTCAATCTTAACCCATGTTCCTTTATTTTATATTATCTGTTCTAATGGGGTTACCCTCATCTGGCAGAATAATTTTAGTCCGAAACACACTTCGCATAACATGTTTCGAAGAAACACTTTCGGTCGAATGATAATTTTGCAGAAAACTTAGTTGGCATTATTACTACCACGCATAAGATACATTTGGCAGAATATTGTTTTACAGAACATTACTTTGGTCGACTTTGGTTTAGCATAATTGTATGTACCATAATAATCTTATAGCATAATATTACATTAGCAGATTACTCGCTATCAGAAAAAAAACTGCCCCAGAGTAACCGTTAGGTACGACGACGAGCGAAGCGAGGAGGAGTGTTAGGTATCTTGCATCCCCAACACATCCAACTCTCTATCAAATAGCAAATTGCAACTTTATGCCGCCTAAATATTATGCACAAAATATTATCTGCAAATGTATTGTTCGACTAGAACACTATTATGCTCATCAACATTATGACAACAGACGATTCGGTATTACAAAAGTCTGCGAAATGATTTGTGCCAAAGCATATTCTGCGTAAGGTACGTGTTTCTGCCAAACTTGACTTCTGCCAAGAACTATTATGCGAATCAAAAATATGCGTAAAAAGTTTCTGCCAGATAATAGTGAACCGTTCTAATGTTTTAGGTACATATCTCTAGCTGTAGCGTGCTTGAGTATAGTCCTACTGGCGTTATTTCTGGACTTTCGACGAAAGTTGCCATGGAACTACATGTTACTTGGCGCTTACACCTTGGCAGAGGGAGTTATTCTGGGAATGTTGGCTAGCTCCTACGCACGTAATGTCGTAAGTGTGACTAGTTACATTGCTAGTGATTTCTACGCAAAATCAAGTATTTGCAAACGCGACTTTTCATTAACCAGATAAGTACGTAGGTATAGTCACGGACTTAATGATATTTCATTAAAATTGTAAGTTAGGTAGCTAACTTACAATTTTAATGAAATATCACGAGTTGTGAGTCTTATAAGTAGGAACTAATTCAAAAGCAGCATAAAATTCGCTTTCCTACAGTCGAAGTTACGTTCTCATCGAAATGCCATAAAGCTAAATTAAATTTGATGTAACTAACATAGTACAACAACATAGTACCTGTAACTACATACCTACTCATAATTATTTATATTTCTACATACCTATACCTACCTACCCGTATCAGGTAACTATGTTTAGTTGGTATATAGCTACCTATATGCTTTAATTTCTTTGATACAATTCTTGGTAACCAAAGACTCCGTATAGACAGATAAAGTCTAAGAAAAAAACGTACCTTAGTACCATACAGAAAAAGGTACGGTGGCCTAGGTGGCATTACACCTTTGGGGTACGCTCAGCTAGATGGCGCTAATATTAATATTTGACATTTTAAAACATATCAAGCTAAGAATATGTGCCAAATTGTCAAAACTGAGGTTCAAAAGTTTTAAGCCTGTGTCAAGAGATGGCAGTCTATGCACTGTGATTACACATTTTACTTCGACAGTAACTCTCTATAATACTCGAACCTCTTTGTTGGTAACGAAAACATATATAAAGTATTGTCAATACCGTGTTAAGTATATTAGAATATTCTTTTAAAAATTAGATCGGACCTAACTTGGGTTGAATGGCATACGCTAGGTCTGGAACTCAGCGACTCTAAGCTCTTACATACACAAACTCACGCCTGTATTCCCAAACGGAGTAGGCAGAGCACATGAAACCGCTCAAGGATCAGTGTTCTTGTCATTGGGCTTGGGAAAAAACTGAATTGTCTGTTTTTCCGCACCAATTGTAAGTTTCTGTTTGGTCCAATGGTTGACTGGTAGAGAATGCCTTAAGGCATTAAGTTCGCCATTTGTACTTTATGTTGTGCAATAAAGGTTAAATAAATAAATAAATAAATAATTGTGACTTCATAGTCACAATTCAGTTTTTTACTCAATAACACACAGTTTTTTACTCAATAACCCACTAGCTCAATAACACACAGGTTTTACCTAGCTCAGAAGTCAGGGACCTACACACCTGGCTGTACGGTACATTTTCTCAATAAAAATATTTTATATTTTTATTTATATTTTATAATTATAATTCTGTTTTTATTCACAAAATTCTTATTTATTCTAGGTTCTTATGGCAGTTGCTATTACGACAGTCACAAGTCTGGTTATAACTGTGTTTGCTCTGAACACCAAATATGACTTCACCACGTGGGGAGGATTTTTGATATGCTTCTCAACACCCATCTTAGTTCTTGGTGAGTTTAATATTAAAGGTGCACCGGGGTAATTTAGACTGGGGGTAACTAGGTAGGTAATCGAAATATTTTCATGTTTTACACAATTGACTAGAGTGCTGTAGCACCTACTGATCGATCATATAGGTATGGCACCTTAGTAGGTTTAAAACGTGACCATTTTGCGATTAGTCGAAATTCATCCGGTATTACCTACTATCAACGACCAACGTTTATATATAAAGTCTCTATTCAATGTATCCACTCCATGGCTAAAGCAACTGATTGGTTAGTCTTTGATTTATTCACGTTCCTTTATTGGATCAAATTACCACATACTGTATGGTAATTTGATCGCGAAGATAGTTTGTCAGCGATATTAAAATGTACTTTATTAAGGATAGGTGTGAAAAGGAAGTCGACAACGAATAATGAATAATTATCTTTTATACAATTATTATATGAGATAAACTATATCAAATGTTGATGTTTTATATTTTACAAATTTGAAGAAAAAATGTAAAGCGTGACCAGAAATATAATTATGATTATTGTCAACAGGGCACTGTTATTGTTGAATTAGGTATTTGAAAATGAATAAGAGTTTACTAAAATCGTTTTTTGATAATATTAATATTTTCGGCAATAATCGCTTCTAGTTAAAGGAAAAAAAAAGTTTGCCCCTCCTCCCCCCCTCTAACTTTTGAACCATATGTTTAAAAAATATGAAAAGAATCACAAGAGTTGAACTTTATAAAGACTTTCTAGGAAAATTGTTTATTAGTTTTTGAGAAAAATACGGAAAACTACAGAACCCTACACTGAGCGTGGCCCGACACGCTCTGCCGGTTTTTATGTTACTAACTTAATCTCTGTACATAAATATTAATTTCAGGTATCATCTGTGTCTTCATTCGCAACAACATAATCGACTACGTCTACTCTGCCGTCACATGCATCGCTTTCTGCATGTACTTGGTATACGACACCCAACTTATGATACTAGGCAAGCATAGGTAATTAGTAATCAGCACTTTATTGCTTTCATAGGTCTGTACATACGTTGGTACATTTCACTTCTAAGAACCCATATGCTCATCCATTAATTACGTCACACCTAGACGGGGGGGGGGGGGGGGGGGGGGGTCCACAAAATGTGACATGTTGTGACAGGGGGAAGGGAGGGAGTTCCATGTTCGTGAGTCACATACAAAATATTGCAAAATCTAAGTTAAATAAAATTCAGTTTCAATTGTTTGTGTTCAATTTCAATGTTGACCGTATACATTTCACCAACAAACACCAATCTGGACATTGAACAGCCCAAATTACTTAAAAATGACGTAGCTTGGTACGCAATTCACGTCCGTGACGGTTATTAGAGCAATTCCCGTTAAGTTTGTACATTTGGATCATGTCTCCGATTTTTATAAAAATTGGTAGGCTGATAGAGTCCATGATGCTGAGCAAGATCCACTAGGTTTCCCAAAATGTCCTAGGTCGATTGTATGAAACTTTCCTTTTTTTGTTACCGAAAATGTATAGAAATCTGGTAACAAAAAAGGAAGGTTTCATACAAACTACATAGGACATTTTGGGAAACCTAGTGGATCTTGCTCAGCATCATGGACTCTATCAGCCTACCAATTTTTATAAAAATCGGAGACGTGATCCAAATGTACAAACTAAACGGGAATTGCACATTAAGACAATTTTAAAGTGTTTTTGTGATTTTTACCTTCCTAAACTAAGAATCTGAATGTGACGTCACACTAGGGGGGGAGGGTGTAGTTTAGGGTGACGACGTGTGACAAGGGGGAGGGAGGGGTCAAAAAATCATGGAATTGTTGTGACGTAATTAATGGATGAGCCCCAAAAGGGCACTGCAAATATAATTTTTAATAACTAAAATTCTTAGGGCCACTTGCACTATCCGCTTAACTCAAGATTAGTGGGCTGTCAACTGTCAAATTCTATATAAAATGGTGGGTTGGGCCATTAACTGTGGTGCAAGTGACCCTTCATATAATACATGTCATGTTTGCTTATTGATACATACTCGTATGAGATCATTTGAATGTAATACATTTTATTTTTCTTAATATTCTTTCATGTTATTATCTATTAAATACATTAAGTCAGCAGTTCTCGTTTGTACAAAAATTAAGGAAAAAGTTAAATTTGTTTTTATTATTCCTATTTTGTTACAAAGATTTTTTTGATGAATTGAGATTTTAGTAAGTTTTATTTCGTCATTAAGGTTCTCTAGTATCTATATTTTCTTAATTACAACAATTATCCTGTATATATCTTACTAAAGTCGACTTATATTACTAAATGTTGGTAACAAAATAGGATCAATTAAAATTTGCTGACGTGGCTATGTACAAAGTTGTCGGGAACTGCTAACGTAAGTTTCTTTTCCCCTCACTACCTCGGAAACACGTGTTTTATCTTTTAATGTCAGCGGGTAAAAACGCATTTTATCCACTAGTGGGTAAAGTAATTTGACCTTGAATATAGTCAAATTAACTGCTTTAAAGTTTATAAAAGTAGGTGAATCTAGTAATGAAGATGATTTACCACCTGTGGAACTACTGGAAGCAGTGATAAACGCATTTTTTGCGTTGTAGTTTCCTCGCTATAGTGAGAGGAAAAGTTTTGTGTTACACACGGGTGCAAATGTATTTTACTTCTCGTGTATTAAAAAACTCGCTAAGTTCAGGATTCTATTCTCGAACCACTCGCTTCGCTCGTGGTTCAACTATAGAATCCTTTCACTTGCTCGTTTTTTAATTCCACACTCGGCGTTAAAATACAACTTTGCCCCCTTGTATAACAAATAACTATTTTCAATGAACTGTCAATTGTTTCTTCTTTAATGTTTACAGGTACACTGTAGGTCCTGACGATTATGTGTTCGCGACGCTCAACTTGTATGTGGATACTATTAATACGTTCATGATTGTGTTGGATTTGTTGTTTAAATCGAAGAAGGAATGAGACAGAATCATTAGATTAAGCTGTTGTATAAGTGAGATAGATATAAGAATTACTGATGCCTCGAATACTAGAGCAGAAATTCTATGGGTTGCTCATAGTTATATGAGCTGGGAAATATAGACATCGGCAAGGAATTCAACACCTTGGAAAAGAAAAGATACAAATGTACAGACGTTTTGAGAATATGTCATAAAATAACAGTGTTTGTATGTCTGACTAACGAAAATAAATTAAAATGAAAATGAAATATTTATTTTTCAAGTAGGCATATTACAATGCGCATATGAACGTCAAATAAAGCTACGCCGGCTCTAACCCTACGCCTCAGCCTCGAGAAGATTTCAGTCCCCCCTCAGTTGGAAGGGGGGTATCCACTATGGAACCGGCAAGAAACTCGGCGGGCAACTTCTTTTCAAAACATTACATCTTATAATTAACATGCATTAAATAACAAAATACAATTTAACATGCAAAAGTATTCATCAAAGAATATGAACAAATTGTTTTTAAGTAACTTTATTATAATTCGTATCTAAGTACCTACTAAAATATACCCCAAAGATACCTACTAAAATTTTGAGTTTACAATGATGAAATATACAAACTTTGTAACACTTATTTTCATATATTTGTAACACACTCAATGCATTGATACCAATTTTACCCATATCCGAGAAGGAATGAGTGCAAATCGATTCCTAAAAATACTTTCCTACGAAAAAATATCAAAGAAAAGTACAGGTTAGCGATAAAAGTAACAGTACAGTCAACAATGTAAACAAACTATTATATAAAATATCAATATTTTAGCATAATTTTATTATTTTAAAGGTTGAGGATCATAATGTGAGATGAATTGATTAAATAACACATGGATTTAGCCAGTATCTGATGAGTTAGAATGGAAATAAAAGACATTTTGACTACAAGGTTTGTTTACATTGTTCACAAATTCTATTGACGGCGACTTACCACAATGAATTATTTGCAAAAAAATATAAATATAATTCATTCTGATTAGTTTGGGGTTAGTTTGATCTGTGTAAGGTATCCCCCAATATTAAAAAAAAATAGTCACTAAATCTGTGCACTGGCTATATATAATAAAGATTATAAATAGTATAGAGGTATATCCAAAAACTTGGTATGCCTACCCAGTCGTTATCCTTATCATAATATATCCAGGTCCTTATCAGTGATAACACTACCTAAAGTTAGTGTGTTAGTGACTGTGCCCTGTTATGGCTGAGGTTAGTAATTTATTTATTCATTTTGCTAACAAATAATATTAAAAACATTAGATAAATTGTATTATTCTAACACCCGCGGTCGTGGCAAGCCGCCCCTTAGATGAAGAGATGACATCTGCCAACTAGCTGGCGAGAACTGGATGCGGATGGCAACGGACCGACAAGCGTGGAGGAATGGAGAGGAGGCCTATGTCCAAAAACGGGCTCTTTAAAGGCTGCTATAGATAGACATTATTCTAGTAGTGTTGTAAATTAACTAAGGATATTTTGGGTGAGAGTGATACATAAGCTTATCGTTTTATCAGAATCGATAGATAATGTGATAAATCGATTTATCGGACAAGTGCAAGGTTCGAGAATTCAGTTATTTTCTCGTACATTACAGAAGAGTAGGTTTACATTGCAGTGTTTTTTAATATTCTTGTAATTTCAGTAAGTCTCTTGAAGATTTTATATTTTACATACAGAACAATTGAAACGGAAGCATAATTTAATTTGTGTACATTGTAGGTAAGTTTACACCTTAATTTATCACTCACAATATTTTTACAATGCACTCTTTTTTTTGTTAGCCTTCGTTATCCCACTGCTGGGCAAAGGCCCCCCTCTCTTCCTTCACTCGACCCTATTACTCGCATTTCCCCACCAGTTTTTCGCATTTCCCTGTACTCACTCATTGAAAACTTTAGTACATAACTGCTCAAAACCAATCTCTCTCTAGTTTCTTTCTTAGAACTTTACGGTTATTTATCTACTTACCGCGCTGCGATGCGCTTGTATTCTATTCATTTCTTCTTGGGCTTGTTTTCCACACAATCTAAATGATAAAAGTTTTGAATGATTCACGGTTATTTTCATTAGACTTATATTGACCGAGATACCGTGATCATGATGCATGCAACTGCGTCGAAATATCGGGAGCTCGACAAAAATCAAAAAGGCAATCACGGTCTATATCCCTTGGTATTTTTTGATGGTCTATTGTGACATTCGACTTTCTTTGCAGTTCTATTTTAATCTGAGATTTTTCACATCCGCCCATTACTTTTTTTTTCAGTAATTAGGTACATTAGTTAGCTTTCTTTCCGCAAATTAGTGTATCTATTGTCACGTCGAAACTTCAAAAGGCCGTGTCGATTTAAACTCTCTTCGGTCGTGTTTTAATTTATCGCCATTTGTATCGTAATACACTATATACTTCATTGTGTTAATAAAGTTATGGGGGGTTACCATGAAGAACTAAAAACGTTCAGTTTAGGTCGAGAGAAAGGGACAAAGCTTTAGGGGTTACATAGCTCCGTCCCTTGCTCTCAACCTAAACTGAACAGCTTTAGCACTTCATGGTAGAATAGGCTAGTTCCCTACTTATAGTCAAATCAGCTTCTTTTTAAGAACTGTCAAAACGATTTGCTAATATGGAAGTACTGTGAAATACTGAGGAGTGACGTCACAGTCAATTCATTTACTTTATATATTTCTCTTTGACTTATTAAATAGAAGTTGTTTAAAAATAACTACTACTGTCCATATTTTTCTTCTAATTATGTGGTACTTCATTTCGTGCATTGCATAAAATATTTTATTTTAAGTATAGGAAACTACCCTATTATATTTGACAGTAAAGTGCACTTTTCAGGCAACTTACGCCCCGCCAGGCACAATGGATATGGAAGATGGAGAGGCCAAAGGCTTCGAATTCAATGACAAGAGCATCCGCAGAGGATTTATACGAAAGGTGAGATATAATATAAAATAAAACCTTTTATATGTGCCCCCTGATGCTAAGGTGACGAAAGATAGAGGAGAATGGAAGAGGAAGACAAGTGCCGAGCCCACATAACGTGGGATAAGGGTAGGAAGTAGGTACCTACTCCATATTTACGTAAATACTTAAATAAATAAATAAATAAATATTATAGGACATTCTTAAACTTATTAACTGAGTTCCACGGTAAGCTCAAGAAGGCTTGTATTGTGGGTACTCAAACAACGACATACATAATATTATACAAATACTTATATTCATAGAAAACATCCAAGACTCAGGAACAAATATGTGCCCTTACCGGGATTCGAACCCGGGACCGCGGCTTAGCAGGCAGAGTCACTACACGCTAGGCCAGACCGGTCGTCAAAGTACTTACGTTAATATATCGCGATTGGTGACATAAGTACGTGATATACATGACATATGGAGACCCTTCATCAGGCATGAGTGCTCGCGGCGGCTAAACTCCGTACACCGCAACCTAGTGTGAGTGAAATTGAGAAGAAAAAAAGTTGGATGGACTGTGTGAGATAATATGAAGCCAAAGCAAGAAAATGATGAGATAACTGAAAATCAGATACTTGAAATACTTTTTTGGTGACTAATTCACTGCAATGATTCAGTGATTGATAAGACATATATAAGCAATCGATAGCTAGATGTGTATCCCGGGATTACTCATTATTAGTAAACAATTTTCTAATCTCATTGTAAGCAAAACTCTTAATGGGAAATTCCGAAAACTATACAATATAGTAAAACAGTTTACAGTTCCATACCGCTAAGATGCTTAGGTTTCGAGGTATCAGAGAAAAACCGAAAAAATTGACCCTTGGATGGTATTAGCCCCGGCTCCGTAGCCGAATGGCATTTCTGCGACGCGAAACGCCACCGAAACGCCGCAAAAACGTAGTCACGGTATGTAACTGAATGGCGCAAACGCTCGCGAAACGAAACGCTCGCAGATATCTATCTCTATCGCTCTTGCATATTGGAGCGACAGAGCCGGACTACCTTTCGCGGCGTTTCGTTTTCGTTTCGCGTCGCAGAAATGCCATTAGGCTACGGCACGTGTCTCTGTCGCGCCAATAGGCAACAGCGATAGAGATAGATAGCTACGAAAGAGATATTATCGTGAGCGTTTCGTGAGCGTTTGTCCATTCGGCTACGCACACTGGCGACCAAGCTTATTGTCTCCAAACTAACTGGTTAAAGCTCTCTTCTCTCACTTTGCACTCTTGTCACAGTATAATAAAGAGTACTGTCGTACAGTATGGCTACTCCCTCTCCCCGCTGAAAGTGCCGCCCACCCCCTCTCGGTTACCTCACAGTTACCGCCCGTCAAAACCGCGAACAGTCGACCTGTCATATTTCATTCATACAAGCATAGTACGCGTTCACCTACACGAGCTTAGACTGTGTGCTAGGAACGCGCCTCTTTCATATATTTGATCACAATGTCCGAGGTGTGCTCTTGTGGGTAAAACGCAATTTTGCTATTCGCTTTCGAAGTTGGTGTGGTGAAAATAAATAGTACAGTACTCTCTCGTGTATAACAAAATCAATTCCGATGTTCATTTAATGTTGGTTGCCACGTGACAGGCTTAGACTAGTGTGGGACCACAGGACAAATGTACCTATTGTAATAATTTCTAATTAACAATTAACTATTCTTCTATTATGAAATATTCTATTGCGACTTTCGATCCGGAGGTCGCGGGTTCGAACCCCGGCTCGTACTAATGAGTTTTTCGGAACTTATGTTCGAAATGTCATTTGATATTTGCCATTCGCTTTTTGGTGAAGGAAAACATCGTGAGGAAACCGGACTAATCCCAATAAGGCCTAGTTACCCTTCGGGTTGGAAGGTCAGATGGCAGTCGCTTTCGTAAAAACTGGTGCCTATGCCAAATCTTGGGATTAGTTGTCAAAGCGGACCCCAGGCTCCCACGAGCCGTGGCAAATGCCGGGATAACGCAAGGAGGATGATGATGATGAAATATTCTATTGTATAAATTAAGTTACCACTGATATGATTAAATCCTTAATTTAACATATTTATCATATTTATTTTTCAGGTGTACGCAATTCTGATGTGCCAGTTGCTGGTGACCTTTGGTGCCATCTGCCTCTTTGTCTACCACATGCCTACGAAGAGATGGTTCTTGGCTAACCCTTACATGATGTAAGTTCCAATCCGTCTTGCGATTTTTTGACTTAGTTACGGGCATACTCAAACCTACAATCGGTAAAAATTGGTTATAGAACACTTAAGGAGCCCCTTGAGTGTTTTCTACACACGGTTTTCATAAGTATTTGACAAGTTTTGAGTTGAAATTCCTAAAATTGCAGTACAAATACAAGTAAATATAAGACGAACTGCCATCGGTTCTTCAATCTTTTATATATTCATAAGAGGCGTATTTTGAAAAACATGAATAGGTACTTCTTTTTCATAATTTTTTAAAACATGTTAAATGGTCTAAGAAAACACTTTTATCGAAATAAGATTTTAGTGAAGGGGCTTACATACATGAAATCGACATGTTTGGGTTTACCTTTCACTTTTTAAAAAAATCAAGAGAGATTTTAATTTTAAACTAATTAAAACAAAAGTTATGATTAGGGATGTACCGACTAGTCGGGAAAACCGACTATCCGGCTATATTTGTAGTCGGCGATTAGTCGGCAAAAAAGGCCGATTAGTCGACACTTCATAAGTGATAGCAAAGACATATGAAACTCCGTATAGAAGGATAAAGTCTAAGAAAAAACGTACCTCAAAGTCATAGAGAAAAAGGTACGGTGGCCTAGATGGCGTTACACCTTTGGGGAACGCTCGGCTAGATGGCGCTAATATTAATATTTGACATGTTAGTACATATCAAGCTAAGAATATGGGTCAAATTGTCAAAACTGAGGTTCAAAAGTTCTAAGCTTGTGTCGAGAGATGGCAGCCTATGCACTGTGATTACTCATTTTATTTTGACAGTAACTCTCTATAATACTCGATTCTCTTTGGTGATAGGAAATTAATACAAAAATAAATTAACGGATTATTTATGGTTGTATTATGTACGTATCCGTTATGGCTTTGTTTGTCAAAAGAACAAATCTGTGATCATCACACCGTCATAAATGTCCTAACTAATGCTATTGGTTTCATAGGCAGGATCACTGCCTACTAAGCCAGAAAATGGAAAATGTATATAAATATTCTCATAGACCTTTAAACCTGTAAAAAATAATGAAAAGCGCGAAAGAACCAAAAATGACATTCAAAAATTCTGCTGAATTTAGTCGAAAATTATGTTCTGGCCGACTAATCGGCCACCCAAGAGCCGACTAGTCGGTAGTCGGCCTAGTCGGCCAAATCACTAGTCGGTACATCCCTAGTTATGACCAAAAAAAAAGTTTTTGACCCTAAAATTGTTCAACTTTGATGCCAAATATCACAGAAACAATGAGCTGTGAAGTAATTATGAGATACTATTTTGTTTAAAGACGATGCTGTTAATATATGATAGGCTTTAGAAACTATCATAATATCAATGGATTCAAATCGAAGGTCATTTTTTTTAATTTATTTATTTACTGTAACTTTATCTTAAATTAAGTTTACAAAAGTGCCACTATTGTAAACCTCTGGTCTGGGGTTTATGTAATAGTTGGCGAGATCGCGCGGTCCGATCCGCGTTTGCTTAAAACTTAAAACTATTGTTAGGTAGGTAGGTTATTTTCCTGTTGAACCCGTAATTGTATTCTTCACTGTGATTAATTTATTTAAAAACGATCTTAAGTTGATCATTGGCGCAGGGACCGCCCTTAAAAGACAGATGAAAATGGAAGTTTCACAGATGTTGCTACTTTTGGTTCGTTATATATTTGACTCCAAGAACAGCCCCAAAATGAAAAATATCTCATACATCTCTGATTATAATAATTTCAGATGGGTGGCGTTCGCAGTAACATTGGTCACAATGATTGCGATGGCGTGCTGCGAAAGTGTGCGGCGCACGACGCCCATGAACTTCATCTTTTTGGCTATCTTCACTCTGGCTGAGAGCTTTCTGCTGGGGGCTGTCAGCGCTACGAACGCTCCTGAGGCGGTAAGACCAGCCTAACCAGTTTTTTAGGGTTCCGTACCAAAAAGGTACAACAGGAACCCTTATGGTGCGCAGGTGCGACTCTGTCCGTCTGTCTGTCCGTCTGTCACATTCCTAAATATCTCGAGAACTACTAATGCTATCAATTTGAAATTTGGAATAGTTGTGAACATTGTGAACCTCTACAAATAGAAGGTAATTTTTTTTTAATTTATTAATTTTAATTGTAGAAAATGGCCAAAATGAAAGGGGGGCAAACTGTAAATTTCAAGTTACTAGGTCAAGTGGGGTATCGTTAGAAAGAGCTTAAATTGAACGTAAATAAACTATTTATTATATTTTTTTTGTTGTGGAAAAAAAAAGAATTTTGAAGGAAAATGTAAAAAAAATGCCCCCCCCCCCCTTATCTCCGAAGTTTACCAACGAAAAATTATAAAAATTTTAGGAAACATTGGTTTTATGCTAAATATTACAGGAAAAATATAATCGTATTTGTATCTTGAAAACTTTTTTTTAATTCACAAAAAACTTTTCAGATTTTTACTTTTAATTTACCCACCTTTGCGGATATATATAGTACTTCAAATTAATACGAGATGTTACGTAAATCATCTTCTTTCCAATAAAGTAAAAATTGTTTAAATCGGTTAACATTATAAAGAATAATCCCTGAAAAACCAACATACTATGGTCGCGCAAATTAGTTAGCGAATTCACCGAGAGATGGCGCTATACACAATAATGCTCATTAGTACCTATACTTTTGTCTTCTAGTCAAGTCGTTAGAGTTATGTGAAAACATGAGATTATTTTAACTGGGGAGTTTGAAAGTTTGTACGGAACCCTCGGTGGGCGAGTCCGACTCGCACTTGACCGGTTTTTTTTTATTATGGACTGATCAGCGATTGACCCTAGTCGCACCTGACGGAAAGTGAAGACCGAGTCTAAGATGGAGCTCACCGATTCAGTAATAGCCTATTCACTCTTGCTTTAAAAATACTTAAGAAAGAATACTGAAATTGTTGCAAATTGCGATAGATTTGTCAGCCAGTCCTGGTCCGTAGCTGAATGGCATGTCTGCGAAACGAAACGCCACCGAAACGCCGCAGAAATGTAGTCTGGCTTTGTCGCGCCAATCCGCAAGAGCGATAGAGATAGATAGCTACGAGCGTTTCGTTTCGTGAGCGTTTCGTAAGCGTTTGTGCCATTCGGCTTCGTACCCTGGAAATAAAACGCCAAAGTAAAACTATGTTTTAGACTTGTCGATAGAATTTAGGGGTTGCTTTTTATCGCAAACTGCATAGCTCCCGTGGCATATTCTCCGTGTTCTTAAATTTTAATATTCTTGTACTTCGATTACTCGGATACTTTAATTAGTTTTTCTACTCCCGAACTGTTTGTTATTCATCATTTACAGGGTCGATCTTTAAAACCCTACATAAAAGTCTATTTGCCAAAACCAGTGCCCGCCGGCTTTCCTCGCATGCGCGCAGTAACGAAAAATTGGAAAACACATTGTTTGGCTCTGTAACCATGGCAACATTGTTATAACAATACTGCGCGCGTGCGCGGTAAGCCGGATGACTTTGGGCAGCTGGCAGTGCAAAATATAAGAAACAGTGTGAATTTCAGTTATTCAAGAGAAGTGTTTAACTGAGTCAAAAATACTCGTGGCGTCTTTAATAACAATTTTTGGCTTCGCCTCAAATTGTTACCCACGCTACTCTTCTTTTTTGATCTCCTTTAAACGTCTGTTGCACAAAATACTATATTGGTTTAATCATTATTACAATGGAATGACATTTGCACATCATTTAAAACGAATGTTTTCTATAAATCTCTCCCATGCAATGTATCTTGTATCCATCTCATATATCTCTCTCATTTCAGGTGATGATGGCCGTCGGTATAACAGCAGCAGTAAGCTTGGCTCTTACTCTGTTCGCTTTCCAGACTAAGTGGGACTTCACCATGATGGGAGGATTCCTCGTCTGTGCCACAGTTGCCTTGCTTATTCTTGGTGAGTAAAGAACTTCATATTACAACGGATTCCAGGAATCCATAAGAAGTTCCATTAATCTTCTAAAAGTCCGGTATTCCTTTAAAAAGGACAATATAAATTCGAATTTTGAACTACAATGCCACATCTCGGAGGCGCGAGGCGCGTTCCTAGCACACATTCTAAGCTCGTGTAGGTGAACGCGTACCATGCTTGTATGAGTGAGACATGACAGGTCGTCTGTTCGCGTTTTTGACAGGCGGTAACTGTGAGGTTACCGAGGGGTGGGCGGCACTTTCAGCGGGGAGCGGGAGTGGCCATACTGTACGATAGTACTCTTTATTATACTGTGACAATGGATTGTGTGTGAACGAACTATTCACTCTCTTCTAACACATAAGTCGCTTGACGCATTCTCTTTGTCACTCATTAAGTCATTAAGCCAAATATGCACTATTAGAAAATGAAAAGATGTTCCACGATACATAACCTGACGTTTCGGGTGTTGGGCGGTTTCATGTCCTGGGATTGGTCTCATAAGGGAGTTTAATCCTAGCTGTACATACTACATTTTGAACCCCCTAAGACCCATAGTCATTTTTTGCATTAGGTATTGAAAATTCTAGTTATCTCGATCATGGGCGATATCCTGCTGTTAACGACCTGAATATCTCACAAATCCGTTTTGCTTCAAGTAATACTCATTCACCACCTGATTATTTGTTAATACTCAAATCCACGCTTATCTATCTCTCCATTTTCATTCATTCATTCCAGGAATTTGCGCCATATTCATCCGAAGCAACATCCTCCAGCTCGTCTACGGCTGCATCGGAGCCCTCATCTTCTGCATGTACCTCGTCTACGACACGCAGCTCATGATGGGCGGCAAGCACAAGTACAGCATCAGCCCTGAGGAGTACATCTTCGCTGCGCTCAACTTGTACCTCGATATTGTTAACATCTTCCTGTATATTTTGATGATTATTAGTGCGGCTTCGAAGTAGGCTTCGTAACTATTTACTTAACTATCTGCCAGCCTAGCTGGTGACAATCGTTGATGCTATGTGACGATCGAAACCACTGTATAAAACCAGTAAGAATTCTTCTAACGAATTTTGCGCCGCGCTGTTTGGCCTTGAGTAGCGCTCGCACGCAGCGAGGTGCAGAGAGTACATGTGGAACGCCACTATACGCGCCACGTTGTGTGGCGTGCGCTGGTAGGTCGTCCTTATACTGTGTCGAAATGCAACTGGCTCTGTCGTGCCAACACGGAAGAGCAAGAGAGAGCTACAAAGCGTGCGTATTTGCGTAACCAGTTGAATAACGAATCTGTTTGTCTATCTATCACTCTTCTACATATTAGTGCGACAGTGATACTTGCGTTTCTTTCGCCATAATAATGGAGTCGTTGGGTAGTTTAGGGTGCAGTCACATCTATCAGAATCGAGCCGCATTTTGTGTACCTTTGAGAAATCGCTTAGTATGAACATGTGTACCTAAGCATGCTTTCAGCTTTCCGATGCGTAAACGTCTTCATACTAACTAGTGATTTCTCATACAAAAATCTGGCTCGATGCTGATAGATTAACTTCACCCTTACATAATATTGTCTTCGGTTACCGCGATGGTTACTCATGAAATAAAACCATGGAAACGGATTAAATCGCGTATAATGAATTTTTTCCATCCATAGTTTCCATAGTTTTATTTCACCCTTACAGTTAGGTATTAACTGATCATTTTGAAATGTCAGTATTTTATAATACTTTCCTCTCTTCTGTATAGCTCACTGTGAATTATGTAAGTGTGAGAGTCAGATTATTGCATTTAATTATGAAACTACAATATTTGTAAATAAATATAAGAATAAAATAACAATTAAACATACAAACCTTTTTGAATACGATTTCGCTCCGTCAGTGGAAAGAGTGTAACTGTACGGTTTACTGACGATTCGCCAAAAAACGTTTCCCAAAGTTTCACATCCCAAACTATTATTCCCAAATTATCATTTCCCAAATAAACGTTTGGCAAAACAACTTATCGCAAATTGACATTTAGCAAAACTTTTTTTGGCAAGTATTTGTTTCCCAAAATATTTACTTGGTCAAATTTCATTTTACCAAATATTATTTAGTCAAAGGTATTGTTAGGCAAAATTTCCATTTCCATATTGTAATTAAATGGCGCACTAGAAATTTGTTTGTTGATTTTATACTTTGTGTCCAAGATTTGTGTGAAATAATGTGTATGTCGTACTTTTTTTCCTCCTGCTGCATTTTCACTTACATGTCCGGATACATTTTATTAAAAAGAAACCTTATGTTTTCAAGACCATTATGTTCTATTATTTTTTAATTACTTTAAAAAGCCATTTCCAGTTTGCTCACTGTCAACCTAACACGCTCCTCCTTGCTTCGATCGTCGTCGCACCTAAACTGACCCTGTCGCACACGAGTTTTCTGTTACAATACTAATAAAATTATTACATTACATTTATGCCTTGTAATATTTATTGTCAAACGTGGTTTTGCATGGTGTAATTTGTAGAAACATTTTTTGACAAAAAATTGTTGACAAAATAATTTTGTCCAGTAATTAATTTGACAAAAATAAAGTTGAGCAAACTTTTCTTGTCCAACTGAAGCCTTGGGAATAAAACTGAAATTATCATTTGACAATTTTAAGTTAAATTTGGCAAAAAAATCTTCGGTAAATTAAATTAATCCCGTAGAAATGAAAATGCAAATGCCTAAATATTTTCGAAATATGCGATGTGAAATTTTGACCAAACATGTTTTTGGGATATAAGTTTTGCCATTAAAAACGTTTGCGAAATAAAGTTTTGTCTAAATAAAATTTGACTAAGTAAAATTGTGCCAAATGATAATTTGACCAAACAAATTCATTGCGAAACATACCTTTGCCAAACAATACTTTGGGAAATGAAACTATTGCGATATGATTATTGGGAAATGAAATTTGACGAAAGGTTTTTTGGCGAAACGGCAGGACATCGTAACTGTACACTTCGAGCGCAGTCAGCTCCTCAGTCACAGAATAAATAAAAGTAATATCTACAGAAAGGACACTTCCTACAGGATCGATAATCGTTGTTCCCTTTGCAGTATCCTTTTCGTCTATTTAGGGTTGTTAAAAAAGTTTTCTTTTTTGTGGTATCGCACGGAAAACGACGTCAAGTTTTGTCAACCCTAATAAGTGCCATGTAGCACCGAGTGACGGAATTGATTGGGAGAGTGTCTAATTACTGATTGGGCTCAGCATTGATTGCTACGAGTAATTAATAGTTAGTTCAGGTACACCTAGATATAATAATTACACTATGACGACCGTTTTAATCAGTAAATAACACTACAAAACAATTACAAATTGTTTATTTTTCAAAAGTTACATAAAAATGTAAGACAGCCCGTCGGAGGAATTTACAGGATTCGTACGAGTAAGTGTGGAGTAAGTAGAAACTTTTAGAGTAATTTAATTGTTTTGAAATACGATAATTTGCATGGGGAACTATTCTTGCTGCGGTCTCCTAAAAAGAACTCAATGGTCTGTAGTTTTCAGCCACCCAGAGCATAAACTCAAAACCTTGATTCAAAGCAATCTTTGCCAACGCTATGTTGCGATCCTTAGCATTTTCGAACATATGCTTGAATCCAAACACTCTCTTATACACATCTTCTAAACGATAACTCATTTTATCAAAATGATACTCAGGCCATGGAAAAGACCCTTCTCTTCTTTGTCTATAAGTAGTCTTATCGGAATCCGGTTCAAAAATATCATAGAAAGCATGCATCGAATCCGCACAAACAATGTATTTTGATTCAATTTCAATATCAGCAAGCTCCTCTTTCAATAAGGGAAAATCGAATTTATTCCCGTTGTGGGCGATCAGACACACAGGTTTTTCCAAGTCTTCCAGAAAACGGGCCGTTTCTTCCTTCAGGCTATTTTCCTCGTAACCATACCATTTTTGATTTATAAAAAACAACAGGTCACTTACAATTCGGCAGTGAAGTTTTTGCGCTGGAGGTTTCGCCAAAAAATGTTCTTCGCCTTCGCGAAAATATTTTCGGAGATCTTCGCATCTCACTGCTATCATATGTAGCTCTCTTATTTTAGGGTCGCGGAGTCCGGTGGTTCCGAGATCGAAAAATACGTAGGTTGCAATTGGTTTCATGGTCAAATATGCAACTTTAATCTTTGTCTTTAACAATTCACGTGTTAGATTTTAACTTTGTGTAAAGTCACAATCCTGTTACTAATGGTACTGATTCTAAATATATACACTCTTCAACAGTTCTTTAAGTATTTAAAAGTAAATATTCACAAGTATTTAAAAACACAACGGAGCATAATCGTAAAATTTCGACTGAACTGACTCACTGCAGTTGCAACGGCGGAATGAAGAGTGAAATGAGTAATGCGCTGGCCCATTACATAACAACCTTATGCTCTTAGGTAATTTGATTGTAGTCCTAATTCTGTGTAAACAAAGCACATTCTTATATGTAGGTGTAGGGTTAGAATTTCAAGAGGGGCACAACTGGCATAAGGGGCGTTATAATTTTTTTCTCAAACATGCTATGAAATATTGATGTTATGTGCCTTATAATTGGCAGCGAAGTATGACGTTGCAGGTGCGGCTAGGACGATTGATAAATAATGGAATTTCATACAAACCTTGCAGGCCAAGGCCGGCAAAGTCCTCTTTTTTAATTTCCAAACACAGATAATTGTGACATAACATTCAGGTATTTAGCCAATTAAAAAAAAACTATAAGGGGCTTTATAGACGTGCCGACTGCAACTGGTACGGGCCCTAGACAATATTTGATTTTGGGTGCGTTTTCATAAAAAAAAAAAAAAAAATTCGTTTTTTTTTTAATTTTTTTTTAACTTTTTGTTTTTTTATAAGCGTATACGGGGTAACAAAGGGGAACGAAAATTCGATTATTTTTGCGCTACGACGCACCGTTTAGGAGATACAGCCATCCAAAGTTACTATTTTCGGTAGACTTTATTTTTTTCATACCATGTTTGAGAAAAGCACTATACATACCTCGGCGGGAAATGGGGTTGCCCGCCTCAGACCTATCCATCTATATGTCTTCGGCCGGCAACCACCTTTGTCCCGGCCTCTGTAGTAATGTACTATTCTTCTTCGGTTGTGCTAGCCCTGCAGATGACGCTGAGTAACAACTTTGTTGCAAAAGGGTCAGTGAACCCTTGAAGTTATAATAGGCTACTTGACCCTTTTTAGGGTTCCGTAGTCAACTAGGAACCCTTATAGTTTCGCCATGTCTGTCTGTCCGTCCGTCCGTCCGTCCGCGGATAATCTCAGTAACTGTAAGCACTAGAAAGCTGAAATTTGGTACCAATATGTATATCAATCACGCCAACAAAGTGCAAAAATAAAAAATGGCAAAAAATGTTTTATTAGGGTACCCCCCTATATGTAAAGTGGGGGCTGATATTTTTTTTCATTACAACCCCAACGTGTGATATATTGTTGGATAGGTATTTAAAAATGAATAAGGGTTTACTAAGATCGTTTTTTGATAATATTATTATTTTCGGAAATAATCACTCCTAAAGGAAAAAAAAGTGCGTCCCCCCGCCTCTAACTTTTGAACCATATGTTTAAAAAATATGAAAAAAATCACAAAAGTAGAACTTTATAAAGACTTTCTAGGAAAATTGTTTTGAACTTGATAGGTTCAGTAGTTTTTGAGAAAAATATAAAAAACTACGGAACCCTACACTGAGCGTGGCCCGACACGCTCTTGGCCGGTTTTTAAAGTCTATCTTATATTATTAATTACTGTCCAATGAACCGAAAAATATTACCATATTTTTTTACGACTTGAAAAGCGAAAAAAACATTTTTAAAGTGTACTTTCGCTTAATCAGGCAAAAACAACATTGGCCACGTTAATTTATAAATTGTCTGTGCATAACGTCAATCGAATTGAACGCAAAATTTTCTGACATTTATGTAGAGGCATAAAGTTCATCATGTCAGTGATTGACTCGATATAAAGTTAAGTTAGGTTCTATGACGTCATTACATCGCTGACAGCGTTTTCGGTGGCCAAAGTTAAAAAAAATTTACACACAAATATTCAAACGAAATTACGTAGTCATTATACACTTTTAATACCCAAAATTTATAAACATTGGCTTCTTATGTCAAATACTACAGGAAACAACCATTTTTTGTGTCAAATTCGATATTATTCTAGTAGCCTATTGAATGCGTATTTTCATAAGGGTGAGAATAATTGCACAAAAGATGGGTCGTAGTGTATCCGTAAGGGCATCCGCAGATATAAGATAAGATAATGATGAGAATAGCTTAAAACCACAGGTTATTTATTTGTATTTTACATTCCTTGCATATGTAGCCTTTATTCAATTCTCCAAAATTGCCAAGCCTAGTAAAAAATGAAAGAAACAAAATACCAAATCACGACCTTGAGACTTAAACGTACTTCAAGTAAAGTTCGTTCGTTCTGCTCCCCCACTTTAAGCCCCACTCTCTAAACTCCCACTCCATACTCCTGTATGTGAATGTGAACTTTATTAACACAGTAAAAGACGTAAAATCAAATGAGCTGAATTAGATCAGTTGCAAAAGTTGCAACGTTTACTATGTCCTGATCAGTGCAGTGCACTCTTAAGTTCTTACACCTAGATGACGTGTTGATATTTCGCCATTTCGTTGCGTCTAAACTTTTGCGCTTCAAATACATTGTGTTCATGAACTGTGAGGAGAGTGTTAAGTGTGGCAAAAAACTTATTCCTTGCCTTAAATTGTGTTTTTCTCAAGAAAGAATCAGTAAGCGTGTTCAACAACCCAGTTGCAGTTCGCAATATGGAGCCCATTGAAAATATTGCAACATATGTCTTTTTCGATTTCAGTACAGTCAGTCTAAGTGATCGTAAAATAACAGAGTTACACATGAAAGCTATTCGATGTGAAGATATTCGAAAATATTTTCAAGAAGGAGGTGCAACTTTTTATGCAAAACCTCCAGCCGATAAAAGTCTTCACTGGATACTTGAAAATGATGCTCTACTGTGTGAAAACCGAGAAGACGATGACATGGGGAAACCACTTTGAAACTAGAAGCGTCCCGTTTTCTTAAAGATTTAGAAAAACCTGTGTGTTTCATCGCTCACAATGGAAATCGATTTGATTTTGTATTATTGAGAAACGAACTGGCTGACGAAGATGGAGAATTACCTATAGATTACGTTTGTGCTGATTCCATGGCGGCCTTCTATGATATTTTCGAACCGGATGCTCAAAAGACTTCTTATAAAGAAAGAGGAGGAGGATCTTTTCCATGGCCTGATTATTATTCTGATAAACAGAGTTATAAGTTGGAAGATGTATATGAACGAAATGTTCGAGTTGAATATAAGGCGGAAAATGCTAAGGATCGCAACAATGCGGTGGTGGAAATCGTTTTGGAATTGGATCAAAGCTTTATGGCCTGGGTGGATAAGAACAATATGCCCTTGACTCATTTTTTAAAACCTAATTTGCCATGGTGCCCATGGTAGGGTAATGAATAGGCGAATCAACATATTAACTGACACTAAACTTTTCGTTACCTTTATTGTCTGTCAAAAAATACCTGTGAAAATGCTAATAAAATACATTTCAGAGAACAATTTGCTTTATTTAACATTTAACAAACTGAACAAACCAAAAATTAATCGACTCCGCAAGGAGAAGCGTAGTTAGTAGACTGCTCTGACAATTTTTACACTGCTCAAGACAATGCTACGAAAGTAAGAAGAAGAGATGTAAAATCTAAATATATGGAAAAACCTAGAAAATGGAAAATATCAATTCATTGGAATTTTACTAACGAAATTTTATTTTTACACCCAATTACTCCGATAGAAGACCGAAAAGGGATAAAATAAAAACAATGTAGGTATTCATATATTCAGTCTTTATTTAATAATATCAGTCGAATATAATCCTAAGACTATTTCTTCGTTTTCTCATGTATTTAACTTACTTATACTTGCTACTGTAATAGGCATATCGCCACAAAGGATGTATTTTATGCTTTATAGCGGGTGGGCCGTATATAACAAAAGCAAAAAATTAAACTGTAGACTATATTCTTGAAACTGATCAACATTTGTTCAGCGACTTTTAAATATAATATAAAGTCTTTAATTTTTTATTTTTCTCATACAAATTAAATAATATTAGCTTCAATGGTACACCATTCTTGTTTCCATTGACGTTGTCTGTCACGCTTTCAATTTATCAAAATTCGTAATACATTACCTCTTAGAAAAACTTTCATCAGCGATATAAATCAAAATCTCTGAACAAAAAATGTTAGTCAGTACCCTACTATGTATGTAAGTTTAAGTTTTGCTTTTGTTACAGGGCCAATCCAGTAATAATAAGTCTAGCAGTGCTGGAGAGGCAATTTCTTATCGTAAAGAGAGGTGCTTCTCAACGCTTCATCAACTCGATTCTTAATCTTTTTCGACATATCCCTTATTTTCGGAACATAACTATCGCAAACTTCCAAAAAACCGCACCTACGACTGACGTCAATAAAGATACTACGTATAACATGATAGTAGTCCATTTGCAAGTTTATAGCGCCATCTATGAAGTCAGCAGGTGTTTTCCTCCAATATTTTTTTGAAGTCATCGCTGCAATGACGTATACAATGTAGACGTATTCCAAAATTAAAATCAGGGAAGCGCATAAGATAGTTAGGTAAGTACTCATCGGGATGTACCAGAATAAGTAAATGGGAAATGCGAAGGGGCGGTGACAGCTGAAATGAAAAAAAAAAAGTTATTTTTCAAAATCAAGTTAACAATAAAATATGATAATCATATTATGAATAGTAACTAAATATACTTGAAGGTAAAAAGATACTTGTTTACAATACTACTACAGAAAGTAACTAATAAATAACAGTAATAACAATACTTTGAAGATGTAGATAGACGCAAGATACAAGTAATACATACTGCACAATATGACTTGTGTGCTGACAGCGACTATGGCGCTGTACTTGAACGTGAAGTCCAGATTCGTCTGACAGGAGAGTATACTGTACATAAACAGGATAAAAACCACAACGCAGTAGTAGATCATTATTATTAGAACCTGAAAAAGAAAACTATGGTAAATAAAAGGATTCAAATAAACCCAAAACTTGATGAAATATTGGGGGATATAGATCAATCTAGTCCCAAACTAAGCAGAGCTTGTACTGTGGGTGCTAGGCGACACCATAATTACATTACTACGTATAGTGACTGGAAAGAAGCTGCGCAGGATCGGGACAGGTGGCGTGCATAGTTTGGACGCTAACATTTAATTATCATGACTGAGCAAAGACAGTTTGTTACTTTAATTACTTCTTTTTCCTACCCATATCCTACGTTGTGTAGGTCGGTACAACTTGCCATCCCGTTTTTTATTTTTATTTTTATAGATGGGCTTACTCTTGGCCACAGACTAGCCCTTAGGCAAAGACGTGGCCTACGATGGAGTGAGCTCGCCCAGAAGATGCCTGTTCACTCTTGATTTGAAGGTTGCCGGGTTATATGAGCTCGGAAATATAGCCGCCGGCAAGGAATTCCACTATTATTATTATTAATCTTACTCCATCTTTTGTCATCTCAGCAGAAAAAAGCATGAAATGAGTTCATTCATTTTCATATCCTCTTTCGTACAATCCATCCATCGTTGTTTGGGTTTACCCCTACCTCTCCATCCGTCAACATTCATCTCTAATATTCTTTTGCCTAATATGAGATTCATACAAATGACCGTACCACGCTAACCTGCAACTCCTCATTAACCCCCGAAGCAAAAACGACGGGGTGTTATAAGTTTGACGCGTCTATCTGGCTGTATGTGTGTCTGTGGCATCGAAGCTTTCGAACGGACGAACCGATTTAGATTTTTCGTTTGAAATCTGAATTGTAGTCATGCTTGATGAAAACCGGTCCAATATGTCAAAAGTTTTTTTTAAATTTTGTATCGTGGTCATTTGTTACTTTACTACAGGTTCAAAATACTTACTGAAGTAGTCAAGTACCAATACAATGTACAAATAACGATGAGAGCCGATATCCTGAGCGGGTATATCGTAAGGAACATATATCGGAAAGGATTTTTCCGACGAGCCTCTTCCACGTTTCGGCCGAATAGAAACCCGAACGATACCACGTTGGTCACGATGAATGCAAAAATGCATAACACACTGAAAAAGATATTTAAGATTAGTTATGAAAAAAAAAATACCTACAATTCTTGAATAGGGTGTGGATTAACACGAACAAAATACTTGCTGGCAGTAAGGTTCTTTGTTCAGCGACTTGTATAGTTTTAAACATTTTGCGATTCCCGTTTGTGATTTTACAAATGAAGATTTTTGCCACACTTTCCTCCCGTGAGTGTCGTAGAAGTCGACAGAGGAGTATGAATTTAATTGCGATGTGAGCGATGGGCTGGCAATCTATCACTGTAATAACAATTAAGTTTTATTTCAACCCCATAATTGCTAAAAGTGGTACTGATAACTCTGTTCCATATGCCCTGTCTAACCCTTTTTGAGAGTACGAACGTAAATGTATTTGTGTAAAATTACGCAATCTTATATTACAAAAAATATTTACATACATACATACATACATACAATCACGCCTGTATCCCATGAAGGGGTAGGCAGAGCACATGAATCCACGCAAGCTTCAGTACCACTCTTGGCAAATAAGGGGTTGAAAGAAAACGAAACTGTGACATTGCAGTGACAGGTTGCCAGCCTCTCGCCTACGCCACAATTTAACACATATCCCACAGTCGCCTTCTACGATACCCACGGGAAGAAAGGGGGTGGTGAAATTCTTAATCCGTCACCACACGGGCCCCGTCACCACACGGGCCAAATAAAAAAAAATGTATTTTATACTTACACCAAATGAGTCATGTTCGCATTATTCAAAAAGTCGTTAATTCCCAAACTCCAACGATTCACAAACACGAGCACTGTCACTCCAGTGATTCCTAATAACTGCAAGAGTTTTATAGCCAGCACCTGAAAAATAAGATAGTTTATAATTAATCATATCAGGCCCCGTAGCCGAATGGCATTTCTCCGACGCCAAACGAAAGCGATACGCCGCTGGCTCTGTCGCGCCAATACGCAAGCGCGATAGAGATAGATATCTACTAGCGCTTCGTTTCGTGAGCGTTTCGTGAGCGATTGTGCCATTCGGCTAGCCACCCTGGCCCTGTAGCCGAATGGCATTTCTGCGACGCAAAACGCCACCGAAACGCCGCAGAACGGTAGTCTGGCTCTGCCGCGTCAATACGCAAGAGCGATAAAGATAGATAGCTACGAAAGAGATATTATCGTGAGCATTTGTGCATTCGACTACGCTCACTGCTGAGAAGACATATTCAGGAAACATATGAAGAAAGTAGCTCAAGATAGAGATACTTGGAGAACACTGGGGGAGGCCTACTTCAAGGAAGTGACTTCCATAATTAAAAATTTAAGACATGATGCAGGCAAATTAAATTAATTTGTGTTAATTCCCCAGGAACCCAGGCTCCCGTGAGCCGTGGCAAATACCGGGACAATGCAAGGAGGATGATGAGTGCGAATTATGGTAGAATTAGGTAGCTACTTTTATTTTATTTAAAAATAATGCACTTCAAATCGCACACATCCCATAGGCCTCCGTGGCTCAGTTGGTAAGAGCAGCTGGACCGGTATTCCAGAAGGTTTGAGTTCTACAGGAGTTGTAAGTTTTGCGATGTTCCGTTTAGTTTAAACATTTTATATCACATTAGGTAATTTTGTAATAAAACGGTCTCACATAGGGGTATTTGACTAAAAAATCTGGCCAAAATTATTTATGTACATTTTTATAAGTAGTTCCATTGTGTCAATCCAAATATGCTATTTTAATTTATTTTTATTTTTCTTATTTGTATCGAGTAATGGCCAGCTTTTTTAGTGAAATACTCCTATGTGGGTCTGGTTTATTTGCTTGTGTTACATGCAACCGGTTGTATAAGAAGTACTGTGTTACCTTCTGGATAAAAGCAATACGAGTGGTATTTTCTTCAAACCATTCTTCCGTTTCATCTTCAGAGTCTAAATTAGGAAGAGATTCAGCATCAGAGTCAAAGATGTCAGAGGCAGCCTTGTCTTTAGATACACTGTTATCTTCATTTCTGGATTTTAATGCTATAATAACTTTATCTCCAGATACACTGTTGTCTTCATTTCCAGTTTTCAATACTGCTGGTTCACCAACATCATACAGGACTGCTTTATCTTCAGTTACGTTTCTTGGATTTGTGCCTTCAAGGAGCTGTAAACAATTAATATGACATTATATAAATCATTGCCATTATTGTCAAGGTTAAGTTCAGAATACTAGTTTTAGCAAATATAATATGTGCGGTGACGGGTTAAGAATTTCACCACCCCCTTTCTTCCCGTGGGTGTCGTAGAAGGCCACTATGGGATATGGGTTAAATTGTGGCGTAGGCGAGAGGCTGGCAACCTGTCACTGCAATGTCACAGTTTCGTTTTCTTTCAACCCCCTATTTTCCAAGAGTGGTACTGAAGCTGTAGTAGTTTCATGTGTTCTGCCTACCCCTTTATGGGATACAGGCGTGATTTTATGTATGTATGTATGTATGTTTCATTCTCAAAATCTTTTTTTACTTCTTATGTAGCTGAGATTTAGTCAGGAAACAAAATAAATATCGTTGACGCTAGACGCCTATCGAACCGCAGTCTGGCTCTCTCGCGCCAATACGGAAGAGCGAGAGAGTGCATTTGGCCACGTACCCTGATGTGTCAGTCAGGAGAAACATACTAAAATGAAACTTACTTCATTCGTTGCAGTTCGTATATTTGTTGAAGGTAAGTAATTCGGAGCATGAACTCTGGGCAAGTCCTCATTATTTTTCATGGTTACTACTTTTCTGTAACAAATGAAATATTTTTTTTTTTAGTAGGTACATTACGCAACGAGTGCGGAAAAGTGGAAATTCGTAACGAGAGGCTATAAATGACAAGAAATGGCCTTCATTACGAACTAGTGCGGGGAAAAACACTATAGGTATGTACTGACAAAAAAATACACTTTTTGATGTTTTATGAAAACATAATTATTTATTTTGTTGCACGTGACACTGTAATGTTGTGCAATAATATCATTCGAATAGTAAAAACCGTCCAATATTAAATCCGGATACGATATGGATCGGATGTATTGGAGTCAAAAGAGACTAAAAATAGTTGAAAGTCCTATTTTTGACATTGTCAGATCCAATCGATATATTATTTTTAACCTTTACTTATGTTATAATACCTACTTCTTTTTGTATTCGCAACTCGGAACACATTTTGTTTGTTATTTTGAGCTGTATTAAAGTTAACTCTGATTTAGTAGGATATGTGTTCACTAACCTTTAAAAGGTTATCCATATGCATGCGAATCAAGCGACATGTGATAAAAATAAACTTAAAACGGCCTTGGTGTTTCCTTTTGCAGCTTGCGCTACATTTAGCATGATTTCAAAGTTGTGGAATTTAATTTTGATTCTACTTTGACTTTACACACAAACTTATTTATAGACATACACATAGATGTACATCACATGCACTTTAATGGGGAAAACAAAATTCTGAGAATCGCAAACGGCACCTATACTTGTGGACTCGTATTACAAAACTTTCACTGATCAACAAACAATTTTGAAAACATAACAAGATATTAAATTTATAACTAGAAGTAGCAAGATAGATGAGACTGATAAACTATCAGATTAATAAACCCACTAAAAGTATTTTAATTAATTGGAAATAGACAAAAAAACACCCCATGTGTAAAAGGTCAAACAAAAAACGCAAGTAAATTAATAAATTGAATATAAAAATAAGTACCCAGTTTATAGCAATAAAATAACTGATACTAAAAATTTAAGTAAATCCGCAAAGTTTCATTAAATATACTTACTTGTATTTCTCAAATTCTCAAACTTGACACTTCCACCATTTGCCGCTCCAAGTAACCAGATGCATTGATAACAAATATACTTATTGTTTTTGTTTAAATTCGCGTAAACTTATCAGTGGTCTAAAACATGAATAAGATAAACAATAAGAAAGAGAGGCACAGATAATTATAAACAAAAGAGAATCGCGCGTTAGTTCTGCACAGTTGCTAGTTTCCAACTGACGTTTGTGTCAGTCTGGTTACGTTCACTGCCGGCGTCGCTTCGTGACGTCACAGCCGGCGTACGAAGGACAACATTCGCATTGTTTACTAAGTGCATGCAAGTCAGAATAATACTGGCCTTGAATTTATAACAGTAAGGGAATTCTCAAGAGATCGTCCTGTCAGTCGGATAAAGTTAGTCGAATGAAAAGTTACTTATAACTCGCGTACTAAAGTCCAGGAAAGGAGAAAGTACCGGAACATTTCCTTGATTCTTGCCCAAACTGTAAGTATATTACATAATTAAGTACGTCTAGACAGTAGTAAAGAGCGTCATTTGACTGATTCAGATATGACAATTAGGCGTACAAAAAAAATCAGCAAATTGGTCACAGGGGCACTTTTGTATTTTACACGTCACATACTCGTACATAACATAATATTCATATTTGAATTTAAACTACATTACAATTAATATTTTTTAATGTAGATAATATTTATTTACAAAAAGATAGTTACAATACAAATACGTATCAAAGCATCAACAAAACAGGGAAATTTATGAAGTGGAGGAAGGATTGGGTAGGGCTGCGCCATCATTTAAGCCAAAGAAGTTTTTGAACGTGTTAAATTTGTATCGCGTACCCCGGATACACATGCTTGTAGCACGGATTATTGAAATTGTAATTTTTGATCTTAGCCAACCCTGGCTATTACAATTAATACAATACACAATGCGCTACAATAATTAGGGATGTACAAGGTCTGTTCAATTTGAATTACAATCAATTAAATCTACACATAATATAAGAAAGTACAAACATACATAGAAATCAAAGTCTAAAATTAGGTACTTTATAGGAGCAAATGACTCTATATGTCACGTCGCACAAATGATTCGAACGAGCGGGATCGACACATGCTAACAACAATACACATCCGAGTTCGAATCGACCATACCAGCTGACTCGCGTTAACTCTGTTACCTAGGCAATAGAGCCGAATGACAATCAGGCGAAAGTCTAGACTTCATAATAAAACTGGCTTTTGCGTCTGGGGTTTCCCCGCGCGACGTTTGTTATCGTCTGTTGCGTTTATTTTTGCAACTGCCCAGCCGCCATTGGAAAACCAGTTTGAATTGTAAATTACCAAAAACGCAAAAGACCAAATAGTCATTTTTGGCGAATTATGTATTTAAACTTATCAGTTCGTGAATGATGGTGTTCAGTAATTGACCAAAAACGCAAAAGGCCAATTCCTTCATTTAGGCTAATCGCGTAATAATTGAAAATGTTCAATCATTTATAGCCTGACAAGTTTTTATTTGACCCTCGCCACGTTGCGGATTTTCAGCTGAACTAATTTATTTTACTGGCAAGGATTAATATTTGACACCCGTCGTCAAAAGTCATTGAATGTCAGTGATATAAACGAGAAGTAAATATTTTCAATTTTCTAACGGTTTCATCGCAAATTTGCCCAAAATAATATTTAAAAAAGTGAAAATAATTATACTTAAGGTGATAATTTACTAACATCAAAAAAGGATGAAGGATTTCACAGTATTTCGATAACAATGTTCCGAAATCGTTTGTTGACATGTCCGGTACTGACAATTTATAGTGCGGTTGTCCTGTAGTGATTATTTGGTTTCGATTTAGCTTAATTTATATTTTGTTCTTATTTAAGGTGTCTGTAGCTCTGCCGTGAAAAATATTTATAGAAATAAGAAGGCCGTTATATCATTGACACCAGTATAAAACAAGGTCCCACGCAAAAAGAAAATAAACCTCGACGACTTCGATAAAGGCACAAGATTCATGGATTTTAGGCTGTGCGGAAACAAGTAGCATTTAAACCTTGCTTATTAAACTTTGATTCTCTAAAACCCTCTTTTCATTTTCTACAAATATTAAAGCGAAACCAGTACACGCTGTCCCCATTATATATGACGTCCGCACATTATTGCCATATGAAAGCGGTTTGTAGCGACACTCTTTCAGGTTCAAATAAAATCTTGTCAGGCTTTACATACTTTTATCATCATGTCGACACATCGCAATTGATGGCTGTAAAACATTAAATAGGTTGAATATGAAAATACTAGCAACTATACTCATGCGCGGATCCAGGGGGGGTCATGGGGGTCATGACCCCCCCCCTGGAGCCTAGGCTGGCCATACAAATAGACCACGTGACCCCCCCCCCCCCCGGGGGCCCGGGCCTTTACCATGTGACCCCCCCTGGGCACGAAGCTGGATCCGCGCTTGGCTATACTGGCTAAATGGAATCCATATATGAATAAGTATTCATTGAATGCTCACCAGGACTTTAATCAAGAATACGCTCAAGACATAGTTCGCATTATGAGAGGAGCTATTTTGTTAATCAATTCAACAGTGTTATATTCTGTTCTTCACATAAATAAATATAAAAATTATACTCATAGAAAAACTGCATTTTGTTATTATTTTGTCATTGCCAATATTTGGAGCTGGATCTCGTATCTGAGTCTAGGGTTTTACTTGTCGGAATAATTGGTTCCATTGGAAACAATTAAACCATCATGGAACCAAGTGCAAACATGCCGGTTAAATAAAAAAAACCGACCAAGAGCGTGTCGGGCTACTCTCAGTGTAGGGTTCCGTAGTTTTAGGACGAGAAAATCATAAGCTTTTTCGAAGCCCCCATGTTTACTTCACTTGCGTTCTTTAAGTTCTTCATTAGCCATTATGACCTATTGTTTTATTAGGTTTTGGTCATAATGGTCATCTGCGTTTATGGCCTATTGCTTATTAAGATAAGGACATCTGCGTTTTAGGTATTACGCGTAATAAAAATTTGGTAATTCACGTTTTTGGTATGTTGCGTATTTGGAACTAATCGAGTAAAGCCTTTGGCGTTTATTGGTCATTTGCGTTTTTGGTCATATGCGTCGGAAGGAAAAAACCGCCGCCTTTGGGGTTCTGGTGAAAGCTACTTGCGAATGTTGGATTATGTAGAAATGTGTAGGTATTTTTTAAACTGCTTTTAATACTTTAATCCTTTGATGGCAACACAAATGAATATACGTATACCGTTAAGATTTGAGGAGTTTCTTCAATTCCTCATGAATCCGATTAGAAGAAATCGAAGCTTGACAAAATTTGACTTGAAAACTCAACATTCTTAACAAACATGACTAAATAAATGTCACTGTTCTGAACTTTAAATGCATGCTATTCTTATAAAAATACCAAAGTTAGTATAAGTGTGCCGTTTAGATTTAAGGAGTTCCGTTCTGATCTTCATCAGCAGTTCCACTGCACCAAATGTCACTGTTCTGGATGTAAGTGCATGCTGTTCTTATAAAAATACCAAAGTCACTATAAGTGTGCCGTTCAGATTTGAGGAGTTCGGTTCTGACCATCATCAGCAGTTCCACTGCACCAAATGTCAATGTTCTAGGCGTAAGTGGATGCTGTTCTTATGAAAATACCAAAGTCACTATAAGCGTGCCTTTCAGATTTGAAGAGTTCCCTCAATTTCTCCAGGATCTGATCATCAGAACTGGGTTCTGAGAAAAATGGGACCAATCTGTATGCATATACATTCAATCAAAAAAAAAATTCACGACGGAGATATCGTGGAACAAACATTAAAAAAAAAAAAAATTACAGACGAATTGAGAACCACCTTCCTTTGAGATATTTGAGGTGGCGGTTAAAAAAGGTTGCCTTTTTATGCCACGGCTCATGGGAGCCTGGGGTCCGCTTTGACAACTAATCCTGAGATTAGGCGTAGGCACTAGTTTTTACGAAAGCGGCTGCCGTCTGTCCTTCCAACCCGAAGGGTAACTAGACCTTATTGGAATTAGTCCGGTTTCCTCACGATGTTTTCCTTCACCGAAAAGCGACTGGTAAATATCAAATGACATTTCGCACATAAATTCGGAAAAACTCATTGGTGCGAGCCGGGGTATCTTTGCCCATTATGGCATTTTATTCGCCCTAATATTTTAAATCATAATAATTGTGTAATAGTTATTTCTTTATAATTGCACCATGCACAGTAAACAAATCACAACAAGCTATAAACAGGCAATACATAACCGCAAAGTAGGTAAAGCATATGTATTGCACATAATTATGTACATATAACACTAAAAACCGGCAAAGATACCCCTTATCTATTGTAGATACCAAAAATGCCATCGTTGACAACAAATTCGCCTCTGTTTTGATAGAAGCATATAATAGATATAACAATATCGCAAGTAACACATAATAGCTTTATATTTAAATCAAACGTTTACATTGTTAAGGTCGCATTTCGATTAAAGGTATTTAGCAGTTGTGTTATAGGTATAACAAGCATATCAGAGGTGATTGCGTCAGTCGCAAAATATTCACCGTACAGAGCGCACGCTCTTCAAAAATTGTGTTTGTGTATTTTTTAAATACATTTTTACCTACAATTAGTTCGTGTATTGGTTTTGATAAGTTCTTGGTAAGTTTTGTTGATAACAGTGACTTTATTGTAAGTAAAAGTATAGTTTCGGACTGTGGTTTTTAGGTTATGTGACGTCAAAGTCTAGAATTTAAGCCACAAAAATGTAAACAGGTAGGACCTCGCTCCTTATATATGCGAAAAGGATTTACTATTTAATGTTACTTTTAGACATCTTTAGACTAATTTTAGACAACTTTTAACCAGCTGCCTTGATTGGTTTACATTTTCAGTTTTAGACAAACAAATACCTTTGTTGACTTCTGGCTTATTAAACATAATAACCTGAGAAATCATAATGTGTTGGTGCTGACTACAATAGGTTCAGTATTTGTTGCTATTTCGTAATACTTATGCAACGATTTCCTTTCAAGTTTTCCTGTTAAATTATTTTCTGAACCTCCTGATTGTGTTAAAATAACATAACTAAATTCAAATTAGAGGTAACCTATACACAAAATAGCTTTTTCCCTGCGGCTTCGCTCGCATTAGAAAGAGACAAAAAGTAGCCCGTGTTACTCTCCATCTTTTCAACTATCTCCACTTAAAAATCACGTCAATTCGTCGCTCCGTTTTGCCGTGAAAGACGGACAAACAAACAGACACACACACTTTCCCATTTATACTATTAGTATGGATATAATTATGTATTGTATACATACAAAACTTATCGTAACCGTTTCTGGGAATCTAAAATCACAAACATGGTTATCAGTGTCATTCGGAACATATATTTATAGATATAAATACGATACTACTCCCAGTGGCAGTATCTGCATCTCGTTTCTCTCCGCGTCCGATGCATTTAGGATGAAGTCAATGTCAAATGTTGGAAATCTGAATGCCGCTTGAGGAAAAAGTTTGATCGTTAATTGTGATTTTTGCATTCACCGCTGTAGGTTATTTTTTAAATGCAAAACAAGTCTAATATGCGTAATTATGTTAATTATTTAAACACAAGTCTTGTATGTAGAATTGTAGATATTAATAAATACAGGGTAGAATAAAAACATCGTATATTTAAACTTTTTATAGTGACTTTTGAGTTTTGAGGTCATATTGAACAACTTTTATAATGGGACCAATGCTAAAATCGCGAATAAAGATTTGGCTGTTCCTTAATAATTACCGGCATCATAACGGTCCAAATGTATGAAAAAAAATTGGGGGACGTCACACCTTACACAGATCAACCTAGCCTAGTAATGTAGAAATTGCAGAACATTCCCAAAAAGCGGAAACATTCTTGAGAATGTTCGCAGAACATTCCCGCAACATGCAATTTATTATTTAAACAAGATAATATACTTGAATTAATGTTTAAATGAGCATACTATAAAATTATATGTTATTATAGGTATAATATTGTCTATTACAGTTAGCTATTTTGTTCATAAGTGATAAGTTACCTAAATTCTCACTATAAGTTGCTTAAATTCTCACTATACTTCAGGGAACATTTCGACTTTCAGACTTCACAGTTTTAGTCCTGACTTTTTTTAAATTAGGTACCGAATTATTATTTCTTGATGCCTGTTTTTGGTCATGCCAATATATACAAAAACCGGCCAAGAGCGTGTCGGGCCACGCCCAGTGTAGGGTTCCGTAGTTTTTCGTATTTTTCTCAAAAACTACTGAACCTATCAAGTTCAAAACAATTTTTCTAGAAAGTCTTTATAAAGTTCTACTTTTATGATTTTTTTCATATTTTTTAAACATATGGTTCAAAAGTTAGAGGGGGGGGACGCACTTTTTTTTCCTTTAGGAGCAATTATTTCCGAAAATATTAATATTATCAGAAAACGATCTTAGTAAACCCTTATTCATTTTTAAATACCTATCCAACAATATATCACACGTTGGGGTCGGAATGAAAAAAATATCAGCCCCCACTTTACATGTAGGGGGGTACCATTATTTTCCATTTTTATTTTTTTGCACTTTGTTGGCGTGATTGATATACATATTGGTACCAAATTTCAGCTTTCTAGTGCTTACGGTTACTGAGATTATCCGCGGACGGACGGACGGACGGACGGACGGACGGACGGACAGACAGACATGGCGAAACTATAAGGGTTCCTAGTTGACTACGGAACCCTAAAAAAAGAGTAAATAGTTATTCTTATTATTCGATAAATTCGCGGGTCAGAAGGTATACAAGTCTATATATTTTAGAAATGTGCATGTTTGTAAAGAGGCATATGTATTTATTTACAACAGCTGAAAGCGCCTCTACTAGAAACCAACGTGATCCTGGAAGACTAGTACATAATTATGTTCCCAGGACAGCATTATATTCCAATCACTGTTTTGTCATGTGTATGAAAGTTTTTAATAAGTTACCAAAATCTTTAAGAGAGCTACCTGTACATAGATTTAGAAATAAGTTGATGCAGTTGCTGACTGAAAAGAGCTATTACAGTGTAAAAGATTTCCTCTTTGAAGATATACAGATAGAATAGTAGTTAATTTAAGATTTTTGCATGCTAGTACAACCTGTATAGTACACATAGCAGTATAAGCAACCAAATGTCACCTACCAACTAAGACACTAATGTACCTACTTATTCTTCGCAAAGTATTTTAGCAAGTTATACATTTGTATTAAAGTTTTATTTGGTACTAGTATTTGGTGCTCGCTCGCGTTAGAAAGAGACAAAAGTACCCTATGTTACTCTCAATCTCCATCCCTTCAAATATCTCCACTTAAAAAATCACGTCACTTCGTCGCTACGTTTTGCCGTGAAAGAAAAAATAAACTTACTTACTTACTTTATAAAGATAACACGTTACAACTGACATTTATTTCATTTGTTTTAATTTGATAACCAATAACCATATTGATTGATTAGAATGATTAGATTGCGGCAAACAAGATTAAATTAATTGAATTAATTAATATTTAACTGTATTTATTGGTCAGTATTTTGACTTGTTAATTTTATAAAACAACTAGCTTTTGCCCGCGGCATCGCTCGCGTTAAATTCGAAAGTTGCGGAACGCTTCAAACTTCCACCCCCCATTTTAGAGACTTGGGGGTTAGAAAGAGACAAAAATAGCCTATGTCACTCTCCATCTCTTCAACTATCTCCACTCTCTCTTCTGTAAGTATCTCCACTTGGTTCACTATTATCTTGCAGAAACTTTTTCCCCATGTATTTGATTTGCATAATAGTCCTTGGCAGAAATACCTTACGCAGAATATGATTTACCATAAATCATTCAGCAGATTTTTATAATACCGAATCGTACGTTGGCATAATGTTGATGAGCATAATTAAAAAGTCTTCTAGTCGAATAGTACCTACTTTTGCGGATAATATTTGTGCATAACATTTAGACGGCATAAAGTTGCAATCTGCTTTTTGATAGCGAATCAGATGTGTTGGGGATGCACGATACTAACACTCCTCCTCGCTTCGCTCGTCGTCGTACCTAACGGAGGCTCTGAGATAGTATTAGTGTAGAATGGTTTATACAATAAATGATTTTTATATTTTTATATTTTATCTATCTATTTCCTTTTCGATAGCTTGTCATAATTCTGCTCTTGATTCGAAATTACCTTAGGACTATGCAACTCGATCCAATGCATGATGCATGCAACTGTGTCGAAATATCGGGAGCTCGACAAAAATCAAAAAGGTAATCACGGTCTATATCCCGGTCAATATAAGTCTAATTCAAAGTAACTTTGTCTGATTGTGTGTCACTTCTTCAAGCCATACCTAAAAGGTTTTTGCGCCTTATGACTGCTTTTGCTTACGGATTTGCTATCGAAAAGCAGAAATCGTTGTTCTATGGATGGAACAACGATTGAGTGTCAAGTCATCATTATCTTCTTTCACAACTATTTGTTATTTGTATCAATATCCAACTTTACCTTGCCTTTTGGGGAGTAAAAGTGAAAATCAAAAATCAACGGACAGACAGACAGACAGACACCTTATAACACCCCTTCGTTTTTGCATCGGGGGTTAAAAAATTTCAAAGAAGAGAGAAGGCGCTTAAGTCACCACAAGAAGGGCTTAAGCGCCTTCTCTGTCGTGTCTTTTTTTGAAATTTTTGGGTGGGTGTTATAAGTTTGAGGTGTCTGTCTGTCTGTCTGTCTGTCTGTCCGTTGATTTTTAATTTTCACTTTCACTCCCAAAAGTGGCCCCAACAATTAAATTTTATTAATTTAAATTGCTTGTACGTCTTTGAGTCACAGGTTAACATAAGTGTGCCAAATTTCAAGTTAATCGGTTCAGTAGTTTTGGAGAAAATTTTCTGTGACAAATAGACGCACGAGTAAGGATTTCGTTTTTTTCTTTTTGAGGCACGGAACCCTAAAAACGTTTAGAATATTTATAGTTAAAATAATTGATGTAATATTTATTATTGGTGTATTATTTTCCAGGTCAGGAGACACCATGACGTCGTCGGACTTACCTCCAGCGTACAACTCTATTCACAACTCTACTGCTAATATTGCTGTAAGTTCCATCTCAATACCAGAGGTTTCTTAAAGGTAGAGTGATTTTTAACGTGTTATATGTTTGGCGTGTCTGTCTGTCTGTCTAATTTGTGTGTATGTATAAACGTATGAACCGATTTAGTTTTTTTTTTGTTTGAAAGCTTAGTCGGAAGTGATCTTAGCCATGTTTCAAGAAACTAGGTACATTATGTCGGGAGTTTATTCAATTTTTTTTATTTTGTGGTTAGGTTAGGTTACTTCTTCCAAATCTAGACCCTCTTGGGCTTAAAGTAAAATTACCAGTCGTACACTCACTCAGTAGATGCCACTTTCAATCTAACCCTTAAATGCATAGTATATATGCATATCGATGACCGTAGACTCAAAGGGCGTAAGGGACAAAACACGATTTTTCAGGAGAGCCAAAAAACTATTTATTTTTGAGAAAAAAAATCATAACTCTTTTATTTCTTTATGAATTTTGGTGCTTGTTTTTGATTTTTTCATGTATCTTTAAGTTCTTTTTTACTAAATAATAAGTATTACGCTAAGTGGATTAATAACAGAGATAGATGTACGTTACGCCAAAAAAATTGAGTTTTTGAAAAAATTTGTACGTTACGCCAAAAACAGCTATATTCATTTCATGAATATTTAGGCGTATCGGACACAAATACTTGTTTTATGAGAACGATTTGGCGTAAAGTCGTACACTATTCTTAACAATAATTTTGTAAAATCTGCGACAAATTTCATGCAAATTGCTATTTTACTGCGTATTTTTTTTATTAATATGTAATTAAGAGGGAATCATAAGTTTATTTTGGAATTAATCAAATTAAAAAAAAAACCGGCCAAAGAGCGTGTCGGGCCACGCTCAGTGTAGGGTTCGTAGTTTTCCGTATTTTCTCAAAAACTACTGAACCTATCAAGTTCAAAACAATTTTCCTAGAAAGTCTTTATAAAGTTCTACTTTTGTGATTTTTTTCATATTTTTTAAACATATGGTTCAAAAGTTAGATAAAAACGATCTTAGTAAACCCTTATTCATTTTTAAATACCTATCCAACAATATATCACACGTTGGGGTTGGAATGAAAAAAAATCAGCCCCCACTTTACATGTAGGGGGGTACCTAATAAAACATTTTTTCCATTTTTTATTTTTGCACTTTGTTGGCGTGATTGATATACATATTGGTACCAAATTTCAGCTTTCTAGTGCTAACGGTTACTGAGATTATCCGCGGACGGACGGACGGACGGACGGACGGACGGACGGACGGACGGACGGACGAACATGGCGAAACTATAAGGGTTCCTAGTTGACTACGGAACCCTAAAAAGTCAATAAATGTTACAGAAAGTGTGGGTCAAAAGATTAAGAAAAAACGTCACTTCTGTGGACAATGTACAAAGATTAAACATGACTCTGGTGATCATTCGTATCCCGTTTTTTCGTATTGCGGAGTGTCCCTGAAACTAAAAAATGTTTCCGTCATTGGAATGTCCATCTAAAAATCTTTAGCACTAGATTTTCTTAACTTTTGTAATATCCACGAGGAGAGGAATCATAACCAATTACCCATACATTAATAGTTTGAAACCACATCAGAGGCCGGTAAAATGAGGATTTCCCGGCCAAGTGGGTATAGGATGAGGATACGAGGCCGGGAATCCGTTTTCACGCCGAGGCATGTATAGTGCTTTTCTCAAACATACATATGCATACATACATACATACATACAATCACGCCTGTTTCCCAGAGGGAGTAGGCAGAGATCACGGATTTCCATTTACTACGATCCTGACAAACCACTTTCCTTCACACACTTTCATAACATTTCTCATACACGCTCGTCGGTTTCGAGTACTTCTGACCTGGCCTCTTTGCAATATTTCTCCGATTTGATCAAGAAAAGTTCGCCTAGGTCTTCCACTACCAACTGACCGCTTCCACTCCTTTTCATATACTTTCTTCGTTAATCTCTCAAACATAATGAAATAAAAAAAAATGCTCTAAAGGACAATATTTTATAAAAAAAAGTTACTTTGCAGGCCTAGGCCTAAAAAATAATATGGAAATCACTTTACAGTCCTCTCAGAGTTGTTGCGCCCAAAAAGCGATACTTCCAGCCCATTTTAAGGAACGTAAAGACAATATTTCATTGCATGTTTAGAGAAAAATCTGTTTGACCCTCTAACGTATCCCTTTATTTGAATTCCTCAACTGCTAGGAAAGTCAAAAATACCTTTTCATGGTTTCTCATATTGTTGTAATCTAACCGAGAATAATTTTCAACACACGGATATGCCAAATGAGTCGGAACAAATTGTGACGATGTATCAGAATTGATAACCAACAACTGCTTCGATGACAAAACCACTAGGATTGGGTTTTACAAAAGGTATATAAGGCATGAGTTGGTGTCGTGCGCGCGAGCAAAGTAGGCACTAAGCTGTGTGTACCTAAGTCAATGGATACGACCGTGTTTCATACGACGTTTTCAGAAGGCTTTTCTCTAACTGATGGATTGAATAAAAAGCAATAATTGTTTTTCCCTCACTAGCTCGGAAACACGTGTTTTGTCCTTTAATACCAGCGGGTAAAAAAACGCATTTCATCCACTAGTGGGTAAAGTTATTTGACTTGTGAATAAAGTCAAATTAACTCTTTAAAATTGATAAAAGTAGGTAGATCTAGTAATAAAGATGATTTACACCTGTGGAACTACTGGAAGCAGTGATAAACGCATTTTTTGCGTTGTAGTTTCCTCGCTATAGTGAGGAAAAGATTTTGTGTTACACTCGGGTGCACAAATGCAAACTCGCAAGATC